>NC_059432.1:4887387-5187387 GCF_021028975.2 Sphaerodactylus townsendi | reverse complement strand
CGGAGCCTTCCAGCCAATCAGAGCGTGGCGGGCTGTGCGCGATTTGCACGCAGCCCCCCCTTTTTTTGTTTCGTGCCGGCGAAGGCTACATGGAAACGTGGCTGCGTGGAAAGTGATTTCTGTGCCAACTGTAAACTAAAAGTACACTTTTGTGCCAGCGCAGCTGCGTGGGTAAAGAGTACTGAAGCCGCACATAAACGTAGCTTACTGTGAAAAATAGCTACTGCCCTATCTACCCACGCATGTGGTGATGTAGCTGCACGAAAAAAAGTTTTTTTTTTTAAATTCCCACCCCAGCACAGCGCAGCAGCCAATCAGGACGAGGAAGAAAGAGCCGCTGAGCAGATCACGCGTCCGATCATGGGGAGTGCTGCTGCACTGTTTGAAAACATGATAGACATGGATGATCTCATCACACACACACTGCAGTGAGGAGGGTGAAACCTCGATGAAAAGGTGCTGATTCTTTTGAAACCTGGTTGTATCTGGATTTAATTTCTCAGGGGGGAAATGGCCCCAGGTTTATTGTGAGGATTAAACAGAGGGGAAGAGAACATTGCAGGTGGCTTTGGGTCTCCAGTGGGGAGAAAGAAGGCATACGAATGAATTACAAGAAACAAACAAACAAAGTGCAGGTAGGTCGGTGAGTGGGAAATAGAGAAGAAAGCAGGCAAAGGGGAGTGGACATGGGGGCCGCCAGGAGGGCGGAAAGAGAAAATAGTTGGAGGAAGGGATTGTGGGAAAACGAGGTGCCCCCGCAAGCCCTCGTGGATTCTCCACTTCTCCCATCAGCTCACTTCTGCAGCCCGAAGAGTGAGCACATGTTGCAGGACTGTCCAATTAACTTGTAGCATTTAGGGTATTATGCCTGGATTTCTATCCTCCCATTCCCTCATTTTGTCCTCATAACAATGCCGTGAGGTTGGTTGAGGCTGAGAAAGCTTGGCTGGCCTCAGGGAGGCTGACCTCTGTCATCTAGAGCCCAGAAAGGATTCCAGGGGCTCTCCAGGCTGTGGCCCAGGCTAACCCAATCGTGGTAGCACAACAGGGTTATTAGTTGGATGGGAAATCACTAAGGAAGTTCAGGGGTTGCAACACAGAGGCAGGCAACGGCAAACCATCTCCGAATGCCTCTTGCTTTGCAAATCCCAGGAGGGGCAACTGCAGGTTCTTTCCCCCACTTTTTCTGTCTCTTCCCTTGTTATTGCAAGTAGATCTTGTGTTGAGATTGGCTTCCTCATTGGTAAAGGCAATAGCACCATTATTTTAATACAGGGGTCCCCAAACTACGGCCCAGGGGCCAAATGTGGCCCCCTGAAGGCATTTATCCGGCCCGCCAGGCATGGCAGCGATGGCTCCATTCATGTGCAGTGGGGGCTGGAGGGAGAGGAGGAACCGGCCCCAACGGTTGTTGATTGCAATTACATGATGGCACCCCCAAATCTCCATGAATTTTCTGACCCAGAGTTGGAAACCTTACACGTGGCAACTCCTGCTCCACCCTTCCCTCTCGGCTACTCCATGTGTTGCTCTCAGGCTTTCTGTTCCGCCTCACTTTCATTGGCATCAGCTGGTGAATCGCTCGCTGGCTGCTAGGGAGGAAGAACCCAGGAAGATACCTAATCCTGGGTTAGATGGAATGATTCATTGGGAAAGTTCTGCTTTTTTTTTTTTTTTACAGGGGAAGGTATTCCACAGCCTCCCCAACAATATTTGGAGCCCACCCTGTACTTGACATACTTTGGTCACTGTTCTAAAAATAGACCATGACAGAAAGGCTGAAAGGTGAAATCAAACATTTTACAATCATTTGTGCATAGGAATTTGCTCATAGTTTTTTTTAGTCTGGCCCTCCAACAGTCTGAGGGACAGTGTACTGGCCCCCTGTTTAAAAAGTTTGGGGACCCCTGTTTTAATACGATATAGATCTTAAAATTATATTTACCAAATAGTATATGTATCTAGACCAGTGGTGGTGAACCTATGGCACGGGTGCCAGAGGTGGCACTCAGAGCCCTCTATGTGGGCACGCGCAGAGTGCCCCCCCCACACATCTAGGCTGGCCTGGGCCGCTGGGCTCGATTATAAGCATTAAACCTAAGACCTAGTTTGGGGGAAGCAGTGTAAGTAACCCTGTTAAGCGCTGTTAACCCCACTGATTTTCATGCGAAGAGCTAAAGCGCAATCCTTTACCTGGGAGTAAGCTCGGTTGCTGGCAATGGGGCTTGCTTCTGAGTAAACCCTCCTAGGGTCGTGATTCACCCATTGGAAGTGTTTCACTGTTGCTTCAAAGCAAAGCCACCTACTACCACCAAGCTTACTCCTGAGTAACGCACGCCTCGAAGCCAACCGTTTTTCTAAACTAAAACCTCAGGATTCAGGTTAAATTGCCATGTTGGCACTTTGCAATAAATAAGTGGGTTTTGGGTTGCAATTTGGGCACTCGGTCTTGAAAAGGTTCGCCACCACTGATCTAGACCAAGGGTCTGCAACCTGTGGCTCTCCAGATGTTCATGGGCTACAATTCCCATCAGCCCCTGCCAGCATGGCCAAATGAAAAATGAAAAATGAAGTAAATAAAGTCGCCTGCAACTTGACGGCACTTTTTGCTACCACCAGTTAACCCCGACGGGAGGATTCGTTATGCAGAGGCCCGGACTGCAAAGCCGCCTCGCTTTTCCGTGACGTCTGAAGAAAACGATTTCTTAACCGCTTTCCTAAAACGTGATGCTCGTGACCAAACAGCTGGAGTTATTTTTGGGATTCCGCAGAATCATTTCGGTGAAAGTAATAAAGCAGAAATTATATAGTTCTGAGCCAGGGTTTGCCCACAAGATCAATGGACCAGCCATTCCCTGCCAAAAGGCTATTGAGCTCTGAATGAAAACAAACGTTGCATTTATCTAAAAACCCATGATTATAATAACATTGTTATTAAAATAAATGAGTCCCCCCCCCATAACACTTTAAAGGCTCCCTCTTGCTCCTCCTCTCCATCTATCCATAATCACATTTAATTGCAATACACAACAGAATAACTCTGATGGGTGTTGCTATTTTCCCGAGAGTGGTAATTTTGTTCCAGCCTGCTAGATTCCTTTCTTAAAATTATACGTTGACTACCCATTTTGGTGGAAAGGGTGAGGGTTTCTAAAATTCAATATCGGGTTCCCAACCTCCAGGCGGGGTCTGGAGACCGCCTGGAATCACAACGGAACCCCAGATGACAGATATTATTTCCAGTGGAGTAAATGGCTGCTTTGGAGTGTGGAACCAACATGGAATTATACCCCACTGATATCTCTCCTGTTCCTAATCCCTGGGCGTTTCCCCACTCACCTTTTGTTGCGTGCTACTCTCGTCAAATAATCCGGGGGCCTGCTGCATTCCCCACTTCCTCAGCGGCGACAACGCAGCGACCCCGATTCTGTCGCTCTCCTTCCTCCTCAGCGCGCGTCTTTTCTGCTGCTGGATGGTCCAGCACCTTTCTGAAAACAAGCTGTGGTGGGGAGTCAGACCTCGTGCTCAAAAGCTGCGACTCAAAGGAGCGCGGTTTGCCTCAGCGTTATTTTTTTAAAGTGGGGAAACGGCCCCTGACTGCCCAAGACTGTAGCCAGGAATTTGCCGACCTAGAGTTGGCAATGCCGGGTCCGTCTCACTGCTGGTACTGTTTACACTGTCAGGTTTCAAAAGTCACAGGGCGTTTCCCCACTCACCCTGACCCCCCTTCCCTATGCCACGCGCTACTCTCAGCGCGCGGGATCCCTGGCGTGCGCCCGGGCGTCCCCACGACCCTGCGCTCTGCGTGGGGTCATCAAAAGGCGCCGTTTTCTCCAGCGCCAGGGATGCCGCGCGCTGAGGGGGTGCGACAGCAGCAGCTTTGGGGCAGCTGCACTGTCGTCACCCCTGTCGTGGGGAGTGCCCCGGGACCCCGCACTACTTGAGGAGAGCAGTGCGGGGCTTAAGGTAAGTGGGGAAAGGTGGGGACTGAATGGCCACTGGAGTCGGTGCAGACTTGTGCCTGTGCGTTTGCGCTCCTGGCCGGCATAAGTGGTAGTTATGCTGGCCGGAGGGTTAGTAGGGAAGCGGGCACTGCCATGGTGCCCAACGGACTTCCAGAGTTGCTTGGGCCTACTGTGAAGGCTGATGCAACTGGAGGTGTTCTGGAGGCATTTCCGGAGTTGGAGTCAACATTAGTTGGCTCTACCAGGTTCCAGTCCCACGAACGCCAGGGGCAAAGAAGATGGACTCACACCAGCCTTTCCATTTCCCCCTGTGGATGCCTTTCAGGCAGCGCTTCTCCTGCCTCCCCGCACTACCGGGAAGCTCTCCGGAGGTGGCCGGACAGTGTGGCGGCAGCACCGTACCTGGCCAGGAACTGTATTAGGCTTGATAGTATCATAAACTTACATTTGGATGAGAACCAGAAAACTGAGGCTGAATGCCAACAAGACGCGGGTTCTCCATGTTCCACGCTCCCAAGTCTGTGAGATCACAAGGCACTCAATTTTGGAAGGGGTTGTATTATCTCACTGGACCAAGACATGGGAGAGCCCTGAATCTTGAGGGGACAGGGGTAGTGAGACCAGCTTCCTCACACAGGGCTTCCTACGTTTCCTTGTTCTGGTCACCCTAAAAACCATTCCGAAGGTTACTGAAGTGAGCAAAAAACACCTCTGGATATTTGCTACCTTTTCCTTTTCGGGGGCAGTGATTCAGTTGGTTGGCTGCAGAGAAAGCCCTTCTGTGTGTATCGGGTTCCTTCTGGGGAAACCCCCCACGTTTTTCGGAGCTTGAAACGGCCACATGAAGCGTAGCAGTTCCTCTCTGCGAGGTGGAACAGGGGAAGCTTTATCTGCTTTGCAGTTTATGTGGTGGCCAGAAACAGAGCAACTTTTGAGGGTTTGCCAGGACATCTCATGGCAAGGGACAGAATGACGGGGCCTGGCCATGTGGCCGTGCTGTGCCTGTCACTTCAGCGTACGCAGAAGCAGTTTCATATGTTTCTGCCAGTAGCGTGCATGATGAAGAGCCTGAGGAAAGGAACACGGGCGCTTGGCTGATGAAAGGCACTTTGTCACTACGCTGTGTTTAGATTTTGCAAAAATAAGGTATGCTTGCAGGTATAGCCCAAGAGAAATGGCAAGGAGCGCGTGGGACTTTGCACTGTGTGGCTGTCAGAGAAAGGACAAGACTCCCATAACTTGATGGCTTTGTTCTGGCACCAATTAGTCAAAGAATTTTCCTTTTCCCACCCATCCTAAACAAATTTAAAAAGTAACAGGGGGGAAAGGGACAGATCTGGAGGTTAGCAAGACGGAAAAAGGATCGCAGCTGCCTCAACCAAAGACCTGGTGGGATATCTCTGTCCTGCAGGCCCTGCAGAACTAAGATCCCACAGGGCCCGGGTGTCAGCTGACAGAGAGTTCCACCAGACCAGAACCAGTGTCAAAACCCAGCCAAGTTTATTGGCACTCAAAAGCCTTCCCTCTAGTCCTAAGGATCAAAATGGCCTACAAAAGTAATGCCGGTATGCAAAAGAAAAATGCATCTCTTATGTGGAGGGCAGAAGATGCTTCAGAAGAGCTCTGGTCATAAGAACATAAGAGTCTGCTGGATCAGACCAGAGTCCATCTAGTCCAGCACTCTGCTACTCACAGTGGCCCACCAGGTGTCTTTGGGAGCTCACATGTAGGATGTGAAAGCAATGGCCTGCTGCTGCTGCTGCTCCCGAGCACCTGGTCTGCTAAGGCATTTGCAATCAGAGATCAAGGAGGATCAAGATTGGGAGCCAGAGATCGACTTCTCCTCCATAAATCTGTCCAAGCCCTTTTTAAAGCTATCCAGGTTAGTGGCCATCACCACCTCCTGTGGCAGCATATTCCAAACACCAATCACACGTTGCGTGAAGAAGTGTTTCCTTTTATTAGTCCTAATTCTTCCCCCCAGCATTTTCAATGAATGCCCCCTGGTTCTAGTATTGTGAGAAAGAGAGAAAAATGTCTCTGTCAACATTTTCTACCCCATGCATAATTTTATAGACTTCAATCATATCCCCCCTCAGACGTCTCCTCTCCAAACTAAAGAGTCCCAAACGCTGCAGCCTCTCCTTCATTCAGCTTCTCTGCAATCTCCCTGTCCTCCTTTAGCACATCTTTTGTTCCTTTGTCATCTAATGGGCCTACCGCTTCCCTAGCTGGCTTCCTACTTTTTATGTACTTGAAGAACTGTTTGTTGCTGGTCTTGATGTTTGCAGCCATGCGTTCCTCATAATCCTTTTTTGGTCGACATTCTTAGTGGCTGATTTGTAGAAGGCAGTGGTCTCTGAGGATTTTTGTAAAAAGCTAGCTCTCCTGCTAGCTGGCTTCATTGTGTTTTGGGATATGGCACAGTTTCTAACCTGTTGTCTGCTTTGGTTCCCACTTTCCTGGCAGAAAGGTGGGTTTTTAAATATTTAAAAAAATAAAAAGTGGGAGTTGCTGTGTCTCTAATTTTCCTGTAAGAAAATTGATAAATATAGTGTCGTTCAGGATGCTATGTGAGAATAAGTCTCACCTATGGGGTTAACCTCGTTGGAAATAGGTGTGTTCAAAAGGGGGGGGGGATTTTTCACCAATCACCCCTTCCTACAGCAATCCTGTTACACTATTTTACCATTAGGCAATATGTCTGGAGGCAAGCTTCCAGCAGCAGTGGCGTAGGAGGTTAAGAGCTCGCGTATCTAATCTGAAGGAACCGGGTTTGATTCCCAGCTCTGCCACCTGAGCTGTGGAGGCTTATCTGGGGAATTCAGATTAGCCTGTGTACTCCCACACACGCCAGCTGGGGGACCTTGGGCTAGTCACAGCTTCTCGGAGCTCTCTCAGCCCCACCTACCTCACAGGGTGTTTGTTGTGAGGGGGGAAGGGCAAGGAGATTGTAAGCCCCTTTGAGTCTCCTACAGGAGAGAAAGGGGGGATATAAATCCAAACTCTTCTTCTTCTTCTAAAAACGAAGTTACAGGGATATACTTTTCTAATGCTGATAAACAGAGATGGATCAACAAGAACAAAAACCTGGAACACACAGAGATGTCTAAAGACAGAGAAGAAGAGTTTGGACTAATGTCTTGCCTTTCTCTCCTGCAAGGTGTCTTACAAATTCCCTTTCCCTTCCTTTCCTCACAATATTTGGTGGGGCAGGTGGGACTGAGAGAATTTGGAGAGAACTGTGACTAGCCCGAGAAATGTAGGAGTGCGGAAACAAATCTGGTTCATCAGATAATAGTCTGCCGCTCATGTGGAGGAATGGGGAATCAAACCCGGTTCACGAGATCAGAGCGATACCATGCTGGCTCTCAAACTGAGCATCCTGGCAAACAGATTGTTTCCCTTTTCACTCAGATGGAAGTTTCTTCAGATGGAGGTTGGTGGGAGGGGGGGCTGCTATCCAAAAGTACTATAATGGGTAATCTGATAGCCCTTTGCCCTCTGTTTATTGGGGTTGGCAGACACTTATTTGTGCCTTTTTCTAGCTTGAGCTGATGAGCATGATTGCCCAGTGCCACCAGGAAGGCTGCTGAATGGTGGAAAGAGTGGACTGGTGTTGTCCCTACACTTTCCATTGAAGCAACTGCAGCGGCAGGAGATGAATACCTTGCACTTTGCCTTCCGACACAGACAGCTGTTTCGCCACATGAAAACGGGCCGCTCTGCATGTGCCTGTGTAACCTCTATCTGTGGGTTCTGTGGGGCAGAACTTGGAAGGAGTTGCAAAGAACTAAATTTAAAACAAAATGGTTTACTTCCTTAACAAATAACACTTTTAACATTACCATTTACAATTTACAGTCCTTCTAGGTTGCATTTCAAGTTTTTATCTTGACAATCTACGGATAAATGCCAAGTCCAATTCTTCCTGCTGGTGGTTGGCTTATGAAGACTTCAGAGGCTTGGTGAATGGGATCCAAGATGATGAAGGCCCCCAAAAGAACTCCCATCAACTACATACATAGCAAGCCCTGAAACAATAAATTCTAACATTTACAATATAGCAAAAATAAACAACTCCCTTCCCACTAGTTCCCAACAACTTTGCAGTTACCTTAAACAAGGTGTTAAGAGCTTATAAAGAATTAAATTAAGGTCCCAGCCTGGTAGCCTTGCTTCCTGCAACTTCACCAGTTTTTGCAGCCTTCTGCTGCTTTGAGTCTCCACCCCTTTCTGGGTCAACCCATTCTGAACATAGAGGTTACACCTGGACCGCACTAAACAGCTCACTGAAGAACATCTCCTTGATTGAACCTTGCAACCAGAGCATCCACCTTCTGGTGGGCAGGAGAACCCAGGTTCCATTGCTGGCATCTCCAGTTTAAAAGATGAGGCATTTGATGGTGTGAAAGACCTTTACCAGAAACCCGGGAGAGCTGCTACCCCACCTGAGTCGGCAATATTGACTCAATGAACCAGCGGTCTGATCCATTAAAAGTTAAATTTCAAGCAAGCCTTTATTGGCACAGAGATCCATTAAAAGGCCACTTGATGTGATATGAACTGTTCCAGCCCCTCTCGCTTCCATCTGCCATTCTCCCAGCAAGCGGGCCCTCCTCTGCTTCTGATCTGATTTCCTCTGTCAAAGGGGGCCTTAAAAGAACTGAGCCTCTGCAACCAACTGAAGGAAAAAAACGTCCAAACAGAAGAACCTGCTAGGACTTACTTTGTCCAAACCCTGCTTACATGAGGCTTCTTTGCCCTGGCCAGATGTCAAAGGGTGATGCCGGTCTCAGCTTGGTCCCACCAAATATTCTAAAAAGTCTTAATTTCGCAGTGCCCTCCCGATCCAGCCTTGCAAAGAATCGCCGGGACCCTTCTCTTGGGGTCGGGGATCTCCCTAGCAACCACAATTTGAGCGTACTGTAATTGAATTTATGCCTTGCAGCTTCTTTCAAGCCTGCCACAGACAAGTTGCCCTGGGAAACTATTTGAAGTACCTAAACCTTTGACCAGACACAGAAATAAGCATTAGTATAAATCACGCAGGCATGTTTGGGCTGTTTTTCTGTGGAGGGCACGGTCCATTTAGCATTCAGTCCCTGGTCCCAAACTCCGTTTGGCTTGAGAAAATCCCCATGCATCTGTCACGCTGTCTGTGTTGAAACCGTATGCGTAGCTCCCCCCTCTGCAAAGCGGGGTGGGGGTGGGGGGTAAGGAGGGGCAACTCCATTCAGCGAGAAGAATGGCTTTATGTAGCAAAGAGCTGACATTGCCCCAGACTGATCGGAAGGCAGGGTGTCATGGGAAAGATAAGCAGGCATGACCTGGCAGATTGGGGGAATGTCTCAATCAAGGATTTAAGTGGATTTACAAAAGGGAAAAAGCTCAGCGGAGAAACACAAACGATAATGAACTGCTCGCTGTGTTTAAATAGCAATCGCCAAATAGTTTAGCAGGCGAGAGGGACAGTCACATCGCTTTAGACAACCCAAGCTTTATCCTTTACAGGACTATTATTTTACTTAAGCTTCCTGTGTGAACATGGGGTGGGGTGGTGGGGTGGGGGGGGGAGGAATACATTTTTGCTGACAAATGCCATTTGCCGTGCCCGACGGCAAATCTGCGCTCTTTGGCATCCTGGCTCTTCCTCGCCACCGCTGCCCACCTTTGAATTTGGCCAGAGGAAAAATGATGATCTCTCACGGATGTGAGATTGAATGGAAACTCGGTTTTGTTTTGGCTCTCGGTCGTGTTGCCCGGGACAGCTCTGCTGAATTGCAGGCTCCTCGTGGACTGGAATATCAATGGGGCAGATCAGGACTGGGGAGCCGCTGATTCCGTGGGCGCAGGGGCTTTGTTTCAGCCAAAGAAGTCCCAATTTGTTTCAGTCCCAATGCTTACCAATCACCCTCTTTCATTTTATGAGCTTCCAAACTTGGATTGTCAACTCCAACTTAGGAAATTCCTAGAGCAGTGGTGGCGAAGCTATGGCACGGGTGCCAGAGGTGGCACTCAGAGCCCTCTTTGTGGGCACAACATGCGCAAATTCGCCCCCACATTAAGAGCTGGCCTTGGGCCGTTGGGCTCGATTAGTAGCATTAAGAAACCTAAGACCTAGTTTTGGGGAAGCAGTGTAGAGTAACCCTGTTAAAAGCTTGTTAAACTCCCAACTGGTTTTCATGTGCAAAGAACTAAAAGCGTGATCGCTTTACCTGGGAGTAAGCTTCGGTTAGCTGGCAATGGGGCTTGCTTCTGAGTAAACCCTCCTAGGATTGTGATTCACCCATTGGAAGAGTTGCATGGTTGCTTCAAAGCAAAGCCACCGACTACCACCAAGCTTACTCCCAAGTAACGTGTGCCTCAGAGCCAACCGTTTTTTTCTAAACTAAAACCTCAGTATTCAGGTTAAATTGCCGTGTTGGCACTTTGCGATAAATAAGTGGGTTTTGGGTTGCAATTTGGGCACTCGGTCTCGAAAAGGTTCGCCATCACTGCCCTAGAGGTTCAGGGGCTGTTCCTTTGGGAGGGGAAATTTGGGAAGGGATTTCCCCTGGAACCTGTGCCCAGAGGGACATGTGGGTGAAAATGCCCCCGGGCAGTACTAATTTAATCACATTGGAGGCCGATAATCGCCCCCCACATCCCTCCGACGGACAGGTACCCCTGCCTGGCACTGCCCCCTCTGCCGCCCGCTTCAGCAGTGGAGGAGAAGGAGCCTTCTGTGTGCCCGCAGCTGAGTCACTCCAGCATGACCTTTAAGGGAAGGGGGATAGAAGGAAGCCCCTCGTGCGGCAGCTGAACAGAAGTGGCTGCTGCAAGTTAGGATCTTGCTCTTCTCCTCACCCTACCCTCGCCTGCTACTATGAAGGCAGGTGGCCCTAAAAAAGCCCATGGATTTTGCTCTAGAGGAAATCTAATGCCCCAAGTGTGTGGGAAGATTGGAGGGGGGGATTCCCACCACCACTACCACCATCGAAAAATAAGGAAAAGGCAACATAGTATTGGAGCTCGGAACACAACATCTTCCTCTTGCATCAACTTGGCTTTTTATTTGGGAGGGGGGTGGAAAACTCAGCTCTGGGGGGGAGGGAGGCGGAAAACTCAATTCTTGCCTCAGACTCCATTTTCTGTTGATACGTCACTGCCTGTAGTCTAACCTCTAGAAGCGTTTGTTTTTTTTTTTTTTTTTTTTTTTTTTTTTTTTTTAGTCCTTTTCCCCAGGGAACTGAATTCTGTTGTCTGGAGATCAGTTGTAATTCTGAGAGATTTCCAGGCTCAACTTGGAAATTGGCAACCCTACTCCAGGGAGCTCTCTGGGCCAACTTGATGCTAGGTAGAAAGCCAGCGTGGTGTAGTGGTTAGGAGTGGTGGACTCTAAACTGGAGAACCGGGTTTGATTCCCCATTCCTCCACATGAGCAACGGACTCTTATCTGGTGAACTGGATTTGTTTCCCTGCTCCTACATGTGAAGCCTGCTTGGGCTAGTCATAGTTCTCTCAGAACTCTCTCACCCCACCTATGTCACAAGGTGTCTGTTGTGGAGAGAGGAAGGGAAAGGAAGGGAAAGGAGTTCATAAGCTGTTTTGAGTCTCCTTACAGGAGAAATAGGGAGGTATAAATCCAAACTCCTCCTCCTCCTCCTCCTCCTCCTCCTCCTCCTCCTCTTCTTCTTCTTCTTCTTCTTCTTCTTCTTCTTCTTCTTCTTCTTCTTCTTCTTCTTCTTCTTCTTCTTCTTCTTCTTCTTCTTCTTCTTCTCTACCTGAAAAGTAGTCCATAGAAACAGTAATTGAATTACAAAGCGGAGGGAGTGCCTTTTTTCCACCTACAGTCTTTGCATTTAGAACTGTTAGCCTGCACTACTGTTCTGTCCACAATAGATCATACGATCATACCCAAAATCCTACATGCGTACTGTTGCAGAATCATGCATGCATCTTTCCCCCACCTTAAATTCCTGCCTGACATTAGTATACAGTCTGCTGTGTCAGGGAGAGTGAGATAAAAATCCAATAAACAAACAAACACACACACACACACACACACACACACACACACACACACACACACACACACACACACGCACACAGAGAGACACGTATACATACATACATATATACATAAATTTGCCCCATCTATACATTATGTAAGCTGCCCTGAGCCCATTTATGGGGAAAGGCACCCTATAAATTGAATTAGAAATAAAAATGAATGATGAAATGTCAGACATCATTCATTTACATGGGCCGAGCGTTCCTTGCGACTGCCTATTTGTATGGCACCCTGGGAGGAACGGTAAGCGCGTTCCCAGGGAATGACTCGCCTGACATAAGGTAGCGCTGCTGCTAAGCAGCAGCGCCGACCTGGCGTCGCTTCCTCCTCCCCCCAGCGAGCGGTCGGGCCAGGTTCTCCTGAAAAAAACAACAGCGGCTTTAAAGGGTTGTTTTCCCCGACTTAAGCGATGTTCCCGGCGGTAGCTGGATGCGAACAGCACCGGCGGAAGAGTGCGCTTGTTCCACCCGATCCCACTCACCTTGTCCTGCCGTGTCGTCGGCCTGCTGGTTACCTGGTGAAGCCCGCATACGCTGTCCTCCGGACCCCTGGAGGTGATTTGGACCGGGCAAAGTGAAGCGTCGACAGGCTTCAATGGACCAACAGGTCAGCTGATGTATTGCGAATTTTAAAGATGGAACGAAAGCGGCTCACACGGAGTCCGCCTGCCGTCTACCGGAAGCCTCTCCAGGAACTGGCCGCCCGCATCAACTGCGTACGGGCGGCCTCCGCCTCCACGGCCGTGCGGAAACAGCCTTAGTTACTGAATTTATAGCTTTCCTATCTGACTGAGGATTGCAAAATATTTTTTTAAAGCACCATCTAGCAGCATAAGATGTCCAATAGACAACGCAATGCTACAATTACAGGACAGCATGTACCCAAAAAGTATAAAATATGACAAGCCACAGACGAGGCAGAGAATTGATCACAAAAGCAGAAAACACTGCACTAACAGCAGGATGTTGCATACAATAAACAGTGCAAAAGGCTATAACCCCCAAACATGCCCAGCTTAGCCATTTCATTCTACAGCCTCTCTGTTTCCTTTGTAAAAATGGCAAATAGTTAATCCCACAATCCTAAAAACACATTCCCGGCAGTCAGAAAATGTCTGCGTCAGATTGCTCTCTTAGTCTGGAGCCTCAGGTCCTGAGGTCTTCAGAATGTGTGGGTGGATGCAATTTGTTATTTTATTTGGTGCCACTTCTCCAGCTCCAGAGGGCTTTTTGGCAGCACGGGGAGGTGAAAAGCAACGCCCCCCCCCCCCTTCCCAGGACTGCAAAACCTTCCATAAAATACCAGCTTGGGCTCAATGGGCTCAGGGTGGTGTAATTCTAAGCCCTGGGCGCCGGCATCCTGGGAAACAAAACCGGGTGGAAGCTGACTAGCACTGGCTCCATCCTTGGCCACACTTCTGGAACCCCCCCCCCCCCCCCGGCTGCACCCGCAGAGCTGGAAGGGATCCAGGACCAGCTTACACATTGGGCTCTGCACTGCATCTGGCCATCATGGAGAGCCGTGGCGGATGCCCACAGGTGGGTTTGCCCCTCCATTGGGCTAAGTGCCCTGCGGAGGGCAAATCCACCAGCGTAGGGCCCCACCGCCTCCATGACTCCCTTCACCTCCCCCGCACTCTGGACTGGGCCATTGCTCAATGGAGTACCTAGAGGTTATTCTGGACCCAGCTTAATCGCTGGAGGATGCAGCTGCAAACAATAACATTACTTTTTAAAAAGCATTTTACTGGTTTCATTTAGCCCAGAAGATATCCCCCTTCCTCACTTGGCTGATCTGGCCCTGGGGAGCTACACTGGTTATCTGGAGGCTAGACTAGTAGTGTAACACATGGGTCTGTCCTTAATTCCAGGTCATAAATTCTAGTTATTACAGAATGGGAATATTACAATCTTGATCCTCCTTGATCTGAGATTGCAAATGCCTTAGCAGACCAGGTGCTCAGGAGCAGCAGCAGCAGAAGGCCATTGCTTTCACCTCCTGAATGAGAGCTCCCAAAGGCACCTGGTGGGCCACTGCGAGTAGCAGAGTGCTGGACTAGATGGACTCTGGTCTGATCCAGCAGGCTCGTTCTTATGTTCTTATGCTCTTAATGCTGCAGCCCAGGTACTGCTGGCTGCTAGGAGAAACATGCATATCATCCCTATCTTGCACTCATTTCACAGGTTGCTGATGCGGTTACCCATGTACAAGTTGCCATCTGGAGATCTCCTGCTATTACAGTTGACCTCCAGAGGACCAAGGCCAGTTCCTCTGGAGGAAATGGCTGCTTTGAAAGGTGGTCTCTATCATGACATTATACTCTGCTGGAGTATACTCCCCCCCCCCCATCCAAACCATATCCACCCCCCCATATCCCCCCCCCAAATCTCCAAGTATTTCCTGACTCAGAGCTAGCAACCCTACTTGCTGATCAGTTAGTGGGTTTAATTCAAGGTTCTGGTTACCACCTACAAAGCTCTTACTGGCCTTTGCCCGTCATATCTGCAGGGCTGCCTTTCCCACTATGCCTGGCCCCAACTGCTTCATTTGTCCGAACCAAACCTTCTGAGAGTGCCATCCTGCGAATGGTTAAGCGTCCTGCGATGTGCGCTCCCTTCACCTCCTGCCATTTTTCAGGCAGGGAAACCATTCAGTGACCAGACTTGTCAGATTTTCCCACCTTTTTCCCTTCAGGAACTGAGCTGCTTCAGAAATGGCAGCCTTTGGTCACAAGAAGCACTTTCCCTCAGCCCTGTTGTATTTCCCAGAAGGCAAAGGATGCCCGTTGACTTCTGATTCCTTTCCAGACACTCCCCTCACTACGCGCACCTAAAATAAATATACTGAGGTAGAAGTAAACTTAAACAGTAACCCAGATTTATTTAACAAAGGAGATGGTAGGTTTTCCATTGCCTGGCTTGGTGCCACACTCCTGGTATTCCTTTGAAGGTTTCCCATCCAAATACTAGCCAGAGGTGGATTCCACGTAGCACAAATATATTGTCCTTAGGATGTTATAAAAAGTGTTTTGAGGAAGAACTTTGCACAGCTCTCTTCCCTAAAATGAGTTCAGCCCATTATATTCCAATTTTTTATATCTAGCCCAGCCTGATGAGCAAATGCTAGCTTAGCCTAGCCTGCCCTGCCTGCTGAGCGAATGCTAAGCAGGCAATAAATAAGAACATAAGAACATAAGAACAAGCCAGCTGGATCTGACCAGAGTCCATCTAGTCCAGCTCTCTGCTACTCGCAGTGGCCCACCAGGTGCTTTTGGGAGCTCACATGCAGGATGTGAAAACAATGGCCTTCTGCTGTTGCTGCTCCCGAGCACCTGGTCTCTTAAGGCATTTGCCATCTCAGATCAAGGAGGATCAAGATTGGTAGCCATAAATTGACTTCTCTTCCATAAATCTGTCCAAGCCCCTTTTAAAGCTATCCAGGTGAGTGGCCATCACCACCTCCTGTGGCAGCATATTCCAAACACCAATCACACGTTGCGTGAAGAAGTGTTTCCTTGTATTAGTCCTAATTCTTCCCCCCAGCATTTTCAATGAATGCCCCTGAACTTTAGTATTGTGAGAAGAAAAAGTTCTCTCTGTCAGCATTTTCTACCCATGCATAATTTTATAGACTTCAATCCTATCCCCCCTCAGGCGTCTCCTCTCCAAACTAAAGGGTCCCGCACGCTGCAGCCTCCCCTCATCAGGAAGTTGCTCCAGTCAGACAACCATCCTCGTTGCCCTTCTCTGCACTTTTTCTATCTCTTCGATATCCTTTTTTGAGATGTGGCGACCAGAACTGGACACAGTACTCCAAGTGCGGTCGCACCACGGCTTTATATAAGGGCATGACAATCCTTGCAGTTTTATTATTAATTCCTTTCCTAATGATCCCCAGCATAGAGTTTGCCTTTTTCACAGCTGCCGTGCATTGAGTTGACATTCCCATGGAACTATCAACTAAGACGCCCAAATCCCTTTCCTGGTCTGTGACTGATAGCAATGCTTCATTTCTCCTGCCCAAACCTTTTGTTTCCACCACTTGCACCCGCCATTTTGTGTGCCGCAGCAGGTTCTCTGTGAAAATTCCCCACAAAAGTTTCCTCTGCTTGCAGCTCATCCGTTTGCCATTTCACTGCAAAAAGCAGATGAATCAAGTTTGTTTTGCCTGGTGATCCTGCACACGTGTCATTTTTCCTTTTTAAAATTTTTAAAATATAATTTCCCTTTTTAAATTTTTGTTTTGAGGGGGATGTCTGTGAAACTACAGTGACCCAATTAGAAAAAACTGCAATATTTGTGATTTCAATGCCCTAAACTTTTTTCCCACATTGGGTTCCTGAGTTGCAGTGGGTTCTCCACCAATTGGAAGTGTTCACTTGGAGGAGGGCAAGAACAGGCAGCAGGGAAACAGGAGCAGCCAATCAGAATGCAGGAAAAATGGGACGTTTGGGCCTGCGTAGCTATGTATGCATTGTAATTTTTTTTAAGTAGTGGGTTCATGCAATGGGGCAGGAAGAAAACAGATTATTTTCCCCAACCTCAACTCGATTCCTTCACGGAAACTGGGCACCCATGCAAAGGAAAAAACAAACCCAGATTCAAAAATACCATTATTGCAACCCATTACTATTAGGCTGTGCGGAATCCGTCATTGCGGGAGGCAGAATCCCTAACACTCGCCTGGCAGGGAATTTTTTTCCGGAGAAGACTTTTTTTCAAAAAAAGAGAAAACAATGGGTGAGGTTTTGCTTCTTTTGGAGACCTCCTATAAGTAACACCAGTGTGATGAAGTTGTTAAGAGCAGCCGACTCTAATCTGGAGAACCGGGTTTGATTCCCCACTCTTACACATGAAGCCTGCAACTTGTGATCTTGGACCTGTCACAGTTCTCTCAGAACTCTCTCAGTCTCACCCTGCCTCATAAGGTGTCTGTTGGAGGGAGGGGAAGGGAAAGTATTTGGAGGCTGCTTTCAAACTCCTTTGGTAGAGAAAAACAGGGTTTAAAAACCAACTCTTCTTCTTTGGTGCTGTGTGGTTTCCGGGCAGTATGGCCGTGTTCTAGCAGCATTCTCTCCTGACGTTTCGCCTGCATCTGTGGCTGGCATCTTCAGAGGATCTGAAGATGCCAGCCACAGATGCAGGCGAAACATCAGGAGAGAAGGCTGCTAGAACACGGCCATACAGCCCGGAAACCACACAGCACCCCAGTGATTCCGGCCGTGAAAGCCTTCAACAATACATTCAACTCTTCTTCAATTCCCATGATATAATCTGACCCAAGGCAAAGCCAGCTATGAGCCAGTATCAGGCCATGCTTTGGGAATAGCTGGTCTGAAGTCCTCCCGGTACCTTTTAAACCCTGACACATGTTTTCCTTGCACAGAATTTCGTTTCCAAGTACCAAGTTCCAATTAGTAGCCCAAACGTTTCTGTTATCATCATGACCTGTTACGCGTTTAAGTTCCTCTGGTTTCAGTGGCACAAACTAACCCCCCCCCCCCCCGCCAAGGAAATTAAACCGCGGTGAAAAATACTTGACTTTCCCTGACTCTCACTCTCTTATTAATTAATATTGTTACCTTACCGCAGCTTGACCTTTCTGTTTCCCTCAAGAGACTTTGTTAGAACATATTAGCTTGGCTCAAAGCAGCAGAAGAGAATGATTTCAAATGTTTTCGGCTGGTTTCCTTTACGGAAGCCCGGCCGCTTGGCACACGGCACCCACCAGCTCCTTGGCTTTAACGTTTCAGCTTCCTGCCATGATTTGGGGGGGGCAGAGGGGGGTAGAAGGGGAGGGGGATGCCCCACCTATCGCTTGCACACGGAACCAGAAATGTTTATCGTACTCAACAGTACTTGGAAAATCCTGTGCTGAGCGCTCCTGGCCCACGCTAGCATTTCTAAATGCCTGGGATCTGAATGGGTCTGTTGTTGATTCAAACTGTCCTCTCCCAGTCAGAGGGCAATTTTCCCAGTTTCAGCCAACTTTGATCTTTCTCGTGTAACACTTCAGTCCCTGGAGTGGCCCACGAGGGCACCGTGGAGCCCCTCCCTGCGTGTGTACAAAGGGCTGTCAGGTTGCAGCAGCCAATTTATGGCAACCCACACATTGGTTGTCAAGGCAAGAGGCTTCCAGAGGAGATTAGCTATTGCCTCCTACCTCTGGGTAGAGACCCTGGACCTCCTCCCGTCCAACCCTGCTTAGCTTCTGAGATATGCCGAGATCAGACCAGCCCGAGCCATCTAATCTGGTCAGGGCTTGCTTCATGAGTATCAGGGATCAAAAATAAAGGGTCTGGAACAAAGGACCCAGTGAACCCAGATCACCTTCTTCCTCCTCTTCCTCCTCCTCCTTTAAAAGAGCAGCAAGAACTTCTTCCCTTTGTACCAGCTAATAGGTTGATGGAGCCAGTGGCGTAGTGCCAACAGAGCGGGGGGCATGACCCCCCCAGGTGCGAGCAGGGGTGGGGAGTTCCAGGGCGTGGCCATGGCGTGAGCGTGGGTGTGTGCCCTGGGCACAGTCAGTTCCCCCTTGCTCCGCCCCTGGATGGATCCCTGGCTTATCTGGCCTGGAGGAAAATTCTGACCCAGCCAGAGTTCCCCTGGGCATGTTAGAAAAGACCACAGGAGCCAAATGGTGCCTTAATGTCATGACTCCCTGGAAGCAGACAATGAAACATTTGTAGAAAGTTCAAAGGTTTCTCTTTTGCAGGACGCAGAGCGAAGCTTGAAGTAGCAAAGAGAGTTCTGGGGCTCAACCCAGTGCAGAGAGATATTATAGAACAAGAGACAGCACTCCCCCCCCCACCACCACCCGCCTCTTGTGTGAAGAGAACCAGGCGAGCTTTCACACAGCTCCAAACTACTGATAAGGCACCTGGTGAGCAATGCAAAGCAAAGCAACCCACCGTTGTCCCAGGCTCCCATCCCCCTTTCAAGGCCCAGCCTGACACTCATCCCTTCCTGCCCCCCTCTCATGATCTACCTAAAATCACCGAAACAGCATTCTTGTCTTCTCTTGATTTGACCAAAGTACAATAGCCCCTGTTGAGTCATTTTGGCTTCTAGGGAGAGTTCCGGCTCTGCAAGCTCAGTTGCAAAGATCTCCCAAGCCCATTTCAGCTTCCAGTTTGTTCCTGTTGTTGCCTCTAACCATAAATTATTTTAATGTGGCTCAAAATAGCAAATGCGAAAATAGCAGATGATAGAATATTGCCACTGTTTGTACATCAGTGTGAAATCGGTTTGTAAAAGTTTGCCTTGCTTTTTGGAGGTCGAGTGTCTAGAAGCACAGGGGGCCCTTCAAAAGCTCACTTCCTGAGCTCATCAGCTATGTGCAGAGCTTTGAGGGGAGAGGGCACCTGCCCCCTTTCATATGGATTATTTCCCTTCCCCTTCCCCTCAACGTACACCTTGGTAGGTAGGTGGGGCTGAGAGAGTTCAGAGAGAACTGCGACTGGCCCAAGGTCACCCAGTGTAACCTCAGCTTGTGGGTTCTGTGGGGCAGAACTTGGAATGAGTTTGCAACAACAAATTTTAAAAACAAAATGGTTTACTTTCTTAACATATAACATCAACATTTAACATCACACTTCAAGGTCCTGTTCAGGTTGCATTTTCAAGTCCTTCTAGTTAAAGTCTTGTAATGCCAAGTCCATTTCTTCTTGCAAGTGGGTTGGCTCCTGAAGACTCCAAGGGCTTGGTGAACAGGATTCAACATGATGAAGGTTTCCAGGAGAACTCTCACCCATTACAAACATAAAAAGAAACCCTGAAACAATAAACTCCAACATTTACAAAATAGCAAAAAACAAACAGCTACCTTCCCAGTAGTTCCCAACAACATTGTAGTTACCTTAACAAGGTGTTAAGGGCTTATAGAAACCAAGGTCCGAGTCTGGTAGCCTTGTCTCCTCCAAAGAGCTCTGCAGCCTTTTGCTGCTCTGAGTTTCCACCTCTTTCTGGGTCAACCCATTCTGAGCATGGGGGTTACACCAGCAGGCTTCATGTGCAGGAGCAGAGAAAACAAATCCAGTTCACCTGATAAAAATCTGCCTCTCATGTGGGAATCAAACCCAGTTCTCCAGATTACAGTCCACTGCTCTTAACCACAACAGCACCAGAAGCAGTCTGAATAAGAGGTCACCCTATTTATCTACACACCCACCTTGAGAGGTAGATCAGGCTAATAGATTGCATCACACACCAGCCAGTGAGCTACACAGGTAAACAGAGATTGTCCCTTGTATATTTCTCAGGCTTTACTTGCTGTACTACACTAGGCCCCAATTTGTTTTTTTTTAAGTTGTGAAATCTGCCCACTTCCACTTCCATCAACATGCCAAAGTGGTTCCTTGCACACCCGTGCCTCTCATGCAAAACTGTGGCCTTTTCAGCACAAATCTCCTAAAACGTTTGGCAAATGTCTTCAGTCCCTCTCCCCCACTTCACCTTGAAATGATTCCTGGCCTCCATTTTGTGATTTCTCCCTTTTTAGAAATAGCTCTGTGTTGAATCAGTGCTTCAGTGCTTCACAGTCTTGCGCTACGTTCTTTATTCCTCATATACTTGATACTTTGAAGACTGGCCTCCTAAAAATAAAAGAACAAGCAGAGAAATGCTGCAAATAAAAAGGGGAGGGGGAACGGAGGGCGAGCTGGGAAAATGGTGCCGAGGAAGAAGTTCAGGGAAGCAGAGAAGCCTGGGAAACATAGTTAGTAGATTGCACGGCAAACTGAAAACATTTTCAAAACATTTCAGCCAGAGAATAATTTTAAAACAGGATTCATATAAAATGTTTTGAAGCTGGAAATAAAACGTTTGGGGATAAAGCCACGTGGAACTCCTTGCAGGAAACGTTCTATTTCTTGCCTCTGAACGTTTTAAATAAATTGTGTGGAAAAGCCCAGAAAATCCACATATGCTAATGCCAACTGCTCAACATTTCTGCCCATGCTGGGCTTTGACAGGAAGCCAAGCAAACGGCGATGTCATCTGCTCAGTTATGAAGAAAACTTGTACCAACAGGCTACAATGATGACAACAAACTATGTCGGCTTGAGAGCTTTTTTATTTTCAGATTGGATACTGTGCAGCCTGCTGGACTTAATTCAAACATTGACTTCAGACCTTTCCTGTGATTCCTTAATTAACTGCACCTGTCTCCCTTGACTTTCTGCATAAATTAGGTTGCTTCTGTCTTGGGGTCAAGGGCATTTCGAGAGGCATAAGAATAAACCAATTGCAGAGCGTTGTCCTCCCTGGTATTTTGGCATTTTTTCTCCTTTATAAAATAATCAAATTGTTACTGGTTGAACGCTATAATTCCAACCATTTACTTATTTTTTTGTAGATTGTAACCATTATTGTACTTTGAAAAACCCTGACCTGCCTTTGTAAGTATTTTTATGTTTTGGAAATCAGTTTCACATGTAAATTGTAATTCTTTGTAACAAGTCTTTATTTTGTTTCTTTTCAGAACAGCCGTGAAGTTTAACGAGGCCAGTTGGTTAATTATCTAGAATCTGGCTAGCTGTTATATTTATATTTAGATTACATTGCCGTGCCGTTCTAACTTGTGTTTATATATATTACTCCAATGGGAGAATGTAAACAATTTTTCCAAAACATTTGGTTACTGTTTGTAAAATTATAAAATTATTTTGGTTACTTAAAAGTAAATTGCTACTCCAGTGGGAGAACTAATTGTTTGAAGTCATCATTGTAGCCTGTTGGTATAAGTTTTCTTCAAGTTTTCTTCATTTTCACTTTGGTGTGTACCTAGTCACAGCTTTTTAGAGCTCTCTCAGCCCCACCCACCTCACAGGGTGTTTGTTGTGAGGGGGGGAGGGCAAGGAGATTGTAAGCCCCTTTGAGTCTCCTTATAGGAGAGAAAGGGGGGATATAAATCCAAACTCCTCCTCCTCCTCCTCCTCCTCCTCCTCCTCCTCCTCCTCCTCTTCTTCTTCTTCTTCTTCTTCTTCTTCTTCTTCTTCTTCTTCTTCTTCTTCTTCTTCTTCTTCTTCTTCCTCCTTCCCCTTTTGCTTAGCATGGAGGAACCTGCTCAGTTATGGCAGGCCCTTTGCTGGGTCAGAGATGTTGTGGTGAGAGCCAGTAGAGAGTTTGGTTCCAGACACCAGTCTGGGAAAGTCAATCCAACTCAGGAGCAGCTGCTGATGTGGTTGTGTGCCTGCCACTGAATTATTTGGTCCTCAATGTCCTGGGGCAGCTGGGGAGAAAGAAGGGTAGCTAGAAGAATTTCTTGGGAAATTCTTGGGGATTGGGGGGTGGAACCCGGGGGAAGATGGGATTTAGGAAGGGGCCTCAATGAATTATAAATTCCTCCCTCCAAAACATAATTACATTATGACTACAATGTAAATGTGACTACAATGTAAATGGACTGATAACCCCACCCACATTACAATGCACTCAACCACACCTTTGCATAGCAAGTTCCACCCAAACGCTTACTGATTGGTTCCCCACCCTGGGACATGGACAATATATACCCCACTAAAAATTCCCTTCTCACTGGACACAGTGTGTAACAGACTTCTCTCTGTGATACACCTCTGAAGATGCCAGCCACAGGTGCAGGCGAAACATTAAGAACAAGATCTATCAGACCACGGCCACACAGCCTGGAAAACCCACAACAACCAGTTGAATCAGGCCGTGAAAGCCTTCGACAATGTTTATTGATTCAAGGTCCAAGACCTAACAGTTATCTGATATTGTGCTTCATGGAGGTCCATAATATCTTTTTTAAACCCATGAACAACACTTCATCTCACTGAAGAAAATTTCATAAGTTTATTATGTGCTGTGTATATTTGTCCGTCCTGACTACAAGTCAGTTTCATTTGGTGACCTTCAAGGTTTAGTGTTCAGCTTTTCTATAAAATTCACAGTTCTTTAAATCTTTATTGTGTTCTCTGCCTTCTTTTCTTTTTTAAAATTTAAACATCTAAAATACTTCAGCTTTTCTCTACAGATGCTCTATCCCTTGTGGCACTTCAGTATCATCACAATGTAATATTACACTGCTACTCATAGACAAAAAAATTTAAATGATTGCAAAATTAAGCCAATCAATTGAATATTAGGATCCTTTCATATAACTGATTAATTGGAGATTAATTTAAAGCATAAAAACTGTGGGTCTTTGACCAGTATCCATCTCATACATTTTTGTTTTTGTTCTGCCTGTACTCTTGCAAAAAAAGTGAGGATATATCAAAATGAACATAATAGAGACAAGAATATGGACAATTTCCTTAAAGACTGGAAACCCTTGTGGATTACTGACAGAAAATATAGCCAAATAGAAGAAGAAGAAGAAGAAGAAGAAGAAGAAGAAGAAGAAGAAGAAGAAGAAGAAGAAGAAGAAGAAGAAGAAGAAGAAGAAGAAGAAGAAGAAGAAGAAGAAGAAGAAGAAGAAGAAGAAGAAGAAGAAGAAGAAGAAGAAGGTTGGATTTATATCCCCCTTTCTCTCCTGTAGGAGACTCAAAGGGGCTGACAAACTCCTTTCCCTTCCCCCCCACAACAAACACCCTGTGAGGTAGGTGGGGCTGAGAGAGCTCAGAGCTGTGACTAGACCAGGGGTCTGCAACCTGCGGCTCTCCAGTTGTTCATGGACTACAATTCCCATCAGCCCCTGGCAGGGGCTGATGGGAATTGTCATCCATGAACATCTAGAGAGCCGCAGGTTGCAGACCCTTGGACTAGCCCAAGGTCACTCAGCTGGCGTGTGTGGGAGTCACAGGCTAATCTGAATTCCCCAGATAAGCCTCCATAGCTCAAGCGGCAGAGCGGGGAATCAAACCCAGTTCCTCCTGCTCTTAACCACTACGCCACTGCTGCTCTCAATAGGAAAATAATGGCAGGATTTGAGATTTAAATGAAAACAGTGGGTTGGACTAAAATAGTTTTATAAGGGCTAAAAGTGAAGGGAATGCTAATATCAACCATAAGCACGAAGCTAGATTTGCGTCCCGATTCATAATGTGGTAACTGGAAGTCACCATTTGTACATGTAGAGATGTCTTTGAAATGTGTGTGTGTTTTCATTATTGGGGAGAGGAGATCAGATTTGTTTTTCCCCCTCTTTCTTTCTTTCTTTCTTTCTTTCTTTCTTTCTTTCTTTCTTTCTTTCTTTCTTTCTTTCTTTCTTTCTTTCTTTCTTTCTTTCTTTCTTTCTTTCTTTCTTCATGTGATGTTTATATACTCAAAATAAATTTTAAAAATTCATAAAAAATGAATATAATAAATACTGGTTTTATTCCAAAAACACAGGTAATTCATCTAACAGATTAGAACAGTACCTTTTAATGTGAATGTAAAGCCCTGCAAGACGAAATCCAAACTAGAAGGTCGGGGAGGGGGGGGGCACATGAGATGTCAAGACTTTCTGTGCGTCCTTCGCGAGATTCCCCTTCTGTGCGTCCTTCTCAAGATTTTACCTTGTGCGGGCTGCAAAAACAGATTGGACATCCTCGCTGGTTTCTCTAGCTTGCTAGAGAGGGCCCAGTCAGAGCCGGCTGGGGTGATCTCAGCTATGGTAGGATGACTGATCCCTGTCAACTGGAGATCAGTTGTAATTCTAGGAGATCTCCAAGCTCCAGCTGAAGACTGGCAACACTAGAAAAGATTGCTGCAAAAGACAGCGAATTGCATTTTGTTCCTCTGGCTAGCTGTGTTTGCCGTCTGCCAGTTCTGATAACAAATCTTGTCACTTCCTGTGGTTTGGGAGCTGGATTAAGTTTAATTTGGCTTTGCTGAGAGTACAGGAAGCTTCTCGATTCTTGTTTCTTGTTCCCCTATCAGGCAAACATCTAATTCTAGGCTCTATTTAAAGCATTATGATAACGGAAGACAAAACGACTGCTGTGTTAGACAAACTGGACCCTGGTTAACAGTGCATTTGGGGGATCCAATTTAGATAAAGCTCAGGTTGCTTATACATTTAGCAATTTTATTCATTTATTTGTCCAAAGGACTGTACTTTCCAGCCAAAGAAGAAAACAGAGCTAGTTATTCAGGGCTTAAATTATACCCTTGCTCTGGCTATCTGTCTCCTGTTGAGCAACTTCAAATTGAGTAATAAAACTTGATGACTGCAGTTTGGAGTCAGAATCACAAACTGTTCAAAGTAGATCTGGGATTGCAGCAGGCTATTCGCTTTCTCTTTTATGTATGTATGTACTTTATTGGACTTGCTACCCCACCCTTTTCCAGCCAAAGTCAGGCTCAAGGCGACTAACATACACAAGTATATAATATACAAAATTGAGTGTAAGCTATAATAAGCATAAATACTAAAAACGTTAAAACTACAATATCAAAACCAATAAAATTCCTAAAGATGGTGGTTAACAGTTCATTTCAGGTTGCCATTCAAGGCCCCAACCTAATTAGAACAAGGGGACCCTAATCTGGAGAACCGGGTTTGATTTCTCCATTCTTCTACATGAGTGGCAGACTCTTATCTGGAGAACTGGATTTGTTTCCCTGCTCCTACACATGAAGCGTGCTGGGTGATCTTGGGCCAGTCTCAGTTCTCTCAGAACTCTCTCAGCCCCACCTACTGCGAGACCGCAGTCCCAAAATAAAGCGACCTGTAGTTTTCTTTTAAAACATAAGACTTTATTGAGAAGTGAAGCATGTGAGAGATAGACGATTTCTGAGGAATATAGAAAGAACCAAACCTTAAATCCCTGCTGCCCTTGACCCGCCCCCTAGCCGGGCCCAAGAGCCGCAGTTACAGTAAGATAACAAAGGGAAGAATACCAACATTCAAATACAGAGTTAACATTACAAAGGATAGGGGCTTGGCCACACCTTGGAGAGCTGTGGCTGCATTTTAGCTTTCGTTTCCTGGAAGGCTGGAAGGGGGAGTGGGGATGAGCCAAGGGGCCCATCCTGACATTCCGCCCCCCCCAAAGGCCTCCCTCATGGATGCGGGCATTATGGGTATGCTTTATGGAACACCTGTACTAAGCGTAGTGCGCTCACCAGCGTCCACCCACTAGTTCATTCAGGGTGTTTGTTGTGAGGGGGGAAGGGCAAGGAGATTGTAAGCCCCTTTGAGTCTCCTACAGGAGAGAAAGGGGGGATATAAATCCAAACTCTTCTTCTTCTTCCCTCCAGGAAATGGGTCCATGCCACCAAGTACTGCAGTCTCTTCTGGTAGATGCGGGAATCTAAGATGCTGTGCACCTCCTGGGGTAGTTCTCCTCCTACCCATTCTGGCGGAGGAGCCTCTTCTTGCATGTGCCATTTGTCCGGAGGGGGCGCTACCTTCAGCAGGCTACTATGGAATACCTGGTGCACCCCCCGGAACCTCTTGGTTCTGGTCCATGGGTTGCGTGAGCCAAGTGGACTCACGCTGCCCAGCCACCTTGGCCCCCCATCACGGCTGCCGAGAGGGGGCCCAACAGTAGGGTGATCCAATGCTCACCCCACCATTGGTGCTTTGCGCGGCACCCAAGTGAGGCTCGTGTTGGTCGGGGACAAGGGCATCCTTCTCCTCGTCACCTAAGTCCGGGTCGCGGGGTGTCTCGTCCTTGTCTGGAACTTGCCCCGTTCCCTCATCAGGTTCTCCAGTGAGGGGGCTGCCTGTCGTTCCATCCGTTCCGGCCATGGATTTGAGTGCGGGTCAACTGGGAGATCCTGCTTAATGTCAGACTCTCGAACGTGGAAATAACAGAGACCGTAGGAAAGTCCAAAAGCAGTTTATTCCAGGTGATACGAAGAGTAACAATGTAAAGCAGGATCTGAACTAGAGAGCTCAGATCCTGGACCTATATCCTTTCTCTTTCTCTCTCTCTCTCTCTCTCTCTCTCTCTCTCTCTCTCTCTCTCTCTCTCTCTCACACACACACACACACACACACACACACACACACACACACACCCTGTTTCACCCCACACCAAATGTCCACTACAGATTCTACTACAATTACACTATAGAGCTTCAAAGAACCTGGGAACCTTTCACACCTCTTTGAAGATGGGCTGGTGCCAGGAGATTGCCAGGAAGGGAAGAGAGAAACAGGGAAACATTTGCAATTAACACACAGCAAGACATCAAGGTACTGACAGGCATGGTATTGACAACACCATACATCTATATGGGACATTCCAATATTGGCCATTTAATCAACTATTTTCTCTTAATAATCCCTACCACGGAATTTGCCATTTTTCACTGCCCCGTGTGCTGAATCAACATCTACTTCTAGAGAAAGATTGTCTGCCTCTGTTTTATAGCAAGGCCTGAAGCCAGATGAGTCAGGCCTGAGCCATATGAGGCCAATGAGTCACTCAGAAAACCACTTAGTTGCCCCATCTCCATATTTTCAATTACTTTCCCCACAAAAAAGGGAGATTAGAACTGAATCCACGCAATACCTGTAATTAGGACCAACCCAGTGACACATAACAGTTTGCAAGCATTCCAGTTCCCCGGTTCAAGCCAGCGGACTATAAATAAAGTATATAAATCTTGTTCTTCCTGGGTTGTATTCCCCTTGAGGGGGTTAGCACGAAAAAATAAATAAAAATATAAAAAGTAAAAAAAACCCTCCATACTTTTAAAGAACATTGTGATTTTAAGGACTGTCAGATGTCAGGACGTGGTGGAACTTCCAGCAGGCAAAAAATCAGTTTTGAGGTTGGTGCTGGCCCTTAATTGGCCAGAATCCTTTTATACGGGGAAATGTTCTTATTTATTGGATAGCCCATTGTCTCTTTCAGAGATCTGGGGCAATCTCCCTCTATCGAAGCAGGACTGTTCATACTTAGCAGACTCTTAACTTTCTCCCAGGAAGCTTTAGCCAGCCTGTCAATGCCGGGCTGTAATCTACTTGGGGTTGCTTTTGTAAGAGAACATCATTTGGGGGGACCAGGCAAAAGGAATGCATACGATATGAACAAAATGGCACTCTAGACCTCTTCACTAGCTGACTGACTTGTCAATTGACCTCCAAATCAGAATGTATCTAAGACACTTAATTGGCCAGTCTCAGTTCTCTCAGAACTCTCTCAGCCCCACCTACCTCACAAGGTGTCTGTTGTGGGGAGAGGAAGGGAAGGGCATTGTAAGCAGCAGTGGCGTAGGAGGTTAAGAGCTCGTGTATCTAATCTGGAGGAACCAGGTTTGATTCCCAGCTCTGCCACCTGAGCTGTAGAGCTTATCTGGGGAATTCAGATTAGCCTGGGCACTCCCACACACGCCAGCTGGGTGACCTTGGGCTAGTCACAGCTTCTCGGAGCTCTCTCAGCCCCACTCACCTCACAGGGTGTTTGTTGTGAGGGGGGAAGGGCAAGGAGAGTGTAAGCCCCTTTGAGTCTCCTGCAGGAGAGAAAGGGGGGATATAAATCCAAACTCCTCCTCCTCCTCCTCCTCCTCCTCCTCTTCTTCTTCTAAGCCACTTTGAGACTCTTTTTGGTAGAGAAAAGTGGGATATTAAAAAACCAAATAATTGAATCACAGAATCATAGAGTTGGAAGAGACCCCAGGGGCCGTCCAGTCCAACCAGCTGCCATGAAGGAACACACAATCAAAGTACCCTTGACAGATAGCCATCCAACCTCTGTTTGAAAACCTCCAAAGAAGGAGACTCCTATACACTCCAAGGAAGTGTTGAACAGCCCTCACTGTTAGGAAGTTCTTCCTAATGTTTAGGTGGAATCTCTTTTCCTGCATCTTGAACATCACTCCTTGTCCTAGTCTCTGGAGCAGCAGAAAAAAAGCTTGCTCCCTCTTCAACATGACATCCCTTCATATATTGCAACATGGCTGTTACATCACCTCTTAGCCTTCTCTTTTCCAGACTAAACATACCCAGCTCCCTAAGTCGCTCCTCATACGGCATGGAATCCAGACCTTTTGCCATATTGGTTGCTCTCCTCTGGACCCGTTCCAGCTTGTCAAAATCCTTTTTGAACTGTGGTCCCCAGAACTGGACACAGTATTCCAGGTGAGGTCTGACCCATGCAGAATAGAGTGGTACTGTTACAGCTTTTGATCTAGACCAGTGTTTCCCAACCTTTTCAAGGTCAGGGTACCCTTGTATACTCAATGCGGCGAAGACTGTTCCCCCAATAAGAGAACAGAGAAATGCTGCAGATAAACAGGTGAGGAGGAACTGAGTGAGCTCCGAAAATGGCGCCGAGGAGGAAGTTCAGGGGAGCAGAGAACCGCAGGAAATGTAGTCAATAGACCGCACAGCAACTGAAGACATTTTCAAAACATTTCAGCCAGAGAATTGTTTTTAAAAAGGATTCATTTAAAACATTTTGCCCCCCCCCCCCCCACCCACCCATCCATCCATCCCCCCACCCCCCACCCCACCCCCCCTCCCCCCCCCCCACCCACCCCCCCCCCCACCCCCCCCCCCCCCCCCCCCCCCCCCCCCCCCCCCTCCCCCCCACCCACCCACCCCCCCCCCCACCCCCCCCCCCCCCCCCCCCCCCCCCCCCCCCCCCCCCCCCCCCCCACCCCCCCCCCCACCCCCCCCCCCCCCCCCCCACCCACCCCCCCCCCCACCCCCCCCCCCCCCCACCCCCCCACCCCCCCACCCACCCCCCCACCCACCCCCCCCCCCCCCCACCCCCCCCCCCCCCCACCCCCCCCCCCCCCCACCCCCCCCCCCCCCCACCCCCCCCCCCCCCCACCCCCCCCCCCCCCCACCCCCCCCCCCCCCCACCCCCCCCCCCCCCCACCCCCCCCCCCCCCCACCCCCCCCCCCCCCCACCCCCCCCCCCCCCCACCCCCCCCCCCCCCCACCCCCCCCCCCCCCCACCCCCCCCCCCCCCCACCCCCCCCCCCCCCCACCCCCCCCCCCCCCCACCCCCCCCCCCCCCCACCCCCCCCCCCCCCCACCCCCCCCCCCCCCCACCCCCCCCCCCCCCCACCCCCCCCCCCCCCCACCCCCCCCCCCCCCCACCCCCCCCCCCCCCCACCCCCCCCCCCCCCCACCCCCCCCCCCCCCCACCCCCCCCCCCCCCCACCCCCCCCCCCCCCCACCCCCCCCCCCCCCCACCCCCCCCCCCCCCCACCCCCCCCCCCCCCCACCCCCCCCCCCCCCCACCCCCCCCCCCCCCCACCCCCCCCCCCCCCCACCCCCCCCCCCCCCCACCCCCCCCCCCCCCCACCCCCCCCCCCCCCCACCCCCCCCCCCCCCCACCCCCCCCCCCCCCCACCCCCCCCCCCCCCCACCCCCCCCCCCCCCCACCCCCCCCCCCCCCCACCCCCCCCCCCCCCCACCCCCCCCCCCCCCCACCCCCCCCCCCCCCCACCCCCCCCCCCCCCCACCCCCCCCCCCCCCCACCCCCCCCCCCCCCCACCCCCCCCCCCCCCCACCCCCCCCCCCCCCCACCCCCCCCCCCCCCCACCCCCCCCCCCCCCCACCCCCCCCCCCCCCCACCCCCCCCCCCCCCCACCCCCCCCCCCCCCCACCCCCCCCCCCCCCCACCCCCCCCCCCCCCCACCCCCCCCCCCCCCCACCCCCCCCCCCCCCCACCCCCCCCCCCCCCCACCCCCCCCCCCCCCCACCCCCCCCCCCCCCCACCCCCCCCCCCCCCCACCCCCCCCCCCCCCCACCCCCCCCCCCCCCCACCCCCCCCCCCCCCCACCCCCCCCCCCCCCCACCCCCCCCCCCCCCCACCCCCCCCCCCCCCCACCCCCCCCCCCCCCCACCCCCCCCCCCCCCCACCCCCCCCCCCCCCCACCCCCCCCCCCCCCCACCCCCCCCCCCCCCCACCCCCCCCCCCCCCCACCCCCCCCCCCCCCCACCCCCCCCCCCCCCCACCCCCCCCCCCCCCCACCCCCCCCCCCCCCCACCCCCCCCCCCCCCCACCCCCCCCCCCCCCCACCCCCCCCCCCCCCCACCCCCCCCCCCCCCCACCCCCCCCCCCCCCCACCCCCCCCCCCCCCCACCCCCCCCCCCCCCCACCCCCCCCCCCCCCCACCCCCCCCCCCCCCCACCCCCCCCCCCCCCCACCCCCCCCCCCCCCCACCCCCCCCCCCCCCCACCCCCCCCCCCCCCCACCCCCCCCCCCCCCCACCCCCCCCCCCCCCCACCCCCCCCCCCCCCCACCCCCCCCCCCCCCCACCCCCCCCCCCCCCCACCCCCCCCCCCCCCCACCCCCCCCCCCCCCCACCCCCCCCCCCCCCCACCCCCCCCCCCCCCCACCCCCCCCCCCCCCCACCCCCCCCCCCCCCCACCCCCCCCCCCCCCCACCCCCCCCCCCCCCCACCCCCCCCCCCCCCCACCCCCCCCCCCCCCCACCCCCCCCCCCCCCCACCCCCCCCCCCCCCCACCCCCCCCCCCCCCCACCCCCCCCCCCCCCCACCCCCCCCCCCCCCCACCCCCCCCCCCCCCCACCCCCCCCCCCCCCCACCCCCCCCCCCCCCCACCCCCCCCCCCCCCCACCCCCCCCCCCCCCCACCCCCCCCCCCCCCCACCCCCCCCCCCCCCCACCCCCCCCCCCCCCCACCCCCCCCCCCCCCCACCCCCCCCCCCCCCCACCCCCCCCCCCCCCCACCCCCCCCCCCCCCCACCCCCCCCCCCCCCCACCCCCCCCCCCCCCCACCCCCCCCCCCCCCCACCCCCCCCCCCCCCCACCCCCCCCCCCCCCCACCCCCCCCCCCCCCCACCCCCCCCCCCCCCCACCCCCCCCCCCCCCCACCCCCCCCCCCCCCCACCCCCCCCCCCCCCCACCCCCCCCCCCCCCCACCCCCCCCCCCCCCCACCCCCCCCCCCCCCCACCCCCCCCCCCCCCCACCCCCCCCCCCCCCCACCCCCCCCCCCCCCCACCCCCCCCCCCCCCCACCCCCCCCCCCCCCCACCCCCCCCCCCCCCCACCCCCCCCCCCCCCCACCCCCCCCCCCCCCCACCCCCCCCCCCCCCCACCCCCCCCCCCCCCCACCCCCCCCCCCCCCCACCCCCCCCCCCCCCCACCCCCCCCCCCCCCCACCCCCCCCCCCCCCCACCCCCCCCCCCCCCCACCCCCCCCCCCCCCCACCCCCCCCCCCCCCCACCCCCCCCCCCCCCCACCCCCCCCCCCCCCCACCCCCCCCCCCCCCCACCCCCCCCCCCCCCCACCCCCCCCCCCCCCCACCCCCCCCCCCCCCCACCCCCCCCCCCCCCCACCCCCCCCCCCCCCCACCCCCCCCCCCCCCCACCCCCCCCCCCCCCCACCCCCCCCCCCCCCCACCCCCCCCCCCCCCCACCCCCCCCCCCCCCCACCCCCCCCCCCCCCCACCCCCCCCCCCCCCCACCCCCCCCCCCCCCCACCCCCCCCCCCCCCCACCCCCCCCCCCCCCCACCCCCCCCCCCCCCCACCCCCCCCCCCCCCCACCCCCCCCCCCCCCCACCCCCCCCCCCCCCCACCCCCCCCCCCCCCCACCCCCCCCCCCCCCCACCCCCCCCCCCCCCCACCCCCCCCCCCCCCCACCCCCCCCCCCCCCCACCCCCCCCCCCCCCCACCCCCCCCCCCCCCCACCCCCCCCCCCCCCCACCCCCCCCCCCCCCCACCCCCCCCCCCCCCCACCCCCCCCCCCCCCCACCCCCCCCCCCCCCCACCCCCCCCCCCCCCCACCCCCCCCCCCCCCCACCCCCCCCCCCCCCCACCCCCCCCCCCCCCCACCCCCCCCCCCCCCCACCCCCCCCCCCCCCCACCCCCCCCCCCCCCCACCCCCCCCCCCCCCCACCCCCCCCCCCCCCCACCCCCCCCCCCCCCCACCCCCCCCCCCCCCCACCCCCCCCCCCCCCCACCCCCCCCCCCCCCCACCCCCCCCCCCCCCCACCCCCCCCCCCCCCCACCCCCCCCCCCCCCCACCCCCCCCCCCCCCCACCCCCCCCCCCCCCCACCCCCCCCCCCCCCCACCCCCCCCCCCCCCCACCCCCCCCCCCCCCCACCCCCCCCCCCCCCCACCCCCCCCCCCCCCCACCCCCCCCCCCCCCCACCCCCCCCCCCCCCCACCCCCCCCCCCCCCCACCCCCCCCCCCCCCCACCCCCCCCCCCCCCCACCCCCCCCCCCCCCCACCCCCCCCCCCCCCCACCCCCCCCCCCCCCCACCCCCCCCCCCCCCCACCCCCCCCCCCCCCCACCCCCCCCCCCCCCCACCCCCCCCCCCCCCCACCCCCCCCCCCCCCCACCCCCCCCCCCCCCCACCCCCCCCCCCCCCCACCCCCCCCCCCCCCCACCCCCCCCCCCCCCCACCCCCCCCCCCCCCCACCCCCCCCCCCCCCCACCCCCCCCCCCCCCCACCCCCCCCCCCCCCCACCCCCCCCCCCCCCCACCCCCCCCCCCCCCCACCCCCCCCCCCCCCCACCCCCCCCCCCCCCCACCCCCCCCCCCCCCCACCCCCCCCCCCCCCCACCCCCCCCCCCCCCCACCCCCCCCCCCCCCCACCCCCCCCCCCCCCCACCCCCCCCCCCCCCCACCCCCCCCCCCCCCCACCCCCCCCCCCCCCCACCCCCCCCCCCCCCCACCCCCCCCCCCCCCCACCCCCCCCCCCCCCCACCCCCCCCCCCCCCCACCCCCCCCCCCCCCCACCCCCCCCCCCCCCCACCCCCCCCCCCCCCCACCCCCCCCCCCCCCCACCCCCCCCCCCCCCCACCCCCCCCCCCCCCCACCCCCCCCCCCCCCCACCCCCCCCCCCCCCCACCCCCCCCCCCCCCCACCCCCCCCCCCCCCCACCCCCCCCCCCCCCCACCCCCCCCCCCCCCCACCCCCCCCCCCCCCCACCCCCCCCCCCCCCCACCCCCCCCCCCCCCCACCCCCCCCCCCCCCCACCCCCCCCCCCCCCCACCCCCCCCCCCCCCCACCCCCCCCCCCCCCCACCCCCCCCCCCCCCCACCCCCCCCCCCCCCCACCCCCCCCCCCCCCCACCCCCCCCCCCCCCCACCCCCCCCCCCCCCCACCCCCCCCCCCCCCCACCCCCCCCCCCCCCCACCCCCCCCCCCCCCCACCCCCCCCCCCCCCCACCCCCCCCCCCCCCCACCCCCCCCCCCCCCCACCCCCCCCCCCCCCCACCCCCCCCCCCCCCCACCCCCCCCCCCCCCCACCCCCCCCCCCCCCCACCCCCCCCCCCCCCCACCCCCCCCCCCCCCCACCCCCCCCCCCCCCCACCCCCCCCCCCCCCCACCCCCCCCCCCCCCCACCCCCCCCCCCCCCCACCCCCCCCCCCCCCCACCCCCCCCCCCCCCCACCCCCCCCCCCCCCCACCCCCCCCCCCCCCCACCCCCCCCCCCCCCCACCCCCCCCCCCCCCCACCCCCCCCCCCCCCCACCCCCCCCCCCCCCCACCCCCCCCCCCCCCCACCCCCCCCCCCCCCCACCCCCCCCCCCCCCCACCCCCCCCCCCCCCCACCCCCCCCCCCCCCCACCCCCCCCCCCCCCCACCCCCCCCCCCCCCCACCCCCCCCCCCCCCCACCCCCCCCCCCCCCCACCCCCCCCCCCCCCCACCCCCCCCCCCCCCCACCCCCCCCCCCCCCCACCCCCCCCCCCCCCCACCCCCCCCCCCCCCCACCCCCCCCCCCCCCCACCCCCCCCCCCCCCCACCCCCCCCCCCCCCCACCCCCCCCCCCCCCCACCCCCCCCCCCCCCCACCCCCCCCCCCCCCCACCCCCCCCCCCCCCCACCCCCCCCCCCCCCCACCCCCCCCCCCCCCCACCCCCCCCCCCCCCCACCCCCCCCCCCCCCCACCCCCCCCCCCCCCCACCCCCCCCCCCCCCCACCCCCCCCCCCCCCCACCCCCCCCCCCCCCCACCCCCCCCCCCCCCCACCCCCCCCCCCCCCCACCCCCCCCCCCCCCCACCCCCCCCCCCCCCCACCCCCCCCCCCCCCCACCCCCCCCCCCCCCCACCCCCCCCCCCCCCCACCCCCCCCCCCCCCCACCCCCCCCCCCCCCCACCCCCCCCCCCCCCCACCCCCCCCCCCCCCCACCCCCCCCCCCCCCCACCCCCCCCCCCCCCCACCCCCCCCCCCCCCCACCCCCCCCCCCCCCCACCCCCCCCCCCCCCCACCCCCCCCCCCCCCCACCCCCCCCCCCCCCCACCCCCCCCCCCCCCCACCCCCCCCCCCCCCCACCCCCCCCCCCCCCCACCCCCCCCCCCCCCCACCCCCCCCCCCCCCCACCCCCCCCCCCCCCCACCCCCCCCCCCCCCCACCCCCCCCCCCCCCCACCCCCCCCCCCCCCCACCCCCCCCCCCCCCCACCCCCCCCCCCCCCCACCCCCCCCCCCCCCCACCCCCCCCCCCCCCCACCCCCCCCCCCCCCCACCCCCCCCCCCCCCCACCCCCCCCCCCCCCCACCCCCCCCCCCCCCCACCCCCCCCCCCCCCCACCCCCCCCCCCCCCCACCCCCCCCCCCCCCCACCCCCCCCCCCCCCCACCCCCCCCCCCCCCCACCCCCCCCCCCCCCCACCCCCCCCCCCCCCCACCCCCCCCCCCCCCCACCCCCCCCCCCCCCCACCCCCCCCCCCCCCCACCCCCCCCCCCCCCCACCCCCCCCCCCCCCCACCCCCCCCCCCCCCCACCCCCCCCCCCCCCCACCCCCCCCCCCCCCCACCCCCCCCCCCCCCCACCCCCCCCCCCCCCCACCCCCCCCCCCCCCCACCCCCCCCCCCCCCCACCCCCCCCCCCCCCCACCCCCCCCCCCCCCCACCCCCCCCCCCCCCCACCCCCCCCCCCCCCCACCCCCCCCCCCCCCCACCCCCCCCCCCCCCCACCCCCCCCCCCCCCCACCCCCCCCCCCCCCCACCCCCCCCCCCCCCCACCCCCCCCCCCCCCCACCCCCCCCCCCCCCCACCCCCCCCCCCCCCCACCCCCCCCCCCCCCCACCCCCCCCCCCCCCCACCCCCCCCCCCCCCCACCCCCCCCCCCCCCCACCCCCCCCCCCCCCCACCCCCCCCCCCCCCCACCCCCCCCCCCCCCCACCCCCCCCCCCCCCCACCCCCCCCCCCCCCCACCCCCCCCCCCCCCCACCCCCCCCCCCCCCCACCCCCCCCCCCCCCCACCCCCCCCCCCCCCCACCCCCCCCCCCCCCCACCCCCCCCCCCCCCCACCCCCCCCCCCCCCCACCCCCCCCCCCCCCCACCCCCCCCCCCCCCCACCCCCCCCCCCCCCCACCCCCCCCCCCCCCCACCCCCCCCCCCCCCCACCCCCCCCCCCCCCCACCCCCCCCCCCCCCCACCCCCCCCCCCCCCCACCCCCCCCCCCCCCCACCCCCCCCCCCCCCCACCCCCCCCCCCCCCCACCCCCCCCCCCCCCCACCCCCCCCCCCCCCCACCCCCCCCCCCCCCCACCCCCCCCCCCCCCCACCCCCCCCCCCCCCCACCCCCCCCCCCCCCCACCCCCCCCCCCCCCCACCCCCCCCCCCCCCCACCCCCCCCCCCCCCCACCCCCCCCCCCCCCCACCCCCCCCCCCCCCCACCCCCCCCCCCCCCCACCCCCCCCCCCCCCCACCCCCCCCCCCCCCCACCCCCCCCCCCCCCCACCCCCCCCCCCCCCCACCCCCCCCCCCCCCCACCCCCCCCCCCCCCCACCCCCCCCCCCCCCCACCCCCCCCCCCCCCCACCCCCCCCCCCCCCCACCCCCCCCCCCCCCCACCCCCCCCCCCCCCCACCCCCCCCCCCCCCCACCCCCCCCCCCCCCCACCCCCCCCCCCCCCCACCCCCCCCCCCCCCCACCCCCCCCCCCCCCCACCCCCCCCCCCCCCCACCCCCCCCCCCCCCCACCCCCCCCCCCCCCCACCCCCCCCCCCCCCCACCCCCCCCCCCCCCCACCCCCCCCCCCCCCCACCCCCCCCCCCCCCCACCCCCCCCCCCCCCCACCCCCCCCCCCCCCCACCCCCCCCCCCCCCCACCCCCCCCCCCCCCCACCCCCCCCCCCCCCCACCCCCCCCCCCCCCCACCCCCCCCCCCCCCCACCCCCCCCCCCCCCCACCCCCCCCCCCCCCCACCCCCCCCCCCCCCCACCCCCCCCCCCCCCCACCCCCCCCCCCCCCCACCCCCCCCCCCCCCCACCCCCCCCCCCCCCCACCCCCCCCCCCCCCCACCCCCCCCCCCCCCCACCCCCCCCCCCCCCCACCCCCCCCCCCCCCCACCCCCCCCCCCCCCCACCCCCCCCCCCCCCCACCCCCCCCCCCCCCCACCCCCCCCCCCCCCCACCCCCCCCCCCCCCCACCCCCCCCCCCCCCCACCCCCCCCCCCCCCCACCCCCCCCCCCCCCCACCCCCCCCCCCCCCCACCCCCCCCCCCCCCCACCCCCCCCCCCCCCCACCCCCCCCCCCCCCCACCCCCCCCCCCCCCCACCCCCCCCCCCCCCCACCCCCCCCCCCCCCCACCCCCCCCCCCCCCCACCCCCCCCCCCCCCCACCCCCCCCCCCCCCCACCCCCCCCCCCCCCCACCCCCCCCCCCCCCCACCCCCCCCCCCCCCCACCCCCCCCCCCCCCCACCCCCCCCCCCCCCCACCCCCCCCCCCCCCCACCCCCCCCCCCCCCCACCCCCCCCCCCCCCCACCCCCCCCCCCCCCCACCCCCCCCCCCCCCCACCCCCCCCCCCCCCCACCCCCCCCCCCCCCCACCCCCCCCCCCCCCCACCCCCCCCCCCCCCCACCCCCCCCCCCCCCCACCCCCCCCCCCCCCCACCCCCCCCCCCCCCCACCCCCCCCCCCCCCCACCCCCCCCCCCCCCCACCCCCCCCCCCCCCCACCCCCCCCCCCCCCCACCCCCCCCCCCCCCCACCCCCCCCCCCCCCCACCCCCCCCCCCCCCCACCCCCCCCCCCCCCCACCCCCCCCCCCCCCCACCCCCCCCCCCCCCCACCCCCCCCCCCCCCCACCCCCCCCCCCCCCCACCCCCCCCCCCCCCCACCCCCCCCCCCCCCCACCCCCCCCCCCCCCCACCCCCCCCCCCCCCCACCCCCCCCCCCCCCCACCCCCCCCCCCCCCCACCCCCCCCCCCCCCCACCCCCCCCCCCCCCCACCCCCCCCCCCCCCCACCCCCCCCCCCCCCCACCCCCCCCCCCCCCCACCCCCCCCCCCCCCCACCCCCCCCCCCCCCCACCCCCCCCCCCCCCCACCCCCCCCCCCCCCCACCCCCCCCCCCCCCCACCCCCCCCCCCCCCCACCCCCCCCCCCCCCCACCCCCCCCCCCCCCCACCCCCCCCCCCCCCCACCCCCCCCCCCCCCCACCCCCCCCCCCCCCCACCCCCCCCCCCCCCCACCCCCCCCCCCCCCCACCCCCCCCCCCCCCCACCCCCCCCCCCCCCCACCCCCCCCCCCCCCCACCCCCCCCCCCCCCCACCCCCCCCCCCCCCCACCCCCCCCCCCCCCCACCCCCCCCCCCCCCCACCCCCCCCCCCCCCCACCCCCCCCCCCCCCCACCCCCCCCCCCCCCCACCCCCCCCCCCCCCCACCCCCCCCCCCCCCCACCCCCCCCCCCCCCCACCCCCCCCCCCCCCCACCCCCCCCCCCCCCCACCCCCCCCCCCCCCCACCCCCCCCCCCCCCCACCCCCCCCCCCCCCCACCCCCCCCCCCCCCCACCCCCCCCCCCCCCCACCCCCCCCCCCCCCCACCCCCCCCCCCCCCCACCCCCCCCCCCCCCCACCCCCCCCCCCCCCCACCCCCCCCCCCCCCCACCCCCCCCCCCCCCCACCCCCCCCCCCCCCCACCCCCCCCCCCCCCCACCCCCCCCCCCCCCCACCCCCCCCCCCCCCCACCCCCCCCCCCCCCCACCCCCCCCCCCCCCCACCCCCCCCCCCCCCCACCCCCCCCCCCCCCCACCCCCCCCCCCCCCCACCCCCCCCCCCCCCCACCCCCCCCCCCCCCCACCCCCCCCCCCCCCCACCCCCCCCCCCCCCCACCCCCCCCCCCCCCCACCCCCCCCCCCCCCCACCCCCCCCCCCCCCCACCCCCCCCCCCCCCCACCCCCCCCCCCCCCCACCCCCCCCCCCCCCCACCCCCCCCCCCCCCCACCCCCCCCCCCCCCCACCCCCCCCCCCCCCCACCCCCCCCCCCCCCCCCCCCCCCCCCCCCCCACCCCCCACCCCCACCACCCCCCCCCCCCCCCAACCCCCCACCCCCCCCCCCCCCCCCCCCCCCCCCCCCCCCCACCCCCCCCCCCCCCCCCCCCCCCCCCCCCCCCCCCCCCACCACCCCCCCCCCCCCCCCCCCCCCCCCCCACCACCCCCCCCCCCCCCCCCCCCCCCTCTCCCCCCACCCCCCCCCCGCCCCCACCCCCCCCCCCCCCCACCCCCCCCCCCCCCCACCCCCCCCCCCCCCCACCCCCCCCCCCCCCCACACCCTTTTACCTCATTTTCTGCTGCCATCCACCATTTCAGGTGAGTGATCGTGACCCCATAAAGTTTTCAAGGCACTAGCAGAGGTATTTTGCTATTACTTGCCTCAGCAAACCTGAACTCCCTTGGTGACAGAAGCGGAGCTGCAGTGGGGACATCCCATATTACCCTGCGCTGGATACCGGCATTGCGGTCGCGTCAGCCGGGGTAGAGTAATGAGAATTAGGGCGATGTCGAGGGTAGGAAAATTATGTGGGGGTGGGGCGTGTGGGGGGCATTTCAGGGGCATTTCAGGGCATTTAGGGGTAGGTGGGGTGGGGCAGGAGTGGGTGCGTGGGCAGTTCATGTCCCAGCCGCAGTTTCCTTTCCCTTCGTCACTGCTTGGGGGTCTCCCATCCAAGCACTAACTAGGGGTGACTCTGCTTAAAGTCCAAGATCTGATGACGTCGGGTCAGGCTGGGCCATCCAGGTCAGTGCAACTCCCAAAACGGCAAGATAGTCACAGGCGTGGTGGGCTCTGCAGCCCAACACAACTTGTCCACGACTTGTTTACAGTGGTCAGCCTCAATCACTCACCAGTTCAGGTCACGTTCTGCCTGTTACAAACAGGCACCTATCATTCCAACTGTGTCTGAGCCAACTCAGATGTGCCCAGTTTGCACACGTACAATGCTTGCTCTGACAATTAGGCCTCTTTTCTCACAGTCCCTACCATCCATCTGCCTCGGCAGCATTGATAGCATGCCTAGTTGTAGCACCTGTTCTTCGGGGTAGCCTTCCAGAGGCAACGGAAGAGCCTTCCTTTCTGCCCTTCCGACAGCTAGGCTGTTCGGAGGACATTTGCTTCCAAGCTGCTAGGGTTGTTTAGCAACCTGTAGCCAGGGAGAAGTAATAGCTGTAGTTTGTCTCATTTTTAATTCATGTGCGTCTTTACACGGTTTTGTTTTTAGTGGGTTGGTTGTTAGCGGCCTTGAATTTACAGGGAGGCCGACTGTAATGTTCCAATAAATCACCCCAAAAAAGTTCCGAGTAATTCACAGTGCAGAGTTTTGATTAAAATTATGTTGGAAATGGCCTCCACTCTTTAAATATGAACAATTATGAACTTTGTCATAATTACATACATACAGGCCCTGATACGTGTATCAATGACTTTGAGGTTGTGAGGGGAAAAGGGAAACTTTTAAGGTTTCTCCATGGGATTGTGATCAAGACAAGACTTTTGCAAAGCTGAGATCTCTCAGAAGACAGTAATAGACTAAGTGCAATTCTATGAACACTGTCTTGGGACTAAGCCCTGCTGACTTATGATCACTTTGCAAATTAGTGAAGTAACTATGGTGCATTGGCAAAGACAGCGAGGGGTGAAGAGGAGACTGATAGGCCTGGAAAGAAGTAGACTTTTATATCCCACTTTTCTCTCACTTATAAAGTCTCAAAGTGGCCGGAAGAAGAAGAGTTTGGATTGATACCCTGCCGTTCTCTCCTGTAAGAAGATTAATAGAGGTTTACAAACGCCTTCCCTTCCTCTCCCCACAACAGATCCCTTGTTGAGCAGTTGGGGCTGAGAGAGTTTGGGGAGAATTGTGATTGGCCCAAGGTCACCTGGCAGGCTTCATGTGTAAGAGCAGAAAAACAAATCCAGTTTTCCAGATAAATGTCAGCCACTCATGGGGAGGAGAGGGGAATCAAACCTGGTTCTCCAGGTTACAGTCCACCGCTCTTAACCACTCCACCATGCTGGCTCTCTCGGCAATCACAGTTCCTCCTTCTCCTAACAACAGACATCTTGTGAGGCAGATATGGTTGAGAGAGTTCTGAAAGAACTGTGACTGGCACAAGGTCACCCAGTAGGCTTCTGTGCAGAGGGGGTTCTGACAGGGCCAACTTTCCCCCAACCATATGCTAACTAGGAAGTACGTGCAGGTGACACCCTTAGTGGGCACATTTGTGGGGTTTCTATCTGTAAACACTACCCAACTCCATCAGCAAATGACTTATAATCAGCCGGAAGGCTCATGAATAGGCGGGGGAAGGAAGGACACATTTATTAGTTATTTGAAACATTTTTACGCTGTCTTCCATTTATTTAGTTATTTAGTTATTTATTTCTCTCTCTCTATATACACACACACACACACATATATACACACACACAGAGAGAGAAATATATCTATATCTATATCTATATCTGTATATATCTGTATCTGTATCTGTATCTGTATCTCTCTCTCTCTCTCTATCTATATCTATATCTATATCTATATCTATATCTATATCTATATCTATATATCTATATATTTCCTGTCCATCACCAAAGTGATATATATATCACCAAAGAGATATATCTATCTATATCTATCTATATCTATATCTATATCTATCTATATCTATATCTATATCTATATCTATATCTATATCTATATCTATCTATATCTATATCTATATCTATATCTATATCTATATCTATATCTATATCTATATCTATATCTATAGCTATAGCTATAGCTATCTATCTATCTATCTATCTATCTATCTATCTATCTATCTATCTATCTATCTATCTATCTATCTATCTATCTATCTATCTATCTATCTATCTATCTATCTATCTATCTATCTATCTATCTATCTATCTATCTATCTATCTATCTATATCTATATCTATATAGATATATCGATATAGATATATCGATATAGATATCGATATCGATATAGATATAGATAGATATAGATATAGATATAGATATAGATGATATAGATATAGATATAGATATAGATATCACCAAAGATATCACCAAAGATATCTATCTATCTATCTGTATATTTATTTCCTGTCCATCACCAAAGTCCCTGGGTGGGATACAATTGCAAAAATACAATCATATAAAACCATCAAAAAATCTCCTTAATAAACCATCTGCATCCCCTCCAAGCCTGCCCTCCTAATATATATATAATCATCCAACCCACATGAAGACCATCCCAACAAGTTTCAGGAGAGAGCTGGTACAGGAGAGAGCAGGTACTAAAAAAAGGAATAGTATAAGGGAAAGTATAAGGGAGGGGGAGGCACCGGAGGAATGACCGATACGCCTGGCTAGAGAGGTCAGGTACCTAAAACTCCTGCAGAAGTGATGCCTGGTGAACCTCCAGGGGAGCATGTTCCAGAGCTTCAGGGCCTCCTCAGAGAAGGCCCTCCCAGTGACCCACCCCTCCTAATTGTCAGGGAGCGCCCTTGGCAGCAAAGAGCCCCTGACATCAAACGGGGCTATGGTCTCTGCAATGATCCTGTGCTTCCTGACTTCGGCTTCCTGCCGCATTTGTGCTTTGCAACCTGTAGTATGTAGATTGCACCCAAGCCCCAGTGGGGCTGAGAACCCTCTCTGTCTGTCGGCTTGAGAACCAACAGTTGTCACCTTCTTGCTCTGTAATGCTTTACTTCGATGTTCCTGGGAACGAAAGGGAGGAGGGCACCTTTGGGACATTAAAGGGGTACTAGAAGAGCCAGTTTTTCGAACTGGCTCCTTAATCTAGGCCATGCTGCTGACTGCCGATAAAGATTTCTGAACACAATAATTGAATCCGATATTGGTCCAGATCCAGGGCTTGACACTAATCTCAGAAGGTCTGTATGGGAGGAGATTTGTAAGGCCCAGGCTGTGTGGTACCAGCAACTTGAATTGGTCCCGGCAGCCACTAGGGAACTAGTGCGGTTCCCTCGGGACAGGTGTTATAGGATGACATCCTGAAATATCTTCTTGCAGCTGACCTACCACATTCTGCACCAACTCCAGCTTCTGGACCGTCTTCAGGGGCAGCCCCCATAGAGAGTGTTACAGTAGTCTAAATGGGAGGTTACTAGTGCATGGATGGCTGTCACCGTCCAGGTAAGGGCAGGCCTGGTGAACCAGCCAGAGAACCTGGTAGGTGCTCCTCACCACCATTGCCAGTAACAGTGATAGAATCAAGAATACTGCCCAGGCATTGCAGGTATCGCACCCCAGCTTTCTGGAGAAGAACCAACCCCAATCAAGATCCACAAGGTAGAAAACATTAAAAAAATTAAAACATTTGAGTAATAAAAAATCAGTTAAAATTATAAAATAATTAAATCAAAACACATAAACAGCACTAGACGAAGGGCCAAAAATTGTTATTGGGGGTATGCTGGATGAACAAAAAGCCTTCACCTGCTGGCAAAAGACACTGGCAGGAGGAGACAGAATAATCTCCCTGGGGGGGAGGGGAGTTCCAAAATTTTGGCACCATAACTGAGAAGGGCCTTTTTTGGGCTACCACCAATCTGGCTCCAGCTGGTGGGGCCAATGGAAGAAGAGCCTTTGAAGATGACCAGAGTACACCGGTAGGGAGGAGGCAAACCTGATACTATGTTGGTCCCTGGCTGTCAATACACCCCCCCCCCCTCTTTTTAGGAGATTTGATTGTAGGTGCCATCTGTTATGCTGATTTAGTGTGCTGCGTTTTAATGGGGTGGGGTTTATTTTATATAGAGCCAAATTAATTAATATTTAACTTATTGTAGTCTTGATTTTATTGTGCTCTATTTATGGTTGTTGTTCACCACCCTGAGCCCTCCGGGGGAGGGCGGCATATAAACAAACAAACAAACAAACAAACAAACAAACAAACAAACAAACAAACAAACAAACAAACAAACAAACAAACAAATCAATCAATCAATCAATCAATCAATCTTGAATTGAGTCCTGAAGCAAATTGGAATCTAGTGTAGATGGAAGACAACTGGAGTGATGTGACTCCTACCATCCACGCCAGTCAACACTAAGGCAACAGCACTCTGTACCAACAGCAGACTCTGTCTGGTGAACTGGATTTGTTTCCCTGCTCCTACAGGTGGAGCCTGCTGGGTGATCTTGGGCCAGTCACAGTTCTCTCAGGACTCTCTCATCCCACCTACCTCACAAGGGGTCTATTGTGGGGAGAGGAAGGAGAAGGAGTTTGGAAGCGGCCTTGAGCCTCCTTACAGGAGAGAAAGGCAAGGTATAAATCCAGACTCTTCTTTTTCATTGTCAGACCTATCAAGTGGTGAGGAATAGCAGCAAAGAAAGGTTACTTCCAGCATCAGCTGCTTCACGTCCATCCCAGTTATTCAGGATAGCTCAACTTTGGATGATGCCTGAATCACGTGAACCTTTTCTATCCCAGGTGCAGACAATTAGCTGTAATACTTCTGCCGTGCTTTTTAATATGAACATTTGCAAGTCTCTGTTCACTTCTTCAGAAAGGTGCATGATATGTGAAGAGTCCAGCTAATGGATAAAAAAGGAGGCCCTTGTTCGTGGTGAGTGAAGGGACTTTGGCCAATTACACACAAGGCAGTTGCTGTGCAATGGGGGCAGATGTGCATTGCCGCAAGATTTCTTATACACATGTATTTCCTCAAGCCCCGCTTTCACTTTCTATTCTCCCTGCAGCAAGCGAAACCACTTCTAGCATGAATTTAATTTTGCTTTGCAGGCCATGAGCACAACTTTGTCCCAGATCTCTTCCGTCCGCCCACGGCCAGCATACCTTGTCTCACCCACCCACTTCCTCGTGTTGCTTTGCATGTTTCCCCCCACCCTCCTCCCTGTCGCCAACTCCTTCCTGCTTCTCTAAATGCTTGTATAGATACATTGATATCAAGCAGGGTCTCTCTCTGGCTCCACCCCGCCTCCTCCACTCTGTTTCTGCCCTCCCCAATGATCGAGAGGGTATTTTTAAAACTTTCTTGCAGACAAACTTCTGTTTGAAAAACAAGTCTGTCTTTCTTGCAGCAAAAGTGTGTGTGTGCGTAGGGGAAGGGAGGGGAAGAGACTATCCATGAGATCTGTGTCTTTAAGCCTGTTGATGGGCGGAGTTAAGAGAAGCATCAAAAGGTGAGGCCAGTTGAAACTTCAGCAGGCAGCTGCAGGGCAGGCACCTGGCTGCCTTCTTGTGTGTAAACAGAGAAATGCAAGGATGCCCTCTGCAAGCCCACTGCATTGAAAAGAGTCCTGATGTAAGTGTTCCCTGCATAATTGGCCTTTAAGCACAACCAAGGAGTGGCCAAATCCATAAGGATCAGGCAAGAAAGCCTTGGGCGCTGGAGGGCTGTGGGAAGGACTATGGTTCAATGGAAGAGCCTCTGTTTTGCATGTAGGGGGTTCCCAGGTTCAATCCCCAGCATCTCCAGTTAGAAGGACTGGGCAGGAGGTGATGCGAAAGACCTCCGCCTGAGATGCTGGACAACGGCTGCCAGTCTGAGTAGACAATACTGACCTTGATGGACCCAGGATCTGACTCAGTACAAGGCAGCTTCATGTGCTCCATGATGCATTTAGGTAGAGGCAGTGGCTCATTGGTAGAGGCAGTGGCTCATTCTAGGCATACAGAAGGTCCCACATTCGATCCCTGACATCTCCAGTTAAAAGTACCAGGTAGTAGGTCGGGTTGACAGCTCCAGGTTGGGAAGGACCTGGAGATTTTGTGGGTGGAGCCTGAAGAGGGTGGGGTTTGGAGAGGGGAGGGACTTCAAGGGGAGATACTGCCATTGACTCCACATGCTGAGTCGACCATTTCTCCCTGTCGCCTGGAGATCAATTGGAATAGCAGATTTGTAGCTGCCACCAGGAGACTGATAGCCTTAGGGGCTGTTGATATGAAAGACCTCTGCCCGGGATCCTAGAAAGTCACTGCCAGTCTGGGAAGACTTCCCCATAGACACTTGAAAGGACATTTGGAGGCAGGAAATAAAACGTTTCCTCCAAGGAGTTCTACATAGCTTTTATGCCAAAACGTTTTAATTCCAGCCAGAAAATGTGTTAAATGCATCCTCTATTTTAGCAATTCTTTTGTTGAAATATTTTTTAATTGACTTGCTGTGTGTATCTCTTTAAAATGTTTCCCGCACCTCTATTTGTCTCGACTATTTTTGTCAGCTCTAGTTTTTTTTAAAAAAACATTTAAAACAGGAAACGTTTTGAGGGGGTGAGGGTGAAAAAACAGGAGGGCGGGGGGGGGAGATCGAAAATGTTCTGCAAGTGTTTTGCAAACATTTTGGGGCGGCTTGTGCGGAAAGGGCCATGATACTACTGACCGTGGTGGGCCAAGGCTTTGATTCAGCATGAGAAACTTCACGGGTGTTCACGTGTGGGTCAGGGCATCAAACAAACGTCTCAAAACGATTTCAAAAGTTTCAAAGAAACAGATAAACAAAAACCCACTCCGGCATGGAAACTGAACGATGAAAAGGGACAGCCTGACACACAAGCCACCAAATTACATTTCAGATTTCCTAAATTAGTTTCTCTATCTTGTTTTCATTGGAAGCATTTTCCTTTCCAGCTGGCTGGATGGCCCCCACGGTGCCTTGAAAATCACACCAAGAGCATTCCTGAGGCTTCTTGGAGTTGCCTCCGCTCATCCCACTGATGCCAGCTTGCTCAGGGGTGGTTTTTGGGGAAAGGAAGGCCTTGTTCAGAAAGGGGAAGCTGGGGAGAAAGATTGTCTGGGAGCCAGAGAGATTTCATTTGAGGGTTTGCCACGCTTTCTGGGTGGCCTCGGTATCTCACCCCGCTAATAATATTTCCATTTCCTCATCTGCAAAATTGAGAAAATAACACATATTCAGCAGACTGGAACTATTTTCAGTGGGAACAGGATCTTTGCCACAAGCAGCACAAGTCACAGAATTCAAACCTTCCAAACAAGCTAATTGTGATCAATACACTAATAGTCAGAGGAAGTGAACAGCAAAATTATAGGAGGCTCTGCAAACTCTTCCAAATAGACAGTTTTCGTGGGGTGGGGTGGTGGGTCTGCATGGGACTAGAACATGGGAGATTGGGGAGGGGTTGCCAACCTCTGTTGGGGAGCAGGGGTCCCCTGCCCTGCTGCCGATCTGCTAGCAGGGGACTTAGCAGCAGGAAAACTGGACCTCAGCCTGCATCTCCGGCAATGTGTCAATGGGCCTTTCCCCACTTTTCCCTCTGCCGCTGTCGCTGCGCGCTGCTCTCAGCGTGCAGCATCCCTGGTGCGCGTCCGGGCATCCCCATGACCCCGCGCTCTGCGCCAGGGCGTCCCCATGACCCCTCAGAGCGCAGCATCCCTGGCATGCGTCCGGGCGTCCCTACGACCCCGCGCTCTGCCGCTGTCGCTGCGCGCTGCTCTCAGCGCGCGGCATCCCTGGTGCGCGTCCGGGCATCTCCATGACCCCGCGCTCTGCGCCAGGGCATCCCCACGCCCCCTCAGCGCGCGGCATCCCTACCGCTGAGGGGGCGCGACAGCGACAGCGTCAGGGCGGCTGCGCTATCGCCGCCCCTGTCGTGGGGAGTGCAGGGGGACCCCGCGCTACTTGAGCAGAGTAGTGCGGGGCTTAAAATAAGTGGGGAAAGGCCCAATGTAACTTCTGGCACTTGCTGTAAGTGACACCATCATGTCGCTGGCGTCACAGGGACATGATAGCTGTATTTAAATATTTGAAGGGATGTCATGTCGAAGAGGGAGCAAGCTTGTTTTCTGCTGCCTCAGAGACTAGGACCAGGAGTAATGGAATCAAGGTGCAGGAAAAGAGGTTCCACCTAAACGTTAGGAAGAACTTCCTGACCGTCAGGGCTGTTGGACAGTAGAATTCGCTGCCTCGGAGAGTGGTGGAGTTTCCTTCTTTGGAGGTTTTAAAACAGAGGCTGGATGAACATATGTCAGGATTAATTTGATTGTGTGCTTCTTCATGGCAGGGGGTTGGACTTGATGACCCTTGTCGTCTCTTCCAACTCTATGATTCTGTGATTCTATCTCTGCCTGTTGGGCGAGTGGTCAACAACATGGCCCATGAAGTTCAATATGACTAAGTATAAGGTGATGCCCATTTAAATATGTGCTAATGGGTGTAAATTGGCTGAGACTGACATTGAAAGATATCTTGAGGATTTAGTGCAAAACATGATGTGAATATTGATCCAGTGAATGGCAGCAATGAAAAAGGCAAATAATATACCGTACACTATTTGGAAAAGGACTGAAAATAAAACAACCAATATAGGAAAGTCCTTGCATAAAGCTATTCTGTGACCTCATCTGGAATACCCTGTGCAGTTCTGGCTATTGTATCTTTAAACGGATGCTGCAAAGATGGGGGGGGGAACCCATTATTCAGGTGTACAACACCTTTCCGGTGAGGACAGGCTGGAGATTCTGAGATTTCACAGCCTAGGGAAAAACAATGAGTAAGGGAGGGCAGGATAGAGGTTGATAAAAACTGTGCAGGGGGTGGGAAAAGCAAAAAGAAGGGGTGCTTTCTTCTTTCCCCATAATGCTAGAACTTGGGAGCACCCCATTAAATGTATTGAAAAACACTTGCAGGTCAGACAAAATTATTCTACACACAACGAGTAATAGAACAGCAGAGTTCACTGTCAGAAGAGGTCCTGATTATGAGGCGTGAAGGTGAGGATATGGGTGGAACATGTGATGCTGGTAATGTAATTGTAAGGAATCAGCAAGGTCCAGTCCAAAAGAAACCTTAATAGTTCTTTATTGAGCTAGCTTTCATGATTGTCTACAGGCAATGCAGATTCTAAACCCGCCCCCCTTGTCGGGCAGCCGCTTTTACGGGCCTCTATTCCCGCCAAGAGCTGAACATAAACAATTAACAGTTCCCACCTAGCAAACCAAAAGCAGTTTCACACAGGGCTATATCACACAGATGGGAAGCAAGGTTAATCAAGTGATAACAGACGTATTGGGCAGTCAGCCCAACATAGCGAAGGAATCTCCTCCAAGGCCAAACTACCAACTATAACAAAGGCACAACCTTACAGTCATCACCATTCCTACCTTGCTCCCAGGGAAAACCTGGCAGTGGCATACAGAAGCGCTGGGAATCGGTAGAGTTTCTAAGAAGCTGCCAGAGATCCCCAGAACTACCCTACATCACTGCCAGGTTTTCTCCAGAACCGACAACAACATTACTCTTTCTCTTCTCCCACCAGTGGTCAGAGCTCCAGCAGGAGAAACAGGTTGCCTGCAGATTTCCCCCATAGCAGGAGGGAGGCTGGGACCCCCTACATGCTTCAGTATTGTTGGTCATGGTTTTTAAAAACTGTGAAGCCAGACTCACAGGGGAGAGGTCCATCAATGTCTGTTAGCCAGATAGACAGACAGACAGAAAGCGTTTACTGGCATATAGAACATACCAAATAATTATGATCGAACAGTAAACAAAATTCAGGATAAGGTATAATTACAAATTACAGACAATAAATAAACAACAATCCATCTCCCAATCTTATCTTGGTGCAACTTTATAACATTTTGCAAAAACTTTTGCTGCTTTGTCGCTTATTTCAAAATTGGAAGGATTCATGAAAAGGAAAAGCTTTGCAGAATCCAGAAAGTCCTTCCACTTTACTCCAGTAGGGATTAGATACTGTATTTGAATTCCCAAATAAAAGGGACAAAAAAATGGAGCATTCTGGGTAGTTTCAATGCTGCTCGCAGCAATGCCTATCTGAATAGGCGACATTTTGATATCTTCTGTGGAGAATTTCAGATGGCATCACATTGAATCTGGCCAAAGAAGAAGCTCCATGTTGGTTCGGATTTTGGAGATGGTAAAGATATGTGGCAGTATGGCCAGCACTAAGTAGAATCCCCAATCTCAAAGGGCCACAGGCCTTATTCCCTGCCCTATTAGACACGAGGGCGATCTGGCTGTGACATTTATCACTCCATTGATTAACAGAAAAAGAAGAAGAATTGGATTTATATCCCCCCCCTTTCTCTCCTATAGGAGACTCAAAGGGGCTTACAAACTCCTTGCCCTTCCCCCCTCACGACAAACACCTTGTGAGGTAGGTGGGTCTGAGAGAGCTCAGAAGAACTGTGACTAGCCCAAGGTCACCCAGCTGGCGTGTGTGGGAGTGCACAGGCTAATCTGAATTCCATAGATAAGCCTCCACAGCTCAGGCGGTAGAGTGGGGAATCAAACCTGGTTCCTTCAGATTAGAGTACACCTGTTCTTAACCACTACGCCACTGCTGCTCACAGGTGTGATTCATCTGATCTAGCCAGCTAGGCAGGTGTCCCCTACCTCTCTCACCTCTCTATATGCATCCCTCTAGCGTGGTGTACTGGTCAAGAGTGGTGGACTTTAATCTGGAGAATTCGATTTGATTCCCCACTTCTCCACATGAGCAGTGAACTCTTATCTGGTGAACTGGATTTGCTTCCCCATTCCTGCACACAAAGCTTGCTGGGTGACCTTGGACTAGTTCAGGGGTCTGCAACCTGCGGCTCTGGAGCTGCATGTGGCTCTTTCAGCCTTATACTGCAGCTCCACGTGGTCTGGAGGTCGGAGGGTAGCATGGGCATGTCCCTCCAGGAAAAGTGAGTGGAGGGACCAAACTGGAGGCGCCTCTGTGCAGAGCCGCCTCTCCGGCTTGGTAGATCTTCGGGGCCGTGGAAAACAGGTCCAAATGGCTCTTTGGGTGGTAAAGGCTGCTGACCCCTGCACTAGTCACAGTTCTCTGAGAACTCTCTCAGTCCCATTTATCTCACATGATGACTGTTGTGGGGAGAGGAAGGGAAAGGAGTTTGTAAGCCACCTTGAGTCTCCTTACAAGAGAAAAAGGCAGGGTATAAATCCAAACTCTTCTTCATCTTCTTCAGCCTCAGCGTCTCCTTTGCTCGACCTTCCAGTGCTGCTGTGTGGACCGGATAGACCACTGGTCTGATCCAGCAGGCTATACTGTGGCCCGTGGCATCTGGAGGGCCGCAAGTTTGACACCTGTGATCTAGCTTATGTCTATCTCTGTTGATTATATATGCTGCTATGATTATTGTTGCCTTATAGCTTATGATGTTATGATTATTGATGTTCTTGTTTATAATTCTATGTTTATAATGTTGGGTTTATTTGTCCCGTACTAATGCTCTTTGTTGCTTGATGTTATGAGCCACGATGCACTGTCATTGTTCAATCACCTGACCCTTCTCGGGAGGCTTTACAAATCAAATAATGCAATGCAATGCAATGCAATACTTAGGTTCTTGCATTATGTTCTTCTCACTTGCCGGTGCTAACAATTTGAATATCAAGATTTCTCATGGTTCTGAAGCAATGGTGAAGATATGCTGCCCCCAAAATAATTTCTGGGTAATAATAATTGGTGGGCACTTGGGCACTTGTCCTGGAAAAAAAAAATCTTATAATACGGATGGCAGTTCCTCCAAGGTAATGAAAGGAACTTCATGATTCCTGTTCATCAGAATGAAGCCAAAATCAATTCTAGCAATTCCAACTTAGAAATGAGCGAAAGGGTATGCTCTTGTGGTGAACAACAAATTGAAACATTGGCACATCAACTGCTTTGCTGCCCTAAATTTGCTAAAATCAGAATAAAATATTCCAATATACTTTCTAGGATAACTAGTGAAATGGGAGAATCAGGTAGACTTCCTTTCCTTCTGGACAATTCTGACAATGAAACTTGTGAATTGGTAGCACGATTTTTACTGGAGGTGATGCACAATCAATAATTTATATTCTATCTTAAACCTTTGTATTTGTGTACCTTTTATCTCAGGTTTTTTATTGTGTTATGATTATTGTTATGCCAAATAGGCTTATTATTATTATATAATTCTAGCAATTATAGGCCCTCAAGTGTCTTTTGCGGCATCAAAATGGTATAAATTATAAAGTCTACACATGCTCCCTTTTTTTGGGAGAAAATTAGAAGATTAGGCTGTTTTTGACAATTGTGCTCTACCATATGATCTGACCTGATTATTTATTTTCATCTTTCATCTTGGTGACCTTTGGTCAGAACTTTTTCCCTGGAAGACTCCTGGATAATTTCCCTGACGTTAGAAAAATAGGACTGAGGCGCCTCATTTAAAAACGAGGTGGTTTTTCGTAGTGAGCTTCTTGGAGCGTTTTGGCCTGATGCGGCACATTGCTTGGTGTTATCCACACGGAGAGCTAAGGTTACATTACAGATCTGCCGAAGCTTTCAAGACCCCCAAAGAACTCTAATTATGAAAATATTCTGGCCATCCTGACTCCACTGTCCCCACAAAGAAAACCCCAAATGTTATTTACTTATTTGTTACAGTTGCCAGAGTCTTGGGGGTGACGGGAGTGGGGTTAACATTTCCTTATACCTTGGTTGACAAATGCAGCCAGTCAAGAAAGATTGCTTGGTTCCTACATTATTTCTTAGGAAAAGCATTTTGTAGCAAGTAATTATATGTTGCGTGTTGAGAAAGCAAAAGGAAAGCCCCTGCTGGAACCAGCACAGACTGTTTCTGTTAGGTTTTCTTTTTCCATCTGTAATTAAGAGAAAACATATCCGAAGAAAAAGGCATCCTCATGATCCAAAGGAGAAGTATATGGAAGCTCTTGCAGAGCTTGTGACCTTGGCTGTGGATGGAAATTGCATATCTCTGGCAAGTCTATAACAGGGTTAGACTTCAGGGAATCTGAGATCTGTGATTTTCCATTCTACAGTGAAAATCTCACACTTGCATATCTTGGAAGTTGCCCCAAACAGGGGCTGCAAGTACTTTTGTGGATCCATGGAATGAAGATTAATGTGCAATTGGGGGATTCCACACAGCATAAATATAACGTCTTTAGGACGTTATAAAAACATACATTTGGGGATTTTGTGTTCCGACAGCATGGGAGAACACAGGCATTGCCAGTCAAAATGGATCTTTCCCCCCCACCTGCTTCATGGAGCTCTTCTCAGTAGAACCTGCCGCCATCTTGTATTATCCATGGAGATTCCCCATGGAGGTTCCCTCTGCTTACAACTCATTTTCACGTGATTTCACCATAAAAGGTAGATGAATAAAGTTTGTCTTGCCCAGCAATCCCATGTATGTGTTGTTTTTCCTTTTTTGTTTTGTTTTGAGGGGGATGGCTGCAAAGCTATAGCAACATGATTACAGAATCTGTGATAAGCACGTTTGGTGTTGCCATAGCTTCACAGACATCCCCCTCAAAATGAACAACACAAAAAGGGAAAATGACAAGTGTGGGATCTTGACTGAATTCCTGCTCCGTGAAGTTTAGCTTGACCAGTCACTCCCCTGTAGGCCTGTGTGCTTTGGGTAGAAAGAGGCTTCAGGCTAATGGAGCCCAGACCTGCTTAGATATTGAGATAATGGCAAACTGCTCCTTAAGAAGAACATAAGAACATGGAACAAAGCCCAGCTGGATCAGACCAGAGTCCATCTAGTCCAGCTTTCTGCTACTCGCAGTGGCCCACCAGGTGCCTTTGGGAGCTCACATGCAGGATGTGAACGCAATGGCCTTCTGCAGCTGTTGCTCCCAAGCACCTGGACTGTTAAGGCATTTGCAATCTCAGATCAAGAGGATCAAGATTGGTAGCCATAAATCGACTTCTCCTCCATAAATCTGTCCAAGCCCCTTTTAAAGCTATCCAGGTTAGTGGCCATCACCACCTCCTGTGGCAGCATATTCCAAACACCAATCACATTGCGTGAAGAAGTGTTTTCCTTTTATTAGTCCTAATTCTTCCCCAGCATTTTCAATGAATGCCCCTGGTTCTAGTATTGTGAGAAAGAGAGAAAAATTTCTCTCTGTCAACATTTTCTACCCCATGCATAATTTTATAGACTTCAATCATATCCCCCCTCAGACGTCTCCTCTCCAAGCTAAAGAGTCCCAAACGCTGCAGCCTCTCCTCATAAGGAAGGTGCTCCAGTCCCTCAATCATCCTCGTTGCCCTTCTCTGCACTTTTTCTATCTCTTCAATATCCTTTTTGAGATGTGGTGTATAACTTGTTTCATGGGGGGATCTTCTTACAGTCAAAGTTGCTTTCCTTTCATGTATACACACTATTGCACTTCAGACTAGCACCCATTCTTGTAAAATTTTATTTATTTATCTCAGTATTTGCATGCAAACAGCCAGTGTGGTACAATGGGAAGAGTGTCACGCTAGGATTTGGGAGAGCCAGGTTTGGATCCCAACTCTGACATGGAAGCTTGCTGGATGATCTTTGGCCAGTCACCCACTCTCAGTCTAGCCTACCTCACAGGGTTGTTGTAAGGATGAAATGGAAATGTGAACTGCTTTGGGTCCCCACTGGGGGAAAAGATGGACTAGAGCAGCAGTGGCGTAGGAGGTTAAGAGCTCATGTATCTAATCTGGAGGAACCGGGTTTGATTCCCAGCTCTGCCGCCTGAGCTGTGGAGGCTTATCTGGGGAATTCAGATTAGCCTGTGCACTCCCACACACGCCAGCTGGGTGACCGTGGGCTAGTCACAGCTTCTCGGAGCTCTCTCAGCCCCACCTACCTCACAGGGTGTAGTGAGGGGGGAAGGGCAAGGAGATTGTCAGCCCCTTTGAATCACCTGCAGGAGAGAAAGGGGGGATATAAATCCAAACTCTTCTTCTTCTTCTCCTCTAGAAATAAAGTCCATAAATAATTCCCTTGAGACTCAAGACAGCTTACAATCATCCAATAAACTCCATAGACTCCCGCAACTAAGAATGTGCCCACAAGCTCAAACCCCCGTATTTGATTTAACTACTTGAAGCCATCACAGTGTTGTCACAGCTAATGAGCTATGTGACCATTTTCTTAAAGGACAGGGTACGTTTTATGCAGCACTTTTTTGAGGAGGTAGGGTAGGCAAGCGCTGACAAACCCATTTTACCTCCCCCAACTTCAGCCGGGCCGGCCAGGCATGCTCCCCCCCCCCCCTCCCAGGATGAATGGCTCTCCATTTGACAAACAGGAAATAAGGAAGAAAAGCTTCACTTGGAGAATTCAGGCCTCGGCGAGAGAGGCAAAACTTCCACACTTCCCTAATTGCTCATTAGGACAAGTCATCTTTGTGGTTCCTTCCCCCCAGAGTCTTCTTTTCCTCGGGGCCCGGCCATTGTGCCCCAGACAGCTCAAGGGGAGGACAAACGAACTAATTGATTTGAAGTTAGGGGGCTGTGAATAGGGCAGCTCCTTTGGGCGAAGTGATTAATAATTTATACCCCCGGGGCCCAGGGGGGCCTGAACAGCCCCTTTCTCATGGAAAACGGCCCTCTTTCGTCCTCCCTTGACTGCCTCACTGCCTCACGAAGGACTGCCTCACGGTCGGAGAGCAGCACCGCCTGAAAGGGCGTCCATTTTGGGGACATTTGTTCAGCTGAAGATTTGCAGGCAACTTATGAAACTGCCCCACCAGTCTTTGGGACCGGCCTGTTTTTAGTACAGCTCTGAAAATAAGAGGGAGAAAAGTTGTACTCCCAGACAACTGATTTCAAAAGCCGTTTTGCTAAATACCCCGGACAAGAAACATTGTGTCACGACATCGCTTTAAGGGAAAATCCAGCAGTGGCACAGGGTAGCTCTAGGAATTGCTACAAAATTATGGTTTTACCAAAGAGCCACTTCCTGATTTTTCCCAGAAGTGACATAACCATGCAGCCAAAAGTGTGTCCCCACTCTCACTCTTCCACTGGCTACCATTTTTGCCCCCAATTGGTAGCTGCTATAAGTGGGGGAGGAGGTCATGACCATTAAGACTTCGGTGGTGTCATGGCTTCAGGGAAAAGCCATGGCAAGAAGAGGGCCCAACTGTTACTGTGCTGCCTGGTAACTTTTAATAGCTCCAGACCAACCAGCTCTTGGCAGCGCAGAGGAACAGAAACGGGACCCAACACAGCGAGTATAGTGAAATAGTAAAAGAGTTTATTGAGATGCTGACCTACGTGTCAGCACCTCCACACCACAGCAACTGCAGCCGCCTAGCAGCTTTACAACAACTTATATGCACTTTCTCCCGCCCGGGAATCTGGGAGGATCCAAGACAGCCTGCAACCAATCATTTACAGATACATGGGAACCAATTAAAGGGCAGTCCCTTCTTGAATTTCCCGGCAGAAGCAGGGCGAGGCGATGACGTAGGCACAGGCGGAAAAAACACAAAAGAGTCCTTTGGGTGCTTGATGCCAGGAAACGAACCTAATGACGTTGGCACCCTTATCTGCCTGTCGATGGGATTAGGCAGATGGATGTGCTTCTTCCGGGGTTCCCTTTTGTCAAACGTCCATTCATGGTTTTTGCAAATGAAAAGGGACATGCCCAGGTGGAGCAGGGGTGGATTTCTGCCTTGAGCCAAGGAGGTTTCATGCAGATACGAATACAAAATACAACTACAATTCCTACTTTCTATCCAATACAACTTTTTCCTATCTAACTTATAAAGAAATAAAAACATAATTTCACCTTTATTAAAAACAAGGTCAGAAATGGAATAAATCATTTCTGACTCCGCTCTCACAACCACCTATGAGACTGGGGTTCGGGTGGGAGGTTGATGACTCTACAGTGAATGTGTGAGTTGCTTTTTGAAAAGCTGTGGAGAAGAAAACTTGCTCACCACTCCAGACAGGGTGGGGTAGGTGTTAGCAAAAGTTAGCAAACGCAGATGAATCTGGATGGTGGTCGCCACCATTTTGGACAGAGGGTGCAGACAAATGGGGAGAAGGGAAATAGAGCCTCTGGCTCCCTAATAGGGTGGGCAGTCTCCTGCCAGCAGTCTGCTTTGGAGGAGCAGGATGATAATTGGTTTTTTTTAAGTGATGCAGGTTGTGTTGCTATGGCCTCTTCCGCACATACAGAATAATGCACTTTCAATCCACTTTGAAACTGGATTTTGCTGTGTGGAACAGCAAAATCCACTTGCAAACAATTGTGAAAGTGGATTGAATGTGCATTATTCTGCATGTGTGAAAGGGGCCTATTATGTCACTTCCAGGATAAACCCATAAGAGACGTAGGGGAGTCCTAGGAATCAGTTGAAACCATAGAGTTTCTGCCAATTCCTAGAGCTACCTTACATCATTTCTAAGTTTTCCCTAGAAGGGACAGCTATGTAGCCACCATCATAACCCCCGATGTCCTTGCCTTCAACCTCTCACCAGTTGTTGAGTCCTAAGGGGAACAGAAAGAAAGAGGCAACCCCCCCCCCCCCATGTTTTTTTGTGTGTGGGTGCCACTCAGTCACAGTTGACTTATGGCAACCCCATAGCTTTTTCAAGGCAAGACACATTAGGATGTGCTCTGTTCGGATATAAACCTGTCCAGTTGCTGCCGGCCTCTGCGTGGGCTGAGAGGGTTCGGAGAGAACTGTGACTAGCCTAAGGTCACCCAGCAGGCTTCAGGTGGAGTTGTGGGGAATCGAACCCAGTTCTCCAGATTAGCGCTTGCTGCTCTTGCCCACCACAACATGCTCATTTTAGCCATATGAAAAGCACTATGTGATACTAAGTTATGTTTAGGCATACACCTTTTGGATCCCCCAGATCTTGGAGCAAATCTGAGCTGCCAGGGCAGGGAGACTTTTTGCTACAGTGGCGTAGGAGGTGAAGAGCTCGTGTATCTAATCTGGAGGAATCGGGTTTGATTCCCAGCTCTGCCGCCTGAGCTGTGGAGGCTTATCTGGGGAATTCAGATTAGCCTGTGCACTCCCACAAACACCAGCTGGGTGACCTTGGGCTAGTCACAGCTTCTCGGAGCTCTCTCAGCCCCACCTACCTCACAGGGTGTTTGTTGTGTGGGGGGGGAAGGGCAAGGAGATTGTAAGCCCCTTTGAGTCTCCTGCAGGAGAGAAAGGGGGGATATAAATCCAAACTCCTCCTCCTCCTCCTCCTCCTCCTCCTCCTCTTCTTCTTCTTCTTCTTCTTCTTCTTCTTCTTCTTCTTCTTCTTCTGAAGTGCCCAGTGGAGCCACGGTGGGCGCGATGTCATACCGATTCTGGTGAAGAGGAATCCGAAGAAGAGCCTGCATTCCCACCGGATCTATACGCCCCCTCCCATCAAAGAGAGCTGGGAGGATGAGGAAGTGGGCCGTTTCTGCGGGATGCCCAAGAAGCAGCATATGGGCCCGTGAAGCGCCAGCTATGGGAAGAGGAGCGAGAGCAGCTGCAGCAGGAGCGTGAAAACCTGCAAAGAGACCCGGGAACAGCAGGCGCCAAAAGAAATCCAACTTCGAGATTGGACCGTGCAAAAGGCGCAACAGCGGCAATATGTGCGGAACTTCATAAGGTCCATGATACAAGTCCTGGAACACTCCAAACTGAGGACTTACAAGCGTCAGCCTTGGCGTTCAGGCCTTCGCGTCAAAGCCGATGAACTAACTTCACAGCTGTTCAGCAGGAGCGAACTGGCCAAACTGGAGCGAGAGAAAGCAGCTTTGCATGTTTTGCACGCGCAGGATACGCCATTACTTCGCGGAGAGAGCTAAGCCCGCCTTGGAAAGGGAACTGAAGAAACAGCAGAACAGGATGCCCCAAGTTGGAGTCACGCTGTCACTGGTACAATAGCGCCAGACGCCAGGCAGCTGCCGGAGTCCTGCCTACTGGCAATAGCATCCTGCCCACCTTCAAGGACCCGGCTCCCACGCAGAACCACCAGCTTTACGGCGTTGGGTACCTCCACCTCCACGGTTCAGCCCCCTCTTTACCTTCAACCCTGCGCCAACGCGCCCCTTAGCCCAGTGAAATTTATCAAAGGCCCGTGGAGAGGATAGTACAGACCTCTCAATACCTGCCGTTTGGATGGGACGGCTTCAAGAAGCTTCCTACTTCATCGCTACAACTCGATTGCCCACATGGGAGGACTATGGCCGATTTATACCCGGTCTGAGCGAAAAAAATCACGGGACATCGGTTTCCGCGTCTTCGGATGAAGTGACAGCCGACTGGTTTGTGACTCTTTTTGAATCTGCAAGATGAGGATACTCGCATACGGTGCCGGCGTTCCTCCAAGCCTTAAGGGCTCGCTTCCAAGATCCAGTGCGAAAATGAAGCCATCCGCACCATCAAATCTATTCAACAAGGCAACGGCTTCGTTTGCAGAATTTGCCCGTGAATTTAGATGCTGGTACTGCTGGCTCCCTCTGGAGTGGCCTGAAGCGCATGCGAGAATGCCAGAATGCTTCTTGGATGCTGTCGACTGACAGCAAGCTGGTGGCGAAGCGGTTGTTCTAATCCGGATCCCCGCACTATTGCTTTGATTGGGATCGAAACTTAGGATCCCAAAGGTGGCGTCTTCGTTTGGAGATGCGCTCGTGCGAGAGGCCACCGCCCAAAACCCACGCTCGCGACCCCCCCAAGTCAAAATGCCCAGCAGCCTCTACACCGAGACCACCTCCGGTAGCGATGCGCCGTCTGGGATTGTCTTTACTGCGGAGGACCGAGGTCATCTAGCCGCCAACTGCCGAAGAAGCAAAGCCATACACGCTCGATTAGCAGCACCCCATCTGCCAAACCACCACGCAAATCCGAGACGCCCTAGCGAACTCGTCCTAAGGGAGTTACAGAAGGCGACCGGAGGAGGGAAAGCAGCTGTTTGCCTCTCTTCAGCCCCATGGATATGGGTTCGACTCCAGATCGCGGTGAGGTAGAAGGCAAAGCTGCGCTCCCGATACGATTCAAAAGCGTTTCTGGCCAACCCCACTAAGCATGCTTTCCGTATTATAGCCTGAAGCCGGCCCTTGTAGATTCTGGGTGCTCCCATTTGTTTAATCTTTGACCCCAGGTGGCGGGAGGAGAACTAGGTCTAGACAGTCCCCTGGCTATTCAGCCCATACCCGTTCACCCAGATAGGGCGGCAGCCCTCTCCGGAAGGATCGAAGGACCGGCCCAGTTCAAAAGCATGGCACGGTTCTCCTCCGCTCGCTGACCATTGGGAGAAAGAATTGAGTTTTATTTTGGCCAGTGGCTAATAAAACGCTCCGCCATAGTTCTGGGCGGCTACCATGGTTGTTGTTTGCATGAACCAAAGGTTCATTTTGGAGAAGGATCTTTAGGAATTTACTGACCCTCCCTGCGGAGAACACATGAATTAGGAAAACTTCATTCTCCTGACGCCCCCCCCTGGCTTCATCAGCGATGCAGCAGCTCTAATTGCTTCGATTCTACCCGGCATTCCACCCGGCTTGCAGGAGTTGTAGCCAAGAGTATTTCAGGAGCAGAATGCAATCAATTGCCACCCCATGAGAGACACTGACTGCGAATAAAGTAATACAATGCCAGAGCAACTGCCCAAAGGTAGAATCTACGCGCCAGAGTCCCAATGAGGAGAGGAACCCGTTGCCTTCCCTGGAGCAAAGAACCTACCGCTTTCGCCCGGGTTCATCTGGTGAGCTACAAACACACATGCTGCTCCTGTATTGTTGTAAAAAAAAAAAGGATGGATCTTCTGACTCTGCACAGACTGCCGAGGACTCAATCGCGGTCTCCCTGTCCAATAAATACCCTTTGCCATTAATCAAAGGACCTTTTTTTTAGATGCATTGGGCAAAGGGGCGCATTTTCACTAAAGTTGGACTTGAGAGGAAGCTTACTACAGGAGTCAAATTGCGGAAGGCTATGAACATTGGCTGCGTTTTAACACAGAAATTTGGACAGTTTACGAGTACTTGTAGTATGCCATTCGGGTTAAAAGTAGGGCCCGAAGCTTTGCATGGCCCTTATCAGCGAAGTTCTCCATGATTTATTATACAAGGGAGTAGTGGTGGCAATACTTAGATGGCGTTTTAATTTGGCTACACGTATGGAGGAGCTTTTGAAGCATTGGGTTGGGAAGTATTAGAAGCAGCTTGCTCAACATAACTCCCTCTTTGCCGACTTTCTAAAATGCTGAACACTAAACCTCCTCGACTATTTGGGTTACGGATCTCTCGAGGGAGCTAAAAAAGTGGATCCTGCTAAGGATTTGATGCAGTCTCTCAATGGCCTGCCCCTGTCGAAAGGAACTCAATCTTTCCTGCAGGGTTTGCTAATTTCTATCGTGACTTTATACCCCAATTAAGCTGGACGGCTCTACTCCACTCACAGACCTCTGCTACGCGCACTAAGGGTAAAGATCCACAGGCTGCCAAGCCCGGGACCCCCTTTCCTGGTCTAAAGAGATGTCTTGAGACGGCCTTTCAGCTTTTAAAATCAGCACTTTTACTACAGAACCCTATCCTGGAAACACCCCTGACCCGGATCTACGATTTGTGGTTCCGTGGATTTTTTACTCGGACAAAGCGGCAAGGCAGCCCTGTTGCAGAAATAAAGATGAAGCCAGGCTGGTTCCGTGTACGCTTATTTATCAAAAGAAATTCTCGGGGTGCTGAAGCTCAAACTGTGGACTGCTTAGGGGATACAAAGAGACTGCGGCCATCAAAGTAGCGCACTTTCCGCCGGCTTGGCACTGGTTGGAGGGGGCTAAACACCCCTTTCAAGTTTGAATTGCGGATCACAGAACTTCGGCAGCCTCCTCCACCCCTCAAGATGTCCACGAAACGCTCCGTTGGAGCCGATTTCTTTCTCGTTTCCTGCTTTCACTGTCACATTTTCCCGGAAAAAACCAATAAACTAGCTGATACGCTTCGGCGCCCTACCGGGGAGGGTGGAGCTGCGCACTTACGGGATATTCCGGCACATGTTCTCTCCCCTCCCAATTGGGGCTGGCTGTCACTGCCGATCTCAAGGCGTCCACTCCTCCTTCTCTACCCATTCCCAGCCTGGTCTCTCGCTTTCCCTCACGAAGAAGGGAACTTCGGGGCGGGGGCTCGCGCCCGAGCCACCAGCGGAGGAAGGTGACTCCCAATTGCCACCCTGGAGAGAATGGTGTTTGGCCGGAGAGTTGTTGATGCGTGCCTCCCCTCCGTGAAAGCAGGTTCTACCGAGGCCTGTCATGATGCCGCTGTTCGGCTGGACATTTGGCACCTACAAAGCTCTGCATTTTGGCCCGCCGGCGGCAATTTTTTGGTGAAGCTGTCGCCAATGCGCAAGGACGATGAGACATATATTAAAAGGTTGCTCTGTTTGTCGCGAGGAAGCCAAGAGCGTTCGGAAGAAAACCCCATGGTCTGTTGGGAAACGCTCTCCCGGTGGCCTCCCGCCCCTGGGAAGTCATCTCCATGGATTTTTTATTACCGGATTGCCAGAAAAGCCAGAACGGCACCTGCGGTCTTGTGGGTGGTAGTGGACTTATTTTCCTAAAACAAGCCCATTTCACATCCCATGTGCTTCCATCCCCTCCGGCTCCTCAAGTTAAGCGTCTGTTCCATTCCAGCATATTTACGCTCGTCTACACTCCACCCCGTTAAAGGGTGGTCTCCGACCGCGGAGCCCCAATTCATTTCAAAGTTCTGGAAAGCTTTTCTGCCGCCTGGTTTTGTTGGGGGCGTGCCCGGTAATTACCGCCCCCTACCGCGTTCGAAAGTGAGCGGTGAGACAGAAGAGCGAACAGAACCCTGGAGCAGTATTTCACGTTGTTACACCAACTACCACCAAGACAATGTTGGTGCGGAGGCTAATTCCGTTTGCCAGAATACTTTCGCCTATAATAATGCGGTTCATGGCGGTACAAAAAAAAGACCCCGCTTCGAAATTGTGTCACAATTAGACCGGTCCTTCCCTCCGTTGCGCAACTACCTCGCGGAAGCGTTAAAGTCATCCTCGGAGTTTCAGCGAAGTGGATTTCATCTCTGGCGAGCGAGGTGGAAAATGGTCCCGGAACTTTAACCTTACAACAGGCTAAAGACTCCCAAAAACTGGCAAAGTGGATAAGCACCGCTTTCAGATTTCCCTTTCGCGTGTGAAGCCTGGGTGTATTTGTCTACACCAAAAAATCTCAGAGGCGTTACGCCATTTTCAAAGAACTAGGCAAAGATTAGGTCGTGGGACCTTTTCCAGATTTACTAAAGAGTGATTAATGATGTCACTGCCGATTGGACCTTGCCTAATTCTCTAAGTAATGTAATCCATCCTGTCTTCCATTCCAGTCTGCTCAAAGGAGGCTCCGTTTCCGATGCCTGTACAGCGACCGCCCGGAGAGACCCCCCACCGACTATAATTGATGGCCACAAGCATTCACGAAATTAGTACAGCCATCCACTGGACTCTCGTTTTAATGCATCAGCGCTTGCAATATTTAGTCTAGCTTGGGTGGGGTATTCCTCTGGAAGGTATAATCAATGGGTTTATTCGAGAAAATATTGACGCCCCGCCCTCGATTTCTGCTTTCCATCCAGCACCTTTCACTTCCTGAAACCTGGGGGGGGAGAAGTCTTTTAAAGGAGGCAGAGTGTAAAAGGATTCAATGGAGTATTGTTGATGAAGCGGGTCAAGCCGCCCACCAGCCTTGACTACATTCCACAACCCGGGCGATGGAGCCAGCTTCTGCCTTGGAGACCTTATCTCTGCAGAGGAGATGCAGACCTCCGTTTCCCATAGGAATCGGGGAGAGGATGGGATGGACTAGAAGTTATAACCTGTGCCTCCTGGCGGAGAACCCTTATTCCTGCCGCGGTGTCACGCATTGAAGCTTTCTAAGATAATGTCTGAATAAAGCGGTCTTTTACACCCAAAAAGCCTTTATTTTATTTCTTAGCTTCTATGGAATTCCATACACAACCCCCCCCCCCCTCATGTTTATTTATTGTGTGTGGGTTGCCACTAGAGTCACAGATTGACTTATGGCAGCCCATACGCTTTCTCAAGACAGGAACACATTATTTATTTATTGATTATATTTATATACCACCCTGCCCCGGAGGATTAGGATGTGCTTTGTTCGGATATAAACCTGTTCAGTTGCTGCCGGCCTCCACGTGGGCTGAGAGGGTTCGGAGAGAACTGTGACTGGCCTAAGGTCACCCAGCGAAGGCTTCCAGGAATGGAGTTAGCGAGAATCGAACCCAGTTCTCCAGATTAGTGCTTGCTGCTCTTGCCCACTACAACATGCTCATTTTAGCCATATGGATAGCACTATGTAATACAAAGTTATGTTTAGACATACACCTTTTGGATCCCCCAGATCTTTGAGCACATCTGAGCTGCCAGGGCAGAGAGACTTTTTGCTACAGTGGCGTAGGAGGTTAAGAGCTCGTGTATCTAATCTGGAGGAACCGGGTTTGATTCCCAGCTCTGCCGCCTGAGCTGTGGAGGCTTATCTGGGGAATTCAGATTGGCTTATGCACTCCCACCTGCCGCCAGCTGGGTGACCTTAGGCTAGTCACAGCTTCTCGGAGCTCTCTCAGCCACACCTACCTCTACAGGGTGTTTTGTTGCTTGTGAGGGGAGGCCAGGCGAAAGGAAGATTGTAAGCCCCTTTGAGTCTCCTGCAGGAGAGAAAGGGGGGATATAAATCCAAACTTCTCGTCAACATCCTCCTCCTCCTCCTCCTCTCCTCCCTCCTCCTCCTCCTCCTCCTCCTCCTCCTCCTCCCTCCCTCTTCTTCTTCTTCTTCTTCTACATAACAGACCGGCAGAACGTGACTAAGGAGAAGGATAATCCCACTCCCACAAAAAAAAAGCCGCGCTTTTCAGCCCCCCTGCCACCTGGGACGAGGCAGACACATCCTAAAATCGTCTTCCCTTTCAGCACCATATCCATATGGGATTTTCCATTCATTGCTCGTCCACCCGCCTAACCCACCATTCAGGTCCGTGAGTTCCAGGCTGGCACCGGCCAATTCTAATTACTTCAGGGGACCGGGATGTCGGGGTGGGAGTGGGGAATTAACTTCACTTAGTCCTGCTCCCTCCCTGTTTTGAGTCCAGAGTCATTACAGAAGGAATCTAATTAAGTTAATTACTCTGGTTGGCTCGTTCCATCAACGCCTCGGTGCCACTGGACCGTGCTAATGTGGAGCTCTGTTGTTCAGGGTGTGCAATGTGAGAACCAGGAGACCTCGACGCTCCATCGCTGACATGGTTTTACAGATGCAGGTTGCCTCCTTAGGCAAAGCCAGGGGGGATTTCTAATCAAGCCGCCCTCAGGCAGCAGGATCCTGAAGTGATTAAAGCGAAGGTCCAGTGGAGGTGAGAAACATCTAACGATCATTGAACAGCCCCGAAAAGGGATTCTTGGATTTGAGTTTTCTAAAAGAATATGGGCGAGGGGCAAAAAAAATCATTTCTCCTGTCCAAGCCTAAAAGATCTTCTAGGGCAGTGATGGTGAACCTTTTCCGGGACAGGTAAGTAGGTAACCCAAAACCCATATTTATACATGAAAGTGCCAATCCAGCAAATTTAACTTAGATACACAGGGTTCCAGTTTAGAAAAGCGGTGTGGTTGGAACTCCAAAGTACTTGTACGTTACTCAGGAGTAAGCTTAGTGAAACAGCTGTGCAGCGGCTTCGTCGGGTAGTCAGATCCCTGGGAGGGTTTGCTCAGAGCAAGCCCATTACCCAATAACCGGAGCTTACTCCCAGGTAAAGGATCATGCCAGACCAGCCCTATGGATGTGGCGTGTGTGGAAGGTGTTCCACCCCTCCCGCGAGTAAATCTGTCTTGGCGATTACTTACTTACAGAGAGGAGCTCAAGGTGCCACCTCTGGCACCCGTATAGGTGCATCACTATTCCTGGCAGTGATGGTGGCAGACCTTTTCGAGGGCCAGTGGCCAAATTGCAGCCGGGAAACCCGCTTATTTATCGCCAAAGGGAGTGCCAATCCAGCGAATTTAACTTGAATACTGAGGTTTCAGTTTAGAAAAAGCGGTTGGCTCCAAGGCCGCAGCGTTACTCCAGGAGTAAGCTTAGTGAAGCAACTGTGCAGCGCTTCAAATGGGTGAATCGCGATCCTAGGAGGGTTTTGCTCAGAAGCAAGCCCCGTATGCCCGACAACGAGCTTACTCCCAGGTAAAGGATCATGCCCAGACCAGCCTAGATATTATTGTGTATTATTGTGTGGAGGTGTTCCACCCCTCCCACATGATAAACTCTGTCTTAGTAGTGCCCACAGAGAGGGCTCCTGAAGTGCCACCTCTGGCACCCATGCCCATGGGTTAGCCATCACTGTTCTAGGTTTTTTCTATTTAAGCCCTTTTCAGGTAGCATGCCTCTGTACATTCAGCCAGGGCTACGAGTCCATTTTCCCACCCCTTCCCCCTCATAATATTACTTCACTTGGACCAGAGTTTTCATCTTATACATATGTAAATCTCTCTCCCAGGTGGTTCATTGATGACGATGAAGAGTTTGTTTTTATACCCCACTTTTCTCCGCTGAAAGGAGATTCAAGGTGGACAACAAACTCATTCCCTTCCTCTTCCCATAACAGACACCTAGTGAGTTGACGGGGCTGAGAGAGTTTTGAGAGAACTGAGACTAGCCCGGGGGCACCCGGTTGGCTTCAGGTGCAGGAGTGGGGAAAAAGAAAAGCCCGGTTCACAAGACTAGAGTCCATCGATCATTACAAAGGGGAGCAGTTCTGGCTCACTGTGTATAATCCCTGTGCCTTGAGTCCCTGTGAAAAAGGTGGACTATAAATGACATTAAATAAATATGACCCGTGTAACAGCACCCACTCCCTGAGGGAAGACGCAGGTCCCAAAAAGCCTGTTGCTGAGGGTGGGTAGCTGACTTTGTTGGCCTAAGGCCAACTTACACACATACAGGTTTTTCAAAGAGAAAATCCTGTCAGGGCAAACTAATCTATAGTTTTCAAATGCTGCCACCATAAACTGAAGTAAAATAACTCAACTTAGGCCCCTTCCGCACACGCAGAATAATGTGTTTCAAACCACTTTCCTGCAACTTCATTTTACAGAGTGGATTTTAACAATTCGCACAGCTTCAAAGAGCATTAGAAGCAGTTTGAAGAAGTGCATTATTCTGCATGTATAGACAACTTAGGCCCTTCGCTGCACTTGAAATAATGTGTTTCAAACCACTTTCACAACTGTTTGCAAGTGGATTTTGCTATTCCGCACAGCTTCAAAGAGCATTGAAAGCAGTTTGAAAGTGCATTATTCTGCATGTGCAGAATGAGCCTTAAAGAGAGGCTTTTGAAAGCTTAAACACAAAACTGAATTTTTGTTTAACAGACTTCTCTTCTCAGGATGATGGTTCAGAGAGGCACATAATCATTACTTTAGGGTAGATACTTCTTAGATGTTACAGAACAGTTTCAGTGAAATTGGCATTTAGTACAGGCTTTAGGGTAAACCTTCCATACACGGCCCAGAACCCACTCCCTAAACAACCACCCTTACCTCCAAAGGGATTTTACTGGCTTAGGAGGCTCTCCGTGTCATAGGTTTCCCTTTCGTCTCCCACCAACTTAGGCCTCTGGCCTTTGGTATTCACTGATCCTTCCTCTCAGCCTCTCGGAGGTCACTTAGAGCAGTGGTGGCGAACCTTTTCGAGGCCAAGTGCCCAAACTGCAACCCAAAACCCACCTATTTATCACAAAGTGCCAACACAGCAATTTAACCTGAATACTGAAGTTTTAGTTTAGAAAAAACGGTTGGCTCAGATGCGTGTGTTACTCAGGAGTAAGCTTGGTGGTAGTCGGTGCTTTGCTTTGAAGCAACCGTGTAACTCTTCCAATGGGTGAATCATGACCCTAGGAGGGTTTACTCAGAAGCAAGCCCCATTGCCAGCAACCGAGCTAACTCCCAGGTAAACTAACTCCCAGCTAACTCCCAAATCGCGCTTTAGTTCTTTGCATGAAAATCAGTGGGGTTTAACAGTGCTTAATAGGGTGACCTACACTGCTTCCCCAAAACTAGGTCTTAGGTTTAATGCTAATAATCGAGCCCAGCGTCTCAGGCCAGCCTAGATGTGGGGGGGGGCACTCTGTGCGTTGCCCACAGAGAGGGCTCGGAGTGCCACCTCTGGCACCCGTGCCATAGGTTCGCCACCACTGACTTAGAGGAATCTGGCCACCTGGCCTTCCTCTCTCTGTCTCTCATTGACCTCACTGCCACTAGACAAGATCTTAGACTGACTCCATGGAAGTGACGGGAATCCCTTTTCGTCACGCTGACTCTCGGTCTGCTTCAGAACGCCATCCCAGACAAACTTCCAAATATGTATTATTGGAGTAGCATCTTAGAGACCAACAAGGTTTTGGGTGCACATCTGACAAAAAGGAGTTTGGGTTCTTTTGAAGACATTCTACACCACTGTTAAAATAAACACTTCTGGTTAAAGAAGCTTGGTCAGAAATCTCCACAGAGGAGCATGCCATTAACCGGGATGAATGCTCTCTAGATTTCCGAATGTGGTAATGCATCGGCTTCTCTTTTCTCAATGGTAATTGTACCACTAGGTAGCTGGTAATTTGGACCATCTGCCCTCCTAGAGAGGAGAGCCCTAGCTGTCTAGAGTGGCAGATGCTACAGATTACCAGCTACCCAGTGGTAAAATTACCACTCGGTTGCACCTGTAATCACCTACTACAGTGAGCAAAGAGAAGCCGTTGCATTCCAGGGTAGATTAATTGCTCTTCACTCAGCAAAGGTATTTCACCTAAGGGAAAGCAGGATATAATTAAAATTATCTGGCAAGGACCGAAGCTCAAAAACCTCCCAATGTAAATGCCTTGGATGACAAGTTCCCACTTCTAGTGGCTCCGTCTCCACGCTGAGTTCTTAGCTGGAGAATTCAACTTGCCTTTGGCGTTCTCGGCCCACGCCGAGCGTGATCATCTCAACTGCAGATCTGCAGCTGAAGACGAGAATCCATGCGCCCCTTGCATGTCTTCCTTTCCCCTTCCGGCGTGGGTGGCGATACGGATGCTTTTCAAGACCAGAAATACACGTCTCTGGCTCAGCCTCTTACAAAGGGGAGCAGCGGGAATAGGAAAGGTTCTTGCAGATAGAGAACAAACCCCAGGCATCTCTCTCTTGGAAATGTCTTTGGATTAATCTCTTTCTTAAAAAAAAGAAAATATAAATCCATCAAAAGATGCATGTAAAGGGTTTGGATGTGGTATGAAACTGCGGAAGCCAAGAATCAAGTTTAGCGGCTGCGTTATCAACCAAAGCAGGTCAGAGCTCACTGCTATGGGAGGCTCTTCCAAACATCAGAAGAAGCTACAACAGAATTTCTAATAATTTCTAATTGCCAAAATGCATTAGGAAATTCCTGGAGATTTGGGGGAAAAGTTTGGGGAAGGTCAGTTTTGGGGAGGCGAAGGACTGCGATGGTGAGTAATGACATAGAGTCGTGGTGGCGAACCTATGGCACTCCAGATGTTCATGGACTACAATTCCTATCATCCCCTGCCAGCATGGGCATGTTGGCAGGGGATGATGGGAATTGTAGTCCATGAACATCTGGAGTGCCACAGGTTTGCCACCATCTGGAGTGACACAGGTTCGCCACCACTGACATAGAGTCTCCCATCTGAAGCTGTCCTTTCCTCCAGGTTAGCTGATTTCTGTAATCTGAAAATCAACTGAAATTCTGGAAGGTCTCCAGACCCCACCTGGAGGTTGCGGAACAAAACCCCGCCCACGCAGCAGGTCACAGTGAGAGCCTAAACAGCTACTCTGAATCATTTTCAAGGAGGATTAATTTAAAACGTTCTGAGGTGGCAAATAAAACGCTTGGGGGTCAAAGCAATGCGGAACTCCATGGAGGAAACATTTTATTTCCTGCCTCAATTTTTTTAAAAAGGTTTGTGTGGAAAGGGCCCAAATGTTAAAAATAAAAAAGAATACTCCAGCAGCAGCTTCTGGAACCTCAAGCGACTGACCTCATAGATTGGGCTGACCCTCAGGAGCCGCAGAGGACTCGGAGAGAGCCATGGACATCTCCAGCCCAAGGCCAGTAGCCCAAGGGCTGGAGATCTCCCAGAATTACAACTGATCCCCAGGCTACAGAGATCTGTTCCCCTGGAGTAAAGGGTGTGCTTTGGAGGGGGGCACTATTGTGTCCCGTTCCAGCTGAACTGCCTTCCCTTCACAATTGGTTCCAGCTCCAGATATCTAGGAATTTCCCAATCTGGAGCCGGCAGTCCTTCCAACAGCCATCTGATCAGCAGGAACAGGCACAGTACGGTGTAAGTTTGGAATGGCCAGCCGCCTCGAGCCACAGGAGGGCTAGGAATATGTTAATAAATGAATGATAAATTCTAATAAATTCAACATGGCAGTCAAGACCGCTGAGCATCTGATGTAAACTTTAGTAAAACTTTATACTGCCTTCATTCTTTCCTTCAGTGGATCAGGGGGAAAAATGCCCTGAAAGGCCAGGAGAGAATAAAGGCCCCAATGAAAAGATCAGTCTGACCAACTCCGAATGTTGTCTTAATTCTGTTTTCATGGCAGCACACACATCTGTCTGCCCCTTTGAATCTATCATAGTTTTCACACGTTTCTTCTCAAGCTATTAAACGATGCCAGTTTAATGTTCTCACCCTCTCCCATTTATCTTTTGGAGTATCTCACTTTGCTCGGGCGTATCACTTCCTTTCCTTGTATCGCCCACATCGAAATCCGCTTCCGCGGTATATTGTCAGAATAACGTGGATGAATGCTGGTCACTGCAGGTGGTGGTGGTGGTGGTGGTACTGTGAATCAACTGCTCTCCACCTCTTCTGGAGTTCAAGATTAGCAAGGGGAAAAGTGACATTAAAAAAACCCTTTCTTTGCTGGGCTAACCACCCCCAGCTTCCGCACGCACATACCAAATGCTTGTTAAAAAATGTTACACCTTTTTTCTAAGAAAGATATAATCAGGTGCCTCCAGCGATGTCACACAGTGATCCAGCCAGGTGCCGAATCTTCCCTTCAAAGATGCTTCTTCTCATTTGAAGAACAGGTTACTGTTACCTTCCATGAAAAAAATATCACTTTCCAATTTTAAAAAAAACACATGTTTTGAAGGGCTGTCATTGAAGGAATGCGCCCTTATAGCCAGAAGGGTACCAGAATTTTCAGTAAGAACAGAGTCAGAAAAAACTGCCACATAATGTATGTACTTTTACTTGGAGACTTCAACACGACTCTAAGGCTTCAGATGCCAAGAGTGCAAAAATTGATCATAGGTAGAAGTAGATTCGAACCCATGGCCACCCGAAAGAGGAACAAGAATTCTGGGTATAAGCCTTCAAGAGTCAGTGCACCGTTCATCAGATATGAAAATCTTGCAGGCCTGTCAGATGGCAACTCAGCTACCCTCTGAAACCACATTGATGTTAGGTAATAAATGTTGCCTTCTGAGGGTGGGACTCTGCTGGAATAAACATTTTGGCCATAGCCATTTGATTAGCCAACGAAAACAGAAGCGTGAGGCGTAGCATGGGTCTTGAACTGGCCTGTCTGCTTCATAGCGAAGCTCCAACGGGAGGATTCCCTGTTTTGGACTTCGCTCCGCTGAAGGGCTCTGCCGGGCGGACGCTCCTGGCAAGATGTGATCCCCATTTGCCGGTTCGGCAGGGCGGTTGCCTCTTGCCGCCGTCGGCACTTCCAGATCATTACCCATGCGCCACCGCCGAACGGCTATGACAGAAACATGCAACAACCGAACAAACCCAGGGAGAGGTGGGTGGGCAAATCGCCGGCTGGCCGAAGCACATGGCCAGAACAAAGGAGGGCTTTCCCCTTTAAAGGGTCAATCCGCCCTCCCCTCCTGGTGACGTCAGCCCTTGCCCAACATGGCCCGGGCTTCGCTTCCGCCCTCAGTTAAGCGGAAGCGGTCACCTTGGCTCCACCCATCCCACCCCCAGAGGCAACCGCAGCCGGTGGGTGATTCACAGCTGTCTTTAGCATGCAATGTTATTTTACCCAGTCTCATTGTATTGGGTCAAACCTGGTGATTTGGGGGAAGAATCAAGTCCAGACATTGTTCACGTGTTTGTTTATTTTGAAAATGTACATGCCACTTCTCCACAACAAATTCAACATGCGTGTGTTCATGTCTTCAAAGACAGCTCATTGAAAATTTTGAAAACTATTTATTGCCTGAATTGGCGGGATGACCAGAGTACAAACATGTACTTTTCAGGTTGAAAAAGTGCCCAGCACAGCAAATATTCCGGGGAAACCTTTGGCAAAAAGCTGTAGGTATGACAGAATGGCGGCACTTGAAACTTGTCTGAACTAAGAAGAAGAAGAAGAGTTTGGATTTATATCCCCCCTTTCTCTCCTGCAGGAGACTCAAAGGGGCTTACAGTCCCCTTCCCCCCTCACAACAAACACCCTGTGAGGCGGGTGGGGCTGAGAGAGCTCCGAGAAGCTGTGACTAGCCCAAGGTCACCCAGCTGGCGTGAGTGGGAGTGCACAGGCTAATCTGAATTCCCCAGAGAAGCCTCCACAGCTCAGGTGGCAGAGCTGGGAATCAAACCCGGTTCCTCCAGATTAGATACACGAGCTCTTAACCTCCTATGCCACTGCTGCTCCTACGCCACTGCTGCTCCTATGCCACTGCTGCTAAAGTTAGGAGGTGCCTTTTTTGAAGATGTCCGTAGGACTTCTTAACCTGGCCGTTCATAATTGGCCCATGTTGGCTAGAATGAACACATTCTCCTCAAGGGTATTAGTATCATCGCATCCCATTTCAGGAGAGACTTTGCCTACGTGGAGTGAGCATGTCTGATTCAGTCCAGCATATAGTCTTAGACTGCCATCTCCATGATGGACTTTGCAGAGAACTTTTGTTACCTTTATTCCAGTCTATAGGATTTTTCATAGGGAGCACGTAATTCAGCACTTATTGACTGAGCATGTTCCCAACATCTCCATGGTGGCTGCAAAAAAATTAGCAGAAGTTTTCTTAACATATCGCTATGTTCTCCATTTTTCTATCAATACGGTTTCCCATTTAAATTTCTATCTCTGCTGACACTTTGTGGTGTTTGTTATACTTTTGTTTCTTCATTCTGATGGTATGCCAATCAACGTGTTGTGTGTGTGTGTGTGTGTGTGTGTGTGTGTGTGAGAGAGAGAGAGAGAGAGAGATGGTTTTAGGAATTAAATTTCAGAGTACCTGGAACACCCTAATTCCTTGTACCAGAGGAGTAGCTAGGGAAAATGGAGCCTGGTTCAAAATCTGAGTTTTGCACCCCCCACCCATGGGCGCCCGCGGGCATAGCTGAGCCATACGGTGCACACTCTTTGTTTTCCGCCCCAACCCTCCTCGGTGCCCTGCCTCCCCACACCCCAGTGGGGTTGTGTAGCCCTGCCCCCACACATTGTGTAACTCCACCCCCTGCGTGTCCCTGCTGCTGGCTCCTGCTCTCTCCAGGGTCTTGAAAGGGCAGAAGCCTGCCTGCATGGACCCCAGGAGGGTGGAACAGAGGCATATCTAGGGAAAATGGAGCCCAGTGCATAATTTGAGTTTTAGCCCCCCACCCGCTCCAATTCTCCTAGACACAGTGGAGGGGGGGGGAGAGAAATCGAGCCATCTGCCAATCTTACGGAGGAGCACCCAGGTCTACCACTTGGGAAGGCTGAAAGGGGCCCAGGTCTATTGCTGGGAAGGCCGGAAGGGGTGGAGTTGGTGTGCTGGCAAGGGCTCTGTCTCCGAAGGGTCAGCGCCCTCCCTCGACCTGTGGCGCCCATCTTAAAGGGAGAATCTGGGGTCCCCAGTTTAAACACCATTGAAAGTGATGCTGTTTGGGGCTGGATTCCCCCCCCCCCCCAAATAACCCAGCATCACTTTCAGTGTTGTTTAAACTGGGGACCCCAGATTCTCCCTTTAAGGTGGATTTAAAAGGAGAATCTGGGCTCCCCAGTTTAAACAACACTGAAAGTGATGCTGGAATCCACCCCCAAACTGCGTCACTTTCAATGGTGTTTGAACTGGGGAGCCCAGATTCTCCTTTTAAGTCCACCATCAAGGGAGAATCTGTTTAAAAAACATTGAAAGTGATGCTGTTTTGGGGTGGATTATCCCCTACCCTGAAACAGCGTCACTTTCAATGTTTAAACTGAGGACCTCAGATTCTCCCTTAAAATCCATGCCGAAGGGGGTCAATTTAAAAGGAGAATCTGGGGAATTTTTTTTGGGGGGGGGTGCCTGCTGTCAGGGGTGCAATTGTTAAGATAGAAGCACCAAAATTTCAGGGTATCTTTGGGAGGCCCTCCTGATGATACCATCCAGGTTTGGTGGAGTTTAGTTCAGGGGGTCCAACCTTCATTCTGTGAGCCTGCGCAGCTACGCACGTGTGGCAGGAAATTTTTTTTAAGTGCCTCTTTATGAAGGTGCAAAAGCAACCTAGATTGTTTCCAAGGGCTTCAATTGCTGCCTGCATGGCACTCATGTGAACAGGAAAAAGGAAAACAGGTTCCTTTTAATGACTGTGTAAGGAATTCCATAGAAGCAGAAATAAAAGGCTTTTGGGAGTAAAAGTCCATTTATTAAGACATCTTAGAAAGCTCAAGTACACGCAGTGGCAGGAATGGCACTTCCCGCCAGAAGCACAGGTTATAACACCATTTACCCCATCCCCCCTTCCTGCTTCCCACATGGGAGCAGGTCTTCATCTCCTTGCAAAGATAAAGTCTCCGCCCGATTGCATACTGGCCACTCGCGCTGGGCTGTGGAATGCACTCAAGGTTACTTCACCATCAACACCATTGAATCCTTTACACTCTGCCTCCCCTAAAGACCCACCTTCCCCCAGGTTTATCTTTGAAGAAGCAGTGGAAACTTAAAGGAAATAAATTAGAGGGGTCTTCAATATTTTCGGAATAAACCCATTGATTATACCCAGAGGAATATCCCACAAGAGACTAAATATTGCAAAAGCGTTCTGCGGTTAAAGCGAGAGTCCAGGATAGCGTCAATTTAAAGTAGTGCTGGCGGCCCATCAATAATAGTCGATTAGGGGCCTCTCTCGGTGGAATTAAGTGCAGGCATCCCGAGGCCGAGGAGCCTCCTTGAGCAAGCTGGAATGGAAGACAGGATGGATGTTACTAAGAGAGTTAGGCAAATCTAAAGCGGGCAGTGACATCATTAATCACTTTAGTAATCTGAAAAGGTCCACAAACCGTCTTGCCAAGTTTGGAATATTTATGCACGTCTCACAGAGATTTTTTTGTAGATAAATACACCCAGGAGCCCACGCATGAGAGAGAAAATCCGGCGGTGTTTATCGCTTACAGTTTTGGAAGTCCTTTGCTTGTTGTAAGGCGGTCTGGACCGACTTCCATCCCTCGGCTAGGGATAGAAATCCATTGTTGAAATTCTGGGGGGTCCCAAAGCTGCGGTGGTTATTGGCAGCTTGGCCGGGAAGGAGCGACCAGACACAATTTCAAAGGGGGGTTTTCTTAGTACTACTATGAACCGCGTTGTTGTAAGAAGTACTCCATGGCGGAATAGCTTCGCACCAATTGTCTTGGTGGTAGTTGGTGTAACAAGCGTAAAATACTGCTCTAGGGTTCTACGGTTAGTTCTCTCCGTCTCGCCGTCACTTTGAGACGTGGTAGGGGAAGCGTGACGGCGGCATTTAACAGCCCCAAAAGCGCTTTCCAGAACCCGAGAGGATGAATTGGGGGCGGTCGGGCATTTCCTATGAGGCGGAATAAGGACGGTAAACATGATGTTGAATAAACAGCCGTGCCAACTTAGGGCCGGAGGGATGAAGCACATGGAATAAAATGGGCCTTAGAGAATAAGTCTACCACCACCACCCATAAAACGGTGGTACCCATGACTTCGGGCAAATCTGTAATAAAATCCATGGAGATGACTTCCCAAAGAGGCGGAGGCTACGGGAGAGGTTTCAATAGTCCATGGGGCTTCCCGGGATGGTTTTGGCTTCTGCACAAACCGAGCAGCCTTTGTCATATGCCTCAATGTCTTTCGCATTCATAGCCACAGAACTGCGGGCTAAATGCAGAGTTTTCAAAAGCCAAAATGTCCAGCGAGCGGGCATGCGTGGCAAGCTTCAAGAACCTGCTTGCGGGAGGGAGGCTGCGTGCCAACATTCCCCCCCCTCCATGAAGCTCCCATTCTCCAAAGCGTGGTGGGAGTCTCCTTGGAAGCGCTGGAGGCTCGTGCAGCCCGCCCTCCTCCAGTTCCCGCAGGAAAGGAGAGACGAGACTGGGAATGGGGGGGTGGAGGAGAAGTGGACGTTTGAGATGGGGTGACAGCCAACCCCAACTGGGAGGGAAAGAACAGTGCGTGGAATGTCTAAATGCAGGCAGCTCCACCCCCCTCCCGAATTGCGTGAGCCGATCAGCCAGTTTGTTGGTTTTCCCAGGGAAAAAAATGGACTGTAAAGAGAAGCGAGAAAGAAATGTTATGAAGTTGTTTTCACGGACATCTTGAGGGTGGAAGAGGTTTTATGATCCGACCAAACTTGAAAGGGTGCCCATTTCCAGCCAGTGGCCAAGTGGAAGTGCTACTTTGATGTGCCAGTCTCTTTGTCTCCCACAGTCCAGTTGAGTTAAATGCCAGAAGATTTTTTTAGACAAATAAGCACCGCAGGAACCAGCCTACCATCTTTATTTTTTTCTGCAACAGGGCTGCCCCAAGTGCTTTGTCGAGGCATCCGCGTGAACCACAAGCGGGAGATCTGGGTCAGGGTGCTTTAGGATAGGTTCGTTAGTACTTGCCAGATTTTAATAGTTGAAAGGCTGTTTTGACATTCCTCAGACCAGGAAAGGGGGGCCCGGGCTTGGCGGACAGTGGATCTTTACCCTTAGTGCGTAAAGAGAGGTCTGTGAGAGGAGAGTCAGTTCAGCGGGCGGGGTATAAAGTCCACGATAGAAATTAGCAAAACCAAAGAAGCGACTGGAGTTCTTTGCGGTTGGTGGGGGCAGGCCATTGGAGGACTCGCGTCAATTTTAAGCAGGATCCATTTTAAAGCCCTGGTGAGATCCGGTAACCCAAATAGTCAATGGAGGTCTGATGAAAGCAGCATTTGGAAGTTTGGCAAAGAGAGTTGTCAAATAGCGTTTCAATACTTCTCGAACCAATATTTCATGCTCTTCTATGGTTTTGTGAGTAAATTAAGCGTCATCTAAGTATACAACAACTCCCTTGTACAGTAAAATCATGGAGAACCGTTGATAAAGACCATAAAAACCGGAGATTTACTTAACGAATGGCATTATTAAATATTCAAACTGTCCAAACTTTGTGTTAAGCAGTCAGGTGTTCATAGCCTTCAGCAATTCTGACTCTGTAGTAGCTTCTCTCAAGTCCAATTTAGTAAAAAATCGTCCCTTTGCGAGTGCATCTAAAAGGTCCTTGATCAAAGGCAAAGGATATTTATTGGACAGGGGAGACGCGTGAGACCTCGATAATCTGTGCAAAGCAGTAAAGACCCATCTTTCTTTTGACAAACAAAGCGGGGCAAGTGTGTGTGTTTGGTATGCCGATATGAACCAGCGAGCAAGGTTCTTGTCCAAGAAGCCACGAAGTTCCTTCTCCTCATTAGGACTCATCGCGGTAGATTACCTTTGGGTAGTTGTGCCCCTGGTTGTATGACAATTTACAGTCAGTGTCTCTGTGGGGTGGCAACTGATCGCATTCCTGCTCCTGAAAAACTCTGGCTAGATCATGATATGCAGGTGGGATGCCAATAGAATCGGGGGCAATCACTGAGGAAGCCAGGAGAGTGCTGTCCAGAGGCGTTGGGTTTTCTCCCCAATTCATGTGTTCACCGCAGGGAGGTCGGTGAATTCTAGGGATCGTTCTTTCAAATGAACTGGTTCATGCAACAATAACCAAGGCATGCCCAAAACTATGGAGTGTTTGGCCACTGGCCAAAATAAAACAATTTTCTCCCAATGGTGGTATAGCGGAGGAGAACCCGGCTGTGTTTTGTACTGGGCGGTCAGCCCGTTCGGGGGGGCTGCCGTCCATTTGGGTGAATGGTATGGAGCTTAACCAGAATTAGGTCAGACCTAGCTCCTCTGCCACCTGGGGCGCATTAAGCAGTGGGAGCAGCGGCGGAATCCCACACAAGGGCGAGGCCTGTCGCGGTGTGTTTAGCGGGTTGGCCAGAAATGCTTGAACAGTAATGGGGCTGCGCTTTGCTTTCCCGCAGCGTCAGGGTAGGGCCCATGTCCATGGGGCTGAAGAAGACAGCGGCTGCTTACCTCCACTCTGGGTTCGCCGCCGGTAGCCCGCTTTAGGCAGAGCCTGTAGGAAGTGACCCTGACCTGTGGTGGTTTGGCAGGGCAGTGCGAGCTGGAAGTTGGTTTTGTTTCTTGGGACAGTTAGCGGCTAGATGACCTGGCCTCCGCAGTAAAGACACAATCCCAGTCGGCAGCGGCGTTCAGAAGGTGGTTTCGGTAGGGCTGGGAAGCGGCGAGGTGGACCCACAGTAGTGAACAGGCGTGGGCGGCCTCCTTGTGGCGTGGCTAAGCGAGGCGCCACTTGGGACCCCAACTGGATCAATCTGCAATAGTGGAACCCGAATTAAAACACCGTTTCCAGCGTAGCTTGCCGTCCACAGCATCCAGTATTAGCATTTCATGCGTTCCAGGCCACTCAGGAGGAAGTCGAGCAGCGGCCGCCGCAAATTCCGCGAGGCAAATTCTGCAATGGGCGTTGCCTTGCTGGATGGTTTTGATGGTCGGATAGCTTCATTCTCGGCGCCCTGGATCAGCTAGCTCGCTAGGCTTGGAGGAATCACGGGCACTGTCGCGAGAGTCCTCATCCTGCAAATCCAAAAGAGTCCACCGAACCAGAACGCTGCCCCATCCAGGACTGAGCGATGTCCACGTATTTTTTACTGGCGCTCAGACCCGGTTATAAATCATCATAGTCTTCCAAGTGGGCATTGAGTTGCAAGATGAAGTAGGGAAGTTTGGAAGCGGTCCCATCAAAACGGGCTGGTATCGGGGGCGATAGTAGCCCGTTCGGCTGACTCTTGGCGCCTGCTGGGGAGGTGGTTCGCGGGTTGAGCAGGTTGGGCAGGCAGCTGTTATGCGGGGGGGGGCCGGAATCGCGCTGGCGGTGCCGCTGGCGTTTGGGTGGCAGGACCCAGATGCGTGGCCCCTGGCACCGGCATGATCAGTAACAGCATAGACTCCAACTTGGGGCTTCCTGGTCTGCTGCCTCCTTAGTTCCCTCTCCACCGCGGCGAGATGCCTCTCATTGCGAGTCAATGCACCCTGGTGCGCATGCAAAAGCAGCTTTTTCTCGTTCCAATTTAGCCAGTTCGTCCCGTTTAAGGGCTTCAGTAAGCTCACTTTGCGTGCGCAGGGCTTGAACGCTTTAGCGTTGCCGTTGTAAATCCACTCTTGAATGTTCCAGGACTTTATCATGGACTGACAGATTCTGGGCATATTGTCGTTGGAGGCGTCTTTGGTACGGTCCAACTCGAGCTGGACTTCTTTGCGTTGCTGTTCCCGGTCCCTCTGCAGGTTTTCAGCGCTCTTGCTGCAACTGTGCCCGTTCCTCCTCCCATAGCTGGCGTTCACGGTTCCATGCGGCTTGGGCATCTCGCGGTCGCCCCACTTCCTCATCCCAGTCCTCTCGATGGGAGAGGAAACCGGTCGGCTGGGAATGCAGGCTTTCGCCGGACTCTTCGTGCGTCTGGAAGCGAGACATCGGAACACCGTAGCCGCCGTAGCCACCGGTGGCTCCCCGAGAGCACCTCAGGTGCGGTCGCTGGCCCGGGATTAGGGGGGGCCGATTGGGAAGCGGTACGGATACCCCTCCCAATTCCAGGTTTAGTCCCGGTGTCCTTTGGACGGGCCCCAGTGCTGTGCCCCGGTGGTTCCTTGGGAGCCTCACCAAAATACGAGTCCAGGAATCGTTCAATGGATTCCTGGGTTGCCGCTTTATGAAAGGTGGTCAGGCCCGTCTCCTCCATGACAGGTTGCATCTGAGGTTTTGTAATCCACACGTAAGCGGGTAGAGATCCGATCCACAGGCATTTCGATCCATAGACAGCGCCCCAAGCGGCTCATGTAAGTCCCCATGGTCGTCGTCACGTCCCTCGTTCCAACGGAGTAAAGGAAGACTCGTGCTGATACGAGGACGGGAAAGAGCCACCAGCGAGGCCCGTTCTCCTGCCGGTTCCTCCAGATCCAGAAGGGAAAGGTCGGAGCCCTCTTTGGGGGCTACCGCACCTTCCGCAGTAACATTCAACCTCTCCATCGCAAGACAAGAGGTCCACTGCACAGGAATATAGATGATTTAGGATTCCTGCCACAATGTAAGGAATTCCATAGAAGCAGAAATAAAAGGCTTTTGGGAGTAAAAGTCCATTTATTAAGACATCTTAGAAAGCTCAAGTACACGCGGTGGCAGGAATGGCACTTCCCGCCAGAAGCACAGGTTATAACACCATTCACCCCATCCCCCCTTCCTGCTTCCCATGGGAACGGAGTCTTCATCTCCCGCGCAAAGATAAAGTCTCCGCCGATGCATCTGGCCCATCGCCCGGGCTGTGGAATGCACTCAAGGTTACTTCACCATCAACACCATTGAATCCTTTACAGACTGCAATCCATTATACTTTTGCTGTGGGGAATCCACGGCTCATTCTGCACATGCAGAATACTGCACTTTCAAACTGCTTTCAATGCTCTTTGAAGCTGTGCGGAATGGCAAAATCCACTTGCAAACAGTTGTGAAAGTGGTTTGAAAACACATTATTTTGCGTGTGCGGAAGGGGCCCACCAGAGTGATATTACTTAAATAAGGATAAGAATGGCTTTATATAATTCATGGCCCCATCAAAAGGGGCCACTTGGATCTGTTGCTGAAGGCAGCGTGGGCTTACTCTGGCTGAGGTGCTCTCCTGGGGGCATTTACCCCAGCGAAGGCGTGAATCTCCACAGCAGTGGGGCACAGTACAGAAAGCTGCGCCAGTGGTTCTGTCCCTCCACTGCCACGGCCAGTGTAGTGAGGGCAGTCTGGGAGTGTGGCCAGGGGAGGAGTTGGCGCTAGTTGTCTTCCTCCTGGCCATTGCTCTTGTTGTGCCAGCTGCTGGGGCTTTGCACTTACCCCACCTTTTTGGTGACCTAAGTCCATTAAGCCCAACGGGGGCTTTCCAGTGGTGGGGAGTCTTGTTTGTGTTTTCGGCTTCTCCATGCCACTGGGACTGCTTTGGATGGGGCTGCTTAAAATGATAAAAATTAAGGAGCAGCAGTGGCATAGGAGGTTAAGAGCTCGTGTATCTAAGCCCTTTGGGGGTAGGGCGGTTTACCAAATCGAATGAATGAATGAATGAATGAATGAATGAATGAATAAATAAATAAATAAATAAATAAATAAATAAATAAATAAATAAATAAATAAATAAAATAAAATAAAATAAAATAAAATAAAATAAAATAAAATAATCTGGAGGAACCGGGTTTGATTCCCAGCTCTGCTGCCTGAGCTGTGGAGGCTTATCTGGGGAATTCAGATTAGCCTGTACACTCCCACACATGCCAGCTGGGTGACCTTGGGCTAGTCACAGCTTCTCGGAGCTCTCTCAGCCCCACCCACCTCGCAGGGTGATTGTTGTGAGGGGGGAAGGGCAAGGAGATTGTAAGCCCCTTTGAGTCTCCTGCAGGAGAGAAAGGGGGGATATAAATCCAAACTCCTCTTCTTCTTCTTCTTCTTCTTCTTCTTCTTCTTCTTCTTCTTCTTCTTCTTCTTCTTCTTCTTCTTCTTCTTCTTCTTCTTCTTCTTCTTCTTCTTCTTCTTCTTCTTCTTCTTCTTCTTCTTCTTCTTCTTCTTCGACTTGCTTTCTAACATGTGTTGGGGTGTGTGTGTGTGTGTGTAAGTTTGTCATTTTCAGCCATCAGTTACATATTGTTCTATTTATAATTATATTGTGTTGTTTGATTCTCTCTTTAAATTTAACATCAATAATATATATATTAAAACAACAACAAATGAACAAAGGATGGGATGTTGGGAGCGTTCTCCCCGCTCCCTTGCTGTGCCGTTAAGTGGCACTCTTAGAACATTTACACCCTACTCAACCTCTTGCCCTTTACGCCGTCAGGTCAGGTGCTGACTCCATGGGATACTGGACTGAATCCATATCTGTGTTCCAGGAATACCTGTTGTTGACAACATTCGATAATTGCCGAAAGAATATCTGGGAAGTATTTTTTTACAAACGCTAGGAAACGTAATTCTCTGTCCTTTGGGTTTTTTTCCCCCTTTTCGAGCCAGTTTCTTCTCAGCTGTAATTTACTCTTTAATGTACCACTTCCCCATTCTCTGAGAACACAGTCGCAAAGTATTTAAATTCCAATTGAGTAGGCCAGTAGTCGAGGGAGCTGGCCACTAAAGCTAGAGGAAGAATAGGAATTTTGGCCAGAGGACAGCGTTTCAAGCCCCCCCAGGAAGAGAAGTGGCAAGTTTCTCTTATTTTCACCTCCCTAGAAATGTAAATCAAAAAGATGGGGGGGGGTAGGGGGGGTGGAGCGGGTGGAGCAAAGGAAAATAGATTGAGTTGTGCTAAGTTTTCAGACAAGGATCAACTACACAAGAGGGCCATTGAATAGCTGTGAAATTTGGATTTGAACCATCAGAAAGCAATTGGAATTCACGTGAACGAGCTATTATCTTCTTCAGAAACTGGGTGCATGGACCTGACTGCTGATAGATCCATTTGTCTTCCAGATCTGCGTTTTCAAAAGAAAAGGGCAGCTTCAGAGCATGGAAAGATCGTGGAATAAAGGTTCAGGAATTTCCTGATCCACATTTCTCAGGCAAAGGCGGAAAACGGGACATGATGCGGCGGCTTGGAAGAAGCGGACTTGCGAAGGACGCATCACTGGTTTGGCCGCCCTTATCTGTGCATTGTTTGCTACCAATCAAACTGCAGTTGCTTGCAAATAGGGCCACTATTTTGAACGGATTCCCAGTCAAATGTTATCATTGAACTGACTGAACCTTTTGATTTTTTAAATTGTCCCTCCACATTTTCTTATTTCATTATAAGTTTATTGTTTTGTTCTTTAATATTCGGTCTTTTGGCAAAGATCCAGGGTTTGTACTAGTAGGACTGCGGAATATTAAATATTTTTCTTAATGCACCATTATTTTGTTTGCTGAGCATTGCTTCAATTTTATACACATTAAAGAGTTTCGATACATGTTTTCAAGGAATGTAATAATCCATATCATAGCAGGCATGTTGGTATAATGCCGTCATGTTTAAGTACTGTCTGGAAATGATGTCGTGCTGTCAGTACTTTGCTGAATAGTGACACCACTTCCAGGTATATGCAGGAAGTGATGTCATACCATCAGTGCTTTTTAGCATCAGGGGTCTCCCTGATGCTTTTGTAACTAAATTAGTAGTGAGTTCTGTATAGAATTAATTACACATTATGATCTGGAGTTAACCTGTAAAGGAAAACAGAGTTGTGCAGGTCTGTAGTGAATAATCCAGTGTAAAAAAAAAATTAGTTGGCTCCATGCAGAGTTTTCAAAAGTTCTACAAGAATAAAAAACTCAAAGGCCTGAAATGAACCATTCAGTGTCAACAGCAGCCTTCATGGGGTTTCCTAGACTTGCACATTAAAATGAAGCAACAAAAAGGAACACTTCCAAGTTGACTAGCCTTGTAAATTGTAGTTGAAACGAGAGTTCGATGAGAAATGGAAGGGGTATTTTGTGCATTGTGCTGAAATGTATAAATGGTGCCTTAATGCAATGAAACATTTTAATCCAATGAAATGTTGTCTTAGTTCAATGACACTTGACCTTTTGTAGATTAAGAATTTAATTGTTGGACTTTCCCCTCTCCATGTGAATATGTATTGTTAAAATATATGATTATTAGTATTATAGTAGTTAAATGATTAAGGAAAAGTAAAGCTACCGCAAATTTAATTTTTTTAATGTATTAAGAATCTGTTTCTATACTGCCCCTCCCCCCCATTTTCTGTATCTTATCTTTGTGTGTGTTTCTTGTATTTTTGATAAATGAAAAACAATAAAAAATGTTTACAAAAAACTTGAATACTTCCTTGGCAGGAGGTGCTTGCTGCTCATACACAGTGGAGAAAAGATACGCTGGAGCACCCATCTCTACTAACAAGGGAGCCTCTTCCAACCATGGGTGCATGGGCACAGTTTGCTACTGGCTGCTGTCCACTGTGAAAGTAGCTAATCACAACAGTCCTTGCCTGTGGTGGGATTCAAATAATTTAACAACTGTTTGTTTACAAGCACCATTTTAACAACCGGTTCTGCCAAAGTGGTGCGAACCTGCTGAATCCCACCACTGATCCTTGTCCATGACACTGGCCCTTTCCCCGCTTACCGATTTTTGCGCACTACTCGTGCTGAATGACGTGGGGTCTAGCGGCACTCCCCACGACAGGGGCGGCGACAACGCAGCCGCCCCGACTCTGCTGCTCTCGCGCCCCCTCAGTGCGGGTCATTTCTGGTGCTGTTTAGAACAGTGCCTTTTGAATGACCCCACATGGAGCACGCGGCAGTGGGGAAGCCCGGGTGGTTACCCCGGGTTTCCATTTTCCCGCCGCCTGATGACATGGATCCTCCTGTCCAATCAGGGCATGGCGGGGCGTTCGCGATGTGGCAGGAATTTTTTTAAATTTTCAACTAGACGAATCCTTGACTATTTGTGGACACAAGATATCGACAAGATGTGTCCACAAATAGTCGTGGATTCGTCCAGTTGAAAATTTAAAAAAATTCCTGCCACATCGCGAACGCCCCGCCATGCCCTGATTGGACAGGAGGATCCATGTCATCAGGCGGCGGGAAAATTGCGAATGCAGCAGCCAATCAGGACACCCCCTGAACGGATTGTGGGGGGTCCTGCCTGGGTGCTGCGGGGCTGCCAGCGCTCATTTAGGAAGGGGCGGAAGCTGCGGTGGGGAACATGACCCCGCGCTGAAAAGTTCCCGCAGCAGCCGAAACCGGTAAGTCTTCACGTTATTTTTAGAGTGGGGAAACACCCACTGTTGGGGTCTAGCAGAAAATGCAAGAAAGGGCTATTCCCGGTTCAGACCCAGAGGGGTTGGAAAATGGGTGGCGTGAGACAACACTTCTGGAAAAACCCAGAAGGGAAGTGATGCCTCTCTAGAAATTTGCTGGAAGTGCTGTGGTAGAAATATTGTATCCAGAAAGTCCTAGAGTAGACTGATGGCACTTCTGGGTTTCCCCTGAAGTGATGTCACGCCATTGTAATGACAGCCATTTTCCCCCCAGCGGTGCTGAGAAATCAACACCATGTACGGGGGATCCCCTGCCACCCCACTGGTGGGGCTGGCAAACCTAGCTTTTCCCGACTTTTCCCTTTGAAGTGGTTGTGTGGTATATTTGTTGGCCAGCATGATCAGGTCTGCTTACCTTCAAAAGCTTGCTTTCTTCTCTTTTTTTTTGACGGGTGCTTCTTGCAATGTGCAATTGAATCTTTTTTAAAAGCTTTATTTTTAAGTCATGAAAAACATGTGGGGGGGGGGAGAACATAGCTCCCACGGTGCTTTGTGAAATCATGCATGCACAAAACCCCTCCCAATCCAAACAGATCAGCCGCCATTACCACATCTAAGAACTACAGAAAAGAACAGTGAACCATAAGATTTATTTTTAAACACAATATTTATATGCTGAAAGACATTCAACTCTGTGTTTGGGCCGAGAAGTATAACAACACACAGCAATAACTGGTGGGAAGATGACAGATAAATCTGCCTGGCTTCCCCCTGCTCCCTCCCCTATGTCCCCCTGCTTGCTCAATGGAATTGTGAGAGCAAAAACGAGGGGGTAGCATCATGAGAGACTCTAGGAATTCCCCAAATCTTTATGGTTTTTACCATAGAGTTTTAAGGAATTCTTGGCACTATTTCCCCCCACTGTCTGTCGCCCAGTGATCCCACCCTTCATACTTTTCTGGCAGTCAACTCTGGGTGGGGGGAGGAGCTTCATCAAACTGCATGTGAATGTGAATGTGTGAACAGCTTATTATGTATTAGGTTTTTAAGCCACCTGGTCTCAATTAGGCCACCTGGTCTCAATTGTTATGTAACTCAGAAGTGACACTAAGAAGGTTAATGGTATACTAACTACCTATTTGGCAAACAAGATCCTTGACTCTTGTTATCATCTACCATAAGCCTAATCAGGAAGAAACTAAAGTCCTACACTTAAGTTAAATTTTGAGGGTTTTTAAACCAGTTCCTAATATATCCTTGTTAAAACTAGGCTGTTGCAAACCACATTAGGGCTGCAGTTTAGCAAAAATGCAAAGCAAAATGCATTGCAGTCATTGGCCAAATAGGAAAGCTCCAGTGAGCTTTCCTGTTTGTTGTTTCACAATGCCTCTTGTTGCCTTGGAAACCAGCCAAGGGGCATGAAAAGGGCAACAGAAGATTACTCCTTCCAGAGCAACCCAGTAAAAGGAGGGGGGTACTTTTGCCAGCCCAGTAGGACTCATTTGGAAATTAGCAGAGCACCAGCCAAGGTAAGTTTTGGGTGGGGGGTTAAAGTTTAAAGCCCAATCACAAGACTTGCACATGGGCTTTAGATTTTTGTTGAATGTTTAAGGTTTTTTCCCCTCCTGTGCCCTTACATGAGCTACATGAAAGCTGAAAAAAGCTTACTTTTTTTTTTTTTTGCTTTGCTGTTTCATCTGGATTGCCATGGTTTATTTTTTTGGTTTGGCATCTCTGAATGGCCATCCCTAGAGCTGATCTCTTTAGTCTGAAGATCCACCACTTTGGTGTAGCAGTTAAGTGTGATAGACTTTTAATATAGAGAGAACCAGGTTCAATTCCCCACTCCTCCACAAGAGCGATGGACTGTCATTCCTTCCTTCCTTCCTTCCTTCCTTCCTTCCTTCCTTCCTTCCTTCCTTCCTTCCTTCCTTCCTTCCTTCCTTCCTTCCTTCCTTCCTTCCTTTCTTTCTTTCTTAGGCTTTTATACCGCCCCATCCCCGAAGGGCTCCGGTGAACCAGATTTCTTTCCCTGTTATCTGGTGAACCAGATTTCTTTCCCTGTTCCTCCACATGAAGCCTGTTGGGTGACCTTGGGCTAGTCCAGGGGTCTGCAACCTGCGGCTCTCCAGATGTTCATGGACTACAAATCCCATCAGCACCTGCCAGCTGGCAGGGGCTGATGGGATTTGTAGTCCATGAACATCTGGAGAGCCGCAGGTTGCAGACCCCTGGGCTAGTCACTGCTCTCTCTGAACTCTCTCAGCCCCCCCTGCCTCACAAGGGGTCTGTTGTGGGGAGGGGAAGAGGAAAGCGATTGTAAGGTAGAGAAAAGTGGGGTATAAAACCCAGCCCTCTTCTTCATTGTACTTCCAGCCGATACCTGGAGGATGGCAAGCATACATTAGGGATGTAGTCATGTAGCCCTGGTCTCACTTGTCACAGATAGTGAGAGGAGTTACGGCCCACCTGGAAGACTTCCTGTTTATTCTTACAAACAGCATAGAAGCAGTTTGCCCGCCTGGTTCCCTGAGGTCTGACCACATTTTAATTACAGCAAGCTAAAAAAGACACACATTTTGCTCTCCACTTCACAGATTAGGCCGGCCTCCGAAACTAGTGTGAAGAGGTTTTCTTAAGATCCCCAGGAAACGGAGGCCGGTCCCTTCCCGAGCTGACCACAGCGCTGGCTTAAGATCCGGCAGCTTTCTCCCATGTAAAGAAACAGCAAAAGATACAGCAAAAGATTGGCCGGCTGCAACATTTTCACACTCAGCAGTGCAAATCTCTGATGCCTTGCTGGGGTTTTGCTCTGTTTTTTCCTCCCCGGGGCTACAACTGAAGTTTCCCTTGGCTGCCTGAAATGTCTGGAAGTTTGTTTTTATGTTCTAGAAAAAGTGTGCAGGGTGTCCAAATGTCTCTGGTGTCATGTTCTTACAGCGCCCCCCCCCCCGCCCCCTGCTGTTTGTTTGAACTGCATGAGCAAATATCAGCATTTTGCACCTCTGTTGATCTTGGTCTGGGTGATGACAAGCCAGTCTGTGTACAGTATGCTGGGGAGGGGAGGGGAGAGGGGTGATGGGGGGGCGGGTTTGTGCCAGCAGGAGGTCTTTGCAGAAGCAAGGGCATTCAGATGGGGGAGAAGCCCCCAAACATTCAACATCTGGTGTTGGCTTCTTTAAATAGACTTTCTGGCGGAGATCTGGGAATATATCCTGCATCCAATTTATGCTTTCTAGTCTGAAGTATCGCCCAAGAGGTGGATTATCAGGCCATGTTTAATAAATAGCTCATGCAAGCTGTGACACTGTGCACCCTTACTTGAGAGTAAGCCCTAGCGAACACAGTGGAGCATTTCTCAACAATTGATTGAACTCGCAGACTTGTTTGGGAGGAAATGATTTTCCAAATGCCTGTTGTCATTTCTGAGACATTGGGATATTCTTTACATGACTGATTAAAACGCAGAGCTTGCTGCCAGAGGATGTAGTGATGGCAATAGGCATACATGGTTTTCAAAGGGGATTAGACAAATCCATGGAGGGAATGTCTTCTATCAGTGGCTATAGCCATTGTGTCTAAATGGAACCTCCACATCCAGAAGAAGTCAGCCTCTAAATCCCACTGCTGGAAAGTGACATAATGAAAAAATCTCGGCCTCTGTGCCCTGTTGTTGGCTTTCTATAGGAACAGGCTCATCACTGTGTGAGACAGGATGCTGGATGAGATGGCCCACTGGTCTAATCCACCAGGGGTCTTCTACTGTCCTTATCTGGGAAGACCTCAGCCTCTGTGCTCTGTTGTTGGCCCTCCAGAAGAACTGGTTGGTCACTGTGTGAGATAGGATGCTGGATCACTGCTCTGATCCACCAGTGCTTTTTTGGTATTCTTATATTTTTAAGTTGCAAATGGCCGATTATGCTCAAGGTGTCTGCTGTGCAGTGGAGGCAAGCCTCTGTTGCGGCAAGATTTTGTTGTACAGACCTATTTCCTGGAGGCCCACTTTCACTTTCCATTCTCTCAGCAGCAAGCAACATCACTTCAAGCATGACTTTTAATTTGCTTCACGGCTAGAATGGAGAGATTTGCCAGTGAGCACAGTTTTGCCCTGGACATCTACCCTCTACCCATGGCCAGGCCTCCCCCTCCCTCATACTGTCATCCATGCCTTTGCCTCACCCCCGTTCAGAGTTGCTAGCTCCTTCTTGCTTCACTAAATGCTCATATTGATATATCAATATACTGATATAACAATAACAGAGTTGATATGTGCAAGGGTCTCTTTTGGCTTCACCCCACCTTCTCTGCACTGCTTCCCCCCTCCTTGATGATTGGGAGGACTTTTTAGAACTGTATTGCGAAGAAGACTTTATTTTTAAACAAGCCTCTCTGTTCTCTTGCAGCAGCAGCAGCAGCAGCAGCAGCAGCAGCAGCAGCAGCAGGAAGACAGTGACTGAGTGTGTCTGTGTGGAGGGGAAGGGAGGAAACGAGAATATCAGTTCTAGTCTTGAGACTATCAGGTGTGATGAGATCTGTGCCTGTTTCACATACAATTGGTTTGCCATCTGTCTCTTTAACACTTCTCGTACCAGTTTCATACATTCGCCAATTGTTTCAGTATATATGAGTACATCGTCCAAATACACCACCACCTCCTTGATTAGGTCATGCATTATCTCATTAATCAAGTTTATGAATACCCCTGGTACCCCACTCAGTCCGAACAGCATGACAAGGTACTCAAACTGTCTGTAATGGGTATTGAATGTCGTCATCCATTCTTGCTCTCTCGCAATTCGAACCAGGTAGTACGCCTCTCATAAGTTTGATGAACACCCACCCTTGGGCTAAACTCCCCAACAGGTCTTTGATGAGTGGTAAGGGGTGTCAGGAGCTGAAAGTATAACAGCTGCATGGCAAAACCCTTGATTGCCTTAATTGCCTGCTGAAGGACTAACAGCATTCACCTGTTGGCAGTCAGCCAAAGGGAATGACTAAGCATGATTGCATCAGCTACCTGTATAAGTGTCATGTGACCTTTGACTGTACTAGCCATAGGCTAATTAATGTATCATAGTGTATATAAGTAAGCTAACTCAGTTAAGCATGTTCCTTGCTGGGGACAGGACCTAAGCCGAAGGCTCTGTCCGTTTAAACTGTATATATTGTATCAATGCCAATACATCCTTTCTTTGAGTGAACTCCCTGGCTCCAGTGGTTATTGCCGCACTCTGTGTATGCTCAGTTGCGCCTACGCTGTCAACTTGTGTCAGGTTATGGGCCCAGTTGCCGCTAGGCATCGTACAACCCACTGGTGAGTAACATTGCCTAGTGGGTGGAGCGAAGAGTGTGGTGTAGTCATGACGGGTCCTACACATGGGCTGCTGTTTGAAAGGCTCAATGAGTCCAATTACATCTCATGGGCGGAGAAAATGAAATGCTACCTCATCCGGGAAGGACTCTGGAAAGCTGCTCAGAAAGCTCCAGATATGGACGATGATGATGAGGTGGAGGCTGATGAGAAAGCCAGAGCAGCCATTGTCCTAGCAGTGGAAAACAGCCAATTGGTGTTCCTGCGAGATAAAACAACAGCTTTGGGGTGTTGGACTGCCCTGAAAGAGTTGTACCAGAGGACAACAGCGGGCTCCAAGCTGATTCTGGTGCGTAGACTCTTTAATCTCAAGTTGCATGAAGGCAATGTGATTTCCCATCTGCAACAAATGAGAGCACTCTTTGCTGATTTGTCCGATAGAGGTTTGGCTTTTGATAATAATCTGCAAGCTTTGATTTTGCTCTCCTCTCTCGGCACACAATGGGACCCATTAGTGGATGGCCTACAAAGTGTGCCAGAGGATGATTTAACTTTGGACTACGTGTCCGGGAGGCTTTTGGAATGGAAGGGGCAAAGGGATTTACGTGCCTACCCTCAGCCTCCAGTGAACAACAGCATCAGCAAGGACCGAGGTGACAAACTGGCAGAGGCGAATGCTGTTCGCAGATGTTACACCTGTGGAGCAACCAACCACCTAGCGAGGAATTGCCAGCGAGGGCGACAGCGACCTAGACGTCAGCAACAGGCTATGCAGAGGACCGGGAAAGGAAGCGCCTTTCTGGTGCAACGTACCCAAGCACCAAAATCTACGTGGCTTTTGGACATCGGGTCTACAGAACATATAGTAGCAAGGGCAAGTTCGCTGCAGAAGAAGAGGACACCGGATATTGGAGAGGTGACTCTTGCTGACAGCTCTGCAGCTGTTGTACAGTCCCAAGGAGAAGTGTTTTTACAAGCAATGGGGATTACCCTGCAGAACGTGTTACACATACCAAGTATGGCGCATAATCTATTAAGCGTGTCCAGGTTGGCACTGGATGGGTATGTATGTACTTTTAGTGGGACAGGGTGCTCCATAGCCAGGGATGGGGACATTGTGGCACAGGGTGTATTAAGTAACAGACTTTATAAATTGACTGTGGACAGTAACACCCCTGTGACATGTGATGTTCCAACTACTGTGTGTGGGTAAATGACCCACTGCACCCAGCTAATTGTGTGCACAACTTCCACAGGAAATGTGGGCATGTGAGCTTCAAAGCACTCAAACAAACAGCACAAATGTGTGGTGTGCAATTTGCCAAATGTGATTGTTTTCTAGAGTGCAAAGTGTGTTTGAGTGGGAAAGTGAAAACGCATCCAGTGGCAAGACAAAGCCCAAGGGTAACTAAGGACCCTTTCGCTTTGGTGCACTGCAATATAGCACAATCGTATGGTGTTTCCATCGGGGGTGCCAAATATGTGTTTGTAATTGTGGACGATGCCACACGCTTCACTTTCTCCTATTTCTTAAAAAAGAAGAGTGAAGCCTTCCATGTATTTAAATTATGGCATACAAGGATCTGTAAACAATTTGGATGTGATGTGAAAACAATCCAGGTTGATGGTGCCGGAGAATTTCTAAGTAACCAATTTACTGAGTGGCTAAACAAACGAGGAATAGATAGACGAGTGTCTAATGCCTATGTGCATTCTGAAAATGGTTTAGCAGAGAGAAAGATTGGTGTACTGAAACAAATGGTGCGCTGTGCCATGCTAGACACAAATGCAAAGGATAGTCTCTGGGCAGAGGCATGGGCTTACTGTACGTATGTCATGAACAGATTATTCAGCGAAGCACTCAGTGACATTCCGTATAGGAAGCTGTATGGTAAGGCACCTAAGTTAGACCACCTTCATACTTTTGGTTCATATGCCAATGTTCTGTTGCCACCACAGAAAAGAAAACGAAAGGTGCACTCACAAAGGCTTCAGTTTGTGGGTGTCCAAGTGGGTATGAAGGCTTTCAGGTTCCTATTACCAAATGGTCAGGTACTATTTTCCAGAAGTGCTGAGTTTGAGAAGCATTCTGGTTGGTCCCGGCTGCATAGCAATTTAGACTCCCTGCTTTCTAAGCAAGAAAGTCCATCTGTCATTCTGCCATATGCTGATAAACATATTGAGAGAATGAGACAAAGAACTGAAACTGAAAGTTCTTCTGAGGTAGAGTGTGAAAGACACAAGTCTAGTGTTCCTGTTAAAGCTGAATCAGACTCAGAAAGTGATAAGGAGAAAGAACCAATTCCCAAAAGGTCTGCACGTGTGACTAAAGGGAAACCACCCCAGAGGTTTGGGTATGACACACAACACAAAATGAAAACAGAGAATGGAGAGGTGAATGTTTTACAAACAAATACTGATAAATGGTCTGAACCAAACAATTATCAAGAGGTTTTGCACAGGGATGAAGTTGAGCAAAAGCGATGGTTTGAGGCTATGAACTCAGAGTTCAAATCTTTAATCGACCTAGATGTTTTCACTGAGGTTGATATGCCAAAAGGAAGAACTCTGTTGGACTCCAGATGGGTCTATAAAAGAAAGCTTTTAGCGAATGGTGAAACGCTTTTTAAAGCCAGATTAGTAGCTAGAGGTTTCAAACAAAATTTTCCTGAGGACTTTACTGAAACCTATGCTGCTACAGCTAGGTATGAATCCATCAGGTTGTGTTTGGCTATTGCTGAACAAAGGGGGGTATGTCTCCAAGCAATTAGATGTGTGTACCGCCTACCTGAATGCAAAGGTGGATGAGGAGATATATATGAGACCACCACCTGGTTACAGGTGTAAAACAAATAAGGTTTGGTTACTGAAACGTGCTCTTTATGGTTTAAAACAATCAGCACATATGTGGAGAAACCATTGAGATGACCTGTTGGTGAAAGAGGGTTTTCAAAGTTGTGCCACTGATTCCTGTGTCTATAAAACAGGGAAATCAGGTGCTGAAACGTTCCTAGTAGTGTGGGTCGATGACATCATAATACTAACAGAAACCAAAAAGGAACTGAACAAAGTGTTTCAGACTTTAAGTAAACACATTAAAGTGCGTGATCTAGGTGAAATAAAATCCTACCTAAGTATGGAATTTGTACAAACTGCTGAGGGTTTATTACTGCACCAAGAGAGTAAAATAAAAGAGCTCTTGGAGAGAACACAAATGGTTAACTCACTCAGCAAGCAAACACCCATGGTAGTAGGTTTCCAAGAACTAGACAGGACACAAGAATGTGATGACTCCGGTCTCTACAGAAGTGTAATCGGGTCTTTGCAGTATATTGCTTCCATTAGCAGACCAGATATTTCACATGCTGTCAACGTATCTCAGTAGATCGATGCCAACAACCAACTGAAACAGACTGGACTGGGGTAAAAAGGGTACTGAAATACCTTAATGCAACCATGTCTAAAGGTTTACTGCTGTGTCCAGACCAAACTACCAACATTGCTGGATATGCAGATAGCAGTTTTGCGAATGAAGAGAACAATACATCTTGTACCGGGTATGTGATAACCTACGCAGGTGTACCCATTTTATGGGCATCATTTAAGCAAAAACTAGTAGCACAAAGCAGCTGTGAGGCTGAATACAGTGCTGTGAATAGTTGTGCTTTAGACATGCAATGGGTGTCTGAATTAGCTAAAGACCTAGGTCTCAAGGTACCAAAACCAAGCATATTATTCAATGACTCTCAAAGTTGTATACAGTCTCTTAAAGGCGAATCTGTCAAGACCAGAACAAAGTATATAGGAGTACGCTATCAAAACATCAGACAGATGATTCAAACAGGACTCATAGAGGCAAGCTTCCTACCTTCACAGGACAATAAGGCAGACATCCTGACCAAGCCATTAACCTCTATAAAACATGAAAGAGGCGCAGAGTTGTTGGGTATAACAGATGCATCTCTGAAATAAGTCAGCCATGTTATGGAATGTAAGGCATACACTGAATTGATATATGTGTAAATGTAACTGTTAATGTGATAAACAAAAATGTGATGTAGGTTTGCCAAGCATCTGGGAAGGGGTGTCAGGAGCTGAAAGTATAACAGCTGCATGGCAAAACCCTTGATTGCCTTAATTGCCTGCTGAAGGACTAACAGCATTCACCTGTTGGCAGTCAGCCAAAGGGAATGACTAAGCATGATTGCATCAGCTACCTGTATCAGTGTCATGTGACCTTTGACTGTACTAGCCATAGGCTAATTAATGTATCATAGTGTATATAAGTAAGCTAACTCAGTTAAGCATGTTCCTTGCTGGGGACAGGACCTAAGCCGAAGGCTCTGTCCGTTTAAACTGTATATATTGTATCAATGCCAATACATCCTTTCTTTGAGTGAACTCCCTGGCTCCAGTGGTTATTGCCGCACTCTGTGTATGCTCAGTTGTGCCTACGCTGTCAACTCGTGTCAAGGGGTATTTATTACTCATTGAGACAGCATTGAAGCCCTGGTAGTCCGTGCACAATCTCAGTGGCCCATCCTTCTTTTTCAAGAATAGCACTGGAGCAGTCATGGCAGAGAAAGGTCAGATGAACCCCCTCTCCAGATTTTTATCCATGAACTCCCAGAGTGCCTCTGATTCTCCGGGGCTCATGGCATACAGTCGTCCCTTTGGCAGTTTCACCCCCGGGACATTGCACTCCCCCTCCTCGAACACTCCCCAAGTCCCAGTATTCTGTGGGGATCAGCGACTTCTCCATAGCCACTGCCACTAGGGGCCCTCCCTCGATGGCTCCTGCCGTAGTCTGTATTTTTGTGGCTGTTTGCTGGGACCACAGATGGGTCTCACAGGGAGGGGATGCATCAGTCTGCTCCTCCATTGAATGTCAGGGTCGGGTTTAGCCAACCAGGTCATTCCCAGGACCACGAGGTATTTTCCTACAGCTTCCTACAGCTACGATTATGAACCACAACTTCTCCCAGTGGGCCCCATACCCAACCGACACTGGCTTGGTTTGATAGGCCACTGCGCCCCCGCATCATACACCCATCCACCTGTTCAAATTGGAGGGGGTGTTTGAGCCGGAATAACTTAAGTCCCAGCCCCCGCACAGTCATTTTATTCCCCATCTGCCTGTATTAGAGTCAATGGCAAGTCTAATTGGTTAGAGACTACACTCACCCATTTGGTAGCGCCCAATTTCCCGACCTGGTCATCGGTGCCATCTAGGCCAGGTCACTGACATTTCCCACTGGCTCATCTCCATTCTCGCTCTCAGATGTTTCCTTGGTGAAAGTATCATCTGTTGAGTCGAGGGTCCCCACCATCACCCCTTCTTCGACTGTGGGGTTGCTCTTCAGCCCCTTCTTCCCTGGGACAGGTCCGTGGGAAGAGGTGCGTGATGGTGGAGCTGGTCCCAGCCCTGTCGGCTTCTTCAGGAACACCACAATCAGGTGGCCACTCTCTCTGCACTGAAGGCACAACCCCATGTGGCGGCGCCTCTTGAGGCTCAGCCGGGGTTACCTTCCTTGGTCCCTGGCTTCAGGATCGCCCTTCACGAGGGTCCCATTGCTTGTTGCCAGGAGCACTATACCTCCTTCAGTCACCCTTTCAGGCAGATCCACCCAACCAGGGTGTCGGGGTCTTCAGCTACCAACAGCCACTGCAGCACTTCAAGATCGAGGCCGTCCTTGAACATATGGATGAAGATCTGTTCAGGCCAGTTGTGGATCCTGCTGGCTAGCTGCTGGAACTCGCCAGCATAATTTACCACCGACCGTGTTCCTTGACGGAGGCATTGGAGTTGCGCCTGAGCCTTGTCTTCCAGGATCAGGTCCTCGAATCACAGCCGCAGCGACAGCATGAAGTAGTCGAAATCTTGCAGTTCTAGGACGTGGTTCTCAAACAGCCCCACTAGCCAGGTAGCTGCCTCACTTTCCAGCCACGCCCTGACCTTGTTCCACGTCAGTTTTGAATTCATCCCTCATCATTCTCATGTAGGAACCCACCTGAATGGAGAAATAGGGGAGTTTCTCAGGGTCCTCATTGGAAGTAGCTTTCAGCTCCTTCCTCTTCCGTTGCTGCCCCATATCAGGGATTGCGCCTCATTGATTGAGATGCATTCTTACCCTGACATTGCAGAATATATTACCAGGAATTGCATCTAGTTGATTGAGATGCATTCCTGACACAATGTAATCACTACATAATATATGTAACCAGCCTGCTATATGTTACCACTGTTATAATGGGACATTTTTTTCCTTGATCTTATTTTATGGCTTCACACACTGAGTAGATAACTAGGCTTACCGCTGACACTTTTGGTCTGATAGGAAAGGGGATGTTTCTGTTGTCCTGTGGGGGCAGGAGGCTCGGTTGCTCTATCTATTGCTGACCTTAGGGCGCCTAAGCACCGAAATAATTCTTTCTCACACTCTTTGGGAAAATGGGAGCGAGGGATCTACTTCTGAATAAAGAGGATAGCAAAAACCAGGTTCGGCAGAACTGGCTTTCCAAGCTGGGTGCTTTGTTGCCTATCAATAAACGCTGCTGATCAGCAAATACTTGAGCTTGATTTCTGCTCTGACTTGATAATGGTCTGATACAACATCTCCCTTTCTGTAGACCCTTGCATCATGCGTTGCTGACCTCCACTTCTGGCTGATGCAGATGAAGTTGATTTCATTGAACAGTTGCTTGTCTGGTGACCACCGAGTCTTGTTGTGGATCTTATGATGCTGGAAATATGTGTTCCCAACACACAACCCATTGTGTTCACAGAATGACAACTATCGCTCATAGTTGCCACTGAGCTGACAAGAGGATGTGTGGGCTCCAATCACATTCTCAAATCCTTGTCGACTGCAATGCCCGGACTTACCTCACTGAGTCCCGCACCAGCTGGCACTGCGGGAGATGGGAAGGCGGCAGAGGAGCCTCTTGCAGGGAGGGTGAAGGCTGTAGAGGCCTCAGAAGCCTGGTTCAAAGGGGAAGGCAGGGAAGAGAGGAGGCTTAGGCCCAGCAAGCCCACAACTGAGGCAGCTGTAGAAGATGGGCTGAAGAAGCAGCTCAGACCAGGCAGGGACGGCCTGCCCGCCCACAGCTGAGGCGGCTGGAGAAGATGGGCTGGAGAAGCAGGTGGGACAAGGGAGAGGAATGAGAGGGCAGAAGGTATATAAGGAAGTGGGAAAGGGTGAGTCTAGAGCTGCCGCAGCAGCAGGAGATGTGGGTGGTGGTGTGAAGAGGCAAGGGAAAGGGATAGCTCAATGGCGGGAAGTGGGAAGGAGGGAAAAGGACCCTGAAGCCCAGACCCCCTTTGAGAACCTAGACCCCGGTTCAAGCTGGTCCCCACCCTGTGCAGTAACAGGGTGGGAGTCGTTCACGCAAGCTGTAAACACCTCTCCCTGTGAGGCCACAGGGGAGAGACAAAGCCCTGGAAACTCCTCTCCCCGTGAAGCAACAAGGAAGAGAGAGAGGGAGGGTGTGAAAGCTCAAGCCAGACAGGGGAAGGGAGGCAAGGAGACCTACTAGGAGGAGGGTGGCGTGGGAGAGGGCTGCCCTGTACGCCCAGTGCTTTGTGGGCGTGGTAGTTTCTTGGCCCCTTGGGCCAATGGGGAGAGTCATCGTCTGGGGAGACCAACCCCCAGGTTAGGGAGGAGGGAAGGATACACCACCCAAAGGGCTTGGGTGAGGGGGGGATGCCACAGCCACCTAATTGGGCATTGAAATCACTAATCAGGAGTTATAGATCGTGGTTTGGGATATTAGCAAAGACTTCTTGGAGCTGCTTGTAAAATTCATTCTTTATTGCATCATCCGTTGGTGCGTATGCCTGTACAACAGTTGCTTTGGCATGTCCATGAGCAAAACGGGCTGTGATGATCCAGTCATTGATGGGTTGCCAACTGATGAGTGCTTTTTCAGCTCATTTGCTCAGGATAAGGCCATCATGACCCACAAACAAGACAGTCTTGCCATTGCTGTTGATCCGGCTGTTGGTTGTCCACCTGACCTCACTGACACCTAGAATGTCCAGCCGATAGTCATCAAATACCCGTAGGAGTTGGGCAAGTTGTCCACTTTGGTGTAGGGTTCATACGTTCCATGTTCCAAGTCTTGTAATGTCTTTGGCAGAGAAGATCGTTTCTGACTTCAGGTACTGGACACCAGTGCTGGTTTGCTTCAACACTGTCATATTATGTGATGCAAAACTGCTGCTTGGTTTCCCAGAAATGCTTGAAGTTCTTTTTGTTGTTTCCATAGCAATTGGGAGTTTTACAGGGACGGGTTGCTAGCCCGACGCTCAACCCTCCTCCTTTCGCATCCAGGTTGGGACCAGCAACGGTGAAGTTAAATTTACTGTATAAGACAAAAAACAAATGAAAATGCATGGGGGGGTGGGGGGTGGGTAACTGTGTTAGTCTGTTGTAACAACATTGATCAGTGGGCACCGTAAGTGAAAAGACTAACAAAATCACAACACCCCTAAATTTGCTAATATCCGATCAAAATATTCCAATATTCTTTCTAGGATACCTAGTGAAATGGGAGAATCAGGTAGACTTCCTTTCCTTCTGGACAATTCTGACAATGAAACTTGTGAATTGGTAGCACGATTTTTACTGGAAGTGATGCACAATCAATAATTTATATTCTATCTTAAACCTTTGTATTTGTGTACCTTTTATCTCAAGTTTTTTTATTGTGTTATGATTATTGTTATGCCAAATAAAGGATTATTATTATTATTATTATTATTATTATTATTATTATTATTATTATTATTATTATTATTATTATTATTATTATTATTATACATAACAACACAGCAATATCGAGTCCTTCCCGAGGACCTAGGATATTAGAGGTATTTGCGTAGAATATGTGCAGTTCCTAGAAGTGCTGCTTTCTGCAGCATGTGGACTGATGTTCTGTCCAAGTTTAGGCTTTCCAGATGTTTTTATTATTATTATTATTATTATTATTATTATTATTATTATTATTATTATTATTATTATTATTATTATTATTATTATTATTATTATTATTATTATTAAATCACAACAATAGAAGTTGGGGGAAATTCTCCTAAATTCTCCTCTTCAAATTAGACCTCTTTTTGTTGCTTGACTTTTGTTTCAGCTTCATGGCATGGAATTTAATGTTCTCCTCAATCAACCTAAATGAAGACCTTTTCATTTCTACAGAAAGACACACCTTGTGGAGAGCATTCGGCCGTGGGAGCCGGGTGTCACTCGGCATTTATTCTACACTGCTGTACATCATGGCTTTTGACTTAGCTTCAGCAATTGGATCTTTGCTTGGGTCGCTTCCCAAGTACAACATGACTCACCTGCCTGCAAAGCACAGGAAGGCAGATCTTGCTGATTCCTAGATGAATTATTCCCACAGCAGGCACGGGAAGGCTGAATCGAAACTGCCCAGTTATGAAACAGACCGGTCTATTGAAATGTTATACGCAAAAAGGGCAGAATGTCAGAAAATGCTGTCATATTTAGTGTTTTTGTGATGTAGCAGTGAATCAGTTATTTGGACTAGTACATCCAAAATATGAATATTTTAAAATTACAAATATATTAATACTAACACATTTCTCTGTTGCCCTGCTGAATTATTGAAACAGAAATGTCAACCTGCAGAAGTCAACACAAAGTCATGAGAAAAATAAAATCCCCCTTGGAAATGGTATGTTAAGGAAGTATATGGAACAGGCAATTGTGTAGTAAGAAAGTGATGATCTGGCTCTAAATGCTTATTTGAAAATGGCTTTTTGTTCCTGGTTCATCCGCCCCAGGGGCGTAACAAGGCAAACTGTAGCCCTGGGCAAAACCTGAGTTGGATGCCCCCCCTTCCCCATGGGCGGCCACTCCACCACGACCAATTTTTTTTTGCACCAGGACATTTTTGCACCAGGACATTGGTGCCTGCAGGGGGTGCATTTTTAGACATATCAGCACCAAAATTTCAGCGTATTATCAGGAGTCTGCCCTAGTGATATCCCCCAGGTTTGGTGCAGTTTGGTTTGGGGGGGGCAAAGTAATGGACCCTCAAAACTGTAGCCCCCATCTCCTATTAGCGCCTATTGGAAACAATGGGGGATAGGGCACCCCCTTTGGGAGTCCATAACTTTGGACTCCCTGAACCAAACCTCACCAAACTTGGGGGGTAGCATAAGGACAGTCTCCTGAGGATACGCTGAAATTTTGGTGCCACTTGCACCCCCTGCAGGCCAAAAATGGAAAACCACTAAAAATACCCCAAAACGAACCCAGCATTTTGATGCCCCCCACAAGGTGATGCCCTGGGCAGCTGCCCACCTTGCCCAATGGGCATTACGCCCCTGGTCCCCCCTTGCAAGCAGATCAGACTGTCAGTTGCATTGCCTTATTGCATGTCTGATTACATTGGCTATATTGTGTGCTCTGCTGTGAATCTCAGGAGAAAGGCAGACTTAAATAAGGAAAGTAAGTAAAGAAGTCGGTCCTCCATTCCACCATGAACCTGCATGTTATAATAGGAATTTAGGAAAATCCTTCTGATCCCACAAAGAATTGATTCCAGCCACTAGTGAAGAAACTGCAGAGGTTTATTTAGATATAAATACAACTTGCAGTGTTTCCAGCAGCCATCTCAGCCACCACAACGCTACTTCTTCTTCCCAGACATCGCCAGGAGGCATAGGAGCCCTCCTTTTTAACTGTACCACATTGGGGTGTGGATGCTGGGCCTCCCTCTTTATTGGGAAGAAATTTAGGGGGGAGGGAGGAGACCAATGCATGCTTCTGTTGCACTGGCGCACATATTTCTGACACACGGGGGATATTATACAAAAACTCTGTGGTAAAACCACTGAGTTTCTGCCAAATGCTAGAGTGTCTCCTATGTAACGTCTGGTTTTTGCTGCTAGTAATGCAAGTGTACCAGTGTAACTTGGGCATTCTAGGCCACACCTCCGATTTCTCCCAGGGATTTGGCGCTGCAGTCTGCATCCCTGCAATAGTGACACGCAAAAGGTTTTTGTGCAAATTTACCCTGCCCGGAGGGGGGGGTGGGTGGGAGAAAGGACCACTGGCTGGGAGTACAGCTGGTGGGGGGACGGGGGAGGGGAGTCTGCCGCCCCTGACCTCGGGGAGAAGAAGAAGAAGAAGAGTTTGGATTAATATCCCCCCTTTCTCTCCTGCAGGAGACTCAAAGGGGCTGACAATCTCCTTGCCCTTCCCCCCTCACAACAAACACCCTGTGAGGTGGGTGGGGCTGAGAGAGCTCAGAAGAGCTGTGACTAGCCCAAGGTCACCCAGCGGGCGTGTGTGGGAGTGCACAGGCTAATCTGAATTTCCCAGATAAGCCTCCACAGCTCAGGTGGCAAGCTGGGAATCAAACCCGGTTCCTCCAGATTAGATGCATGAGCTCTTAACCTCCTACGCCACTGCTGCTTTTATAAGCAATGAGGCTGGGGGCGGGGCTTGAGGAGGTGGGGCCACGCCCCCAGGGGGGTGGGGGGTGGCCCCACTCCTGAACTCCCCCATAAAAATCTATACCTACGTCCCTGTCCCCAGATAAGAGTCAGTTTAATGCTCATATGGAGGAATGGGGAATCAAATCTGGTTCTCCAGATTAGAGTTTGCCGCTCTTAACTACTACACCACACTGGCTCCACTAACAAGGCTAGTATATACAGTTCCATGCCTGGTAGGCAGAGTTTGTGCAGAGGAAAAATTCTCCATTAGAATATCAAAGGAGGCTTGTTCCCTCGTTTTCCAAAAAAGCAACTGCAGTCCCAAGCAACGTGTTTCTGCTGCATACTGCGTGCAAAATGCCGTCCATCATTTGAAAGCAAACCTTCACCTAACCACAGCTCAAATGCTTGAATTGGAGGAGAGGAATCGTGTACTTGAGACTCATCGTTCAGCTGGAATCATAGAGCCTGTTTGTACCGGGCAGGTCTCGTGAAAATCTGCTGGGACATCGCTGAGCTCCCTTCTTCTCTGTCGTACTCTTGAGTTGGGGGAAAAATATTCACAGAACTCTTATCTGTCAGTTGCCGTACATCTGAGAGCGTGCTTCTTCACTATTTGTCCAGCATTTTCTGCAGTCGACAGTAAGTCCACACATGACTCTCAGTCATACAGTACGGTGCTTATTAATAAATGGCGTCCTAGTGGAACATGTGGAGGACAATCTGGAAACTGCAATTAGTTCTGGATACAGCAGTCGATTATTGGAGCTAGAGGGTAGTAATAATGCCAATTAAGTGCCATCAAATTGCAACCAACGTATGATGACCCCTCTAGGAGCAGCAGTGCATAGTGGTTAAGAGCAGGGGTACTCTTATCTGGAGGAACCGGGTTTGATTCCCAGCTCTGCCGCTTGAGCTGTGGAGGCTTATCTGGGGAATTCAGATTAGCCTGCGCATTCCAACGCTCTGCCAGCTGGGTGACCTTGGGCTAGTCACAGCTCTACGGAACTCTCTCAGCCCCACCCACCTCACAGGGTGTTTATTATGGCGGGGGAAAGGCAAGGAGATTGTCAGCCCCTTTGAGTCTCCTTGCAGGAGAGAAAGGGGGGATATAAATCCAACTCTTCATGATGATGATGATGATGATGATGATGATGAGGATGATGATGATGATGATGATGGGTTTCCAAGCCAAGGGATGAGCTGTGTGATTTGGCATTGCCTTCTCCCATGGAGCAACTCAGATCTTCCGTGATGGTCTCCCCAAGTATCAACCCCGGTCAACCCTGCTTCACCTCCAAGCTCTCCATGACCTTTTCTACAAGACAACACCAGGCCGTGCATGAGAGATGTTTTTGCATTTTTCAGACCATTATACCCAATATATTTACTTCTGGATGTGTTGTTTTTAACTTAATGTTTGTATGACCGTTGAGCTCCTGCTAAATCACTAAATTAACGGAAACGCATATGGTCCTTTGTTGGTCACTGACATGTGTTATCCATAGTGTTTGGGACTGCTACAATCTTTACTGAGCCTGACTTTCAGGCCTACTGTTTTTAACCAATTTGTGTGTGTGTGTGCGTGTGCGCACGTGCACTTGATCAGGGGGGCAACCTTAGACATTTTTAGAAGGGGCTGTAAGGCACTTTATTTGCTAAGACTGCTAGTGGGGTTTGAGGGGCAGGTGTTTTAGGGGAAGGTTGGGGTTTCATTGTATAATCCATGGTTTTAATTTGGAATGGTAACTTGTCTTGAACCACAAGGATATACACAAGTTTACATAAAAGCACAATATGTCATAGTAAGCGCAATCAATACACAATGGTGTTCTTGGTTCCATGACTGCTCTTCCATGAAGTATCTGACATTTTCCTGCCCAAATGATCAATAGTCGATTGACTGCTCAGTTGAGAAAATTTGACTGACCAATTAACTGGTGTTAACATTGCTGATATGTGTTGGGTTTGTTTTTGGTATGGAGAGTCATTGATTTATTGCCTCCTGGCTGGAACAACTGGAAACTACCTTTTAAAATCTGCTCTGCATCTAATAGGCAGTTTTTAACAGCACAACACCATGATCTGATCTGTTATTCTTTTCCCAGAACTCTTTTCTAACATTTTTGGGGTAACATGGGGCCCTTTCTGCACCTGTCACCTAATATGTTTTCAAAATGTTTTCGATCCACACCTTTACCACCCCCTCGAAAAGATTCATGGCCTCCCTGAGATGTCCTCCCCCCTTTTTGGGAGGTTGTTTATAGAATCGATGCTTTAGTGTTTCTTAACTGCAAATGTCTGCAGCAACGTGTATTCAGTGGTTCTAAGATTTAACACCCCCCCCCCCCAAATAAACATAGAAAAGATGTAAATAAAGAGGCAAGGGGGAACAAAGTGAGCTCAGGGACACGATAAAATGGCACCAAGGAAGAAGTTCAAGGACGGAACAGAGCCATGGAAAAGGGCAGCAGGAAAGATAACAACATTTCAAACATGTATTGTCAAAGACTTTCGTGACTGGAATCACCGGGGTGCTGTGTGGTTTCCGGGCTGTATGGCTGTGTTCTAGTAGCATTTTCTCCTGACGCTTCACCTGCATCTGTGGCTGGCATCTCCACAGGATCCTCTGAAGATGCCATCCACAGTTGCAGGCGAAACGTACAGCCCGGAAACCACACAACACCCCATTTCAAACATGCCTACACAGCAAGTGAAGACGTCTTGTTGGGTTCCCATCCAAGGACTGACCCTGCTTAAATTGGCGCCACCCCTTCCAAGTGGCCTGCACTTGGCTTCTATCCAGACCCCAAATCATGAATGAACAGGAAGGAATGTTCCCAGTGCCTGGGATGGGTGCCAGTATACCTGTGCAGGAGCCAGAGATGTCTATCATGAGACACAGGGCTAGCACAACTGTTCTTCCAACCCTTCTACCCAAGTTAGCCCTGCACAAAGGTGAGTTAAGAAGCTACAGCTGGCCAACGAGTGAGCATCTGGGCTGGTGGTTATTGAGTGGCAGTATTTCTGTTTGTCGAAGATGGAATTGATGCCACTCATCCCAGGTGCACACAGATCTTGGCTCAGTGACAGAGCATCAGCATGGCATGCAGCAGGTCCCAGATTCAATCCTTGCCACCAGGGGTATAACGAGGCAAACTGTAGCCCTGGGCAAAACCTGAGTTGGATGCCCCCACCCCCACCCAGGGTGCCCCATCCCTCATTCTTTGCTAAGGAGATGGGGCTACCCTTTTGAGGGTCCATAACTTTGGACCCCCTGAACCAAACTGCACCAAACTTGGGGGGGGGGGTCCCATAAGGACAGTCTCCAGATGATACCCTGAAATTTTGGTGCTGATACGTCCAGAAATGCACCCCCTTCAGGAACATCCCAGAAATGTGCCCAAGAATCTTTGTTCTGCATTGAGTTTTCTGCATTGCTGTCAATGGGGGTTGCAGGCTGGGGGGCAGTGGCGTATCTGCCTAGGGACAAGGGGTACCCCTTGTCCCCGGGCGCCACTCTTCTGGTCACATGGGGGGCGCAAAATCGGGGCCCCACGTGACCAGGAAGTCCTGCTGTCTCATTGTTTTTGCGTGCCTTGACCCCATCCAAGGCACGCAAAAAATGACGAGCACCCTCAACCCCACCCTGAACTCCCCCCTCTTCAGAAGAGACTGCCGGCTGCCGGCTGGGAACCCAGCCAGCAGGGGGAGCCTGGGGGGGAGGTGGGCACCCTAGACCTTGCCCATGTCCATGGTGACATGGGCAGGGTTGAGGGCAGTGGGGGTGGAGCCTGGGGGCATTAGGGGTGGAGCTAGGGTGGTGGGGGGCAGAGGCTGGGGGGGCGTCCTGGAGACAATTTGTCTCCGGGCGCCATTTGCCCCTGGTACGCTTCTGCTGGGGGGGCACATTTCTGAAGGCACAGTCTCAAAACTTTCATGGTATCATCAGGAGACTTCCCTAATTATACCCCCCAGGTTTGGTGCAGTTTGGTTCAGGGGGGCCAAAGTTATGGACCCTCAAAACTGTAGCCCTCATCTCCTATTAGCTCCCATTGGAAACAATGGGGGATGGGGCACCCCCTTTGAGAGTCCATAACTTTGGACTCCCTGAACCAAGCCTCACCAAACTTGGGGGGGTAGCATAAGGACAGTCTCCTGATGATACGCTGAAATTGTGGTGCCGCTAGCCTAAAAACTGCGCCCCCTGCAGGCCAAAAATTGAAAACCACTAAAAATACCCCAAAACAAACCCTGTATTTTGATGTCCCCCACAAGGTGGTGCTCTGGGCATTGGAGGTGATGCCCAATGGGCATTATGCCCCTGCTTGCCACCTCCAATTAAGCATCAAGCCGGAGGTGAATGCCCTCGGTGGATCAGGTTAGCTTGATCTCGTCAGATCTTGGAAACTACCAGAGTTGACCCTTGGTAATTCTTGGATGGGTGACACCCAGGGAAGTCCAAGATTGTTACACAGAGGCAAGCAATGGCAAACCACTTCTGAATGTCTCTTGAATGGAAAGCCCTATAGGGTCACCATACATCTGTTGTGACTTGAAGGTGCTTTCCATCACCAGTAGATGAAGTGAAGACTTCTCTTGGAGACCACAGAGAATCAGGGCCAGTCTAAGCAGACAAAGGGTCAAAGGTCTGATGCAATATAAGGCATAAGAGCAACGTTCGTAATAGCAGGACAATCTCTTAGTTTGATTCTGGCACTCTTCAGTGACGGCACAGTTCATTAGGTCGAATGTCATAACGTCCTACCGGTTGAGTATAATCTAATTGAGTCTGTGTAAGTCAAGCTATGTCAGCAAGATCTGTGGGAACAGCCCAAGTTGCATTTCACAAGGCAACAAAACAAATGAAACAAAATGAATGATTTGGTTCTCAAGCATAAAAGAAGGGAGTGCAAAAGGCAAAAGTCAGTTCCAAACTAAGACACCTCATTTGACTTAGTGTTGTTTCATTATTGGTTGCCCTTAGAGACATCCCAGATCTGAGGCATTCAGTATTAAAATGTTTCCTTCAATATGAAAGTCAGCGTGGTGCTGTGGTTAAGAGCAGTGGACTCTAATCTGGAGAACCGGGTTTGATTCCCCACTCCTCCACCTGAGTGCGGTGGACTCTTATCTGGTGAACTGGATTTCTTTTCTTGCTCCTCCACATGAAGCCTTCTGGACAACCTTGGGCCGGTCCCAGTTTTCTCAGAACTCTCTCAGCCCCACCTGCCTCACAAGGTGTCTGTTGTGGGGAAAGGAAAGGAGTCTGTAAGCTACCTTGAGACTCCATACCAGAGAGAAAGGTGGGGTATGCATCCAAACTCTCCTTCTGGAAAATGAATTCTTTGCTTGAGCTTGTTTTCTGGGGTCATGAGATCTAGAAACTTATTTTCTTACTTTAAATGAGACCTAAGTGAAAACAAGGATAAGGATTTTTTAATTGTATTTATCAATTTGAAACATTTATTCCCTGCTTTTCTTGCTCATACAACTCAAGGCAGCTGACAGCACATAAAGTAGATTAAAAACATAAAGTACATTAAAGCACAAAAACATAAAAAACAAAAATACCCCGACATAAAGTACATTAAAAACATAAAAAACAAAATTACAAATCACAACTCAGGGCTGTTACTAAACCTAACCAAATGGAGTCCTAAATAAAACCATCTTCACCTGCCTCCTGAAGATCAAAAGGGACGGGGTCAGGTGCATCTCTCTGCGGAAACTGTCTACAACTGTGGGGCTGCTACTGAAACGACTCGCTCTTGTATCTCCATCAAATGAGCTTCTTTGACTGATTGGAAAGGTACCCTTGCGAGCAGGCATTCTTGTTGAATACTGCATGAAGTACTGCATTTAAATGCAGAGCCCTCTGGGGGTTGGGTGGTATAAAAATCCAATAAATGAATGAATGAATGAATGAATGAATGAATGAATGAATGAATGAATGAATGAATGAATGAATGAATGAATAAAAAAGTGATGCTTTTCGCCTGTTGAGTAAATCCATTCTCCTTCAGTCTATTGTTGTGTATCAATTTGTTGGCATCCTCCTGCAAGGTTAGTTACATTTAATTAGACAAGGGCATCATTTTGCTTTCTCTTCTTATATATTTATTCACAGGAACCAGCACGGTGTGCTGGTTAAGAGCAGGTGGACTCTAATTTGGAGAACCGGGTTTGATTCCCCACTCATCCACATGAAGCCTGATGGGTGATCTTGGGCCAGTCACAGTTCTTTCAGGACTCTCTCAGCATAAGGAACAAGAATGGTATCTTCATGATAAACTCAGTAGCAAGGACAATTGCACAAATAAGCACTTTGCATTTATTCATTATCTATATAGCGGACGCCCTATAGGGCACTTCAAAGACTTTCTTATTGACTATTCTGCATTTTGTATTTATACACTTAATAGTATGTTTATGTTATATATAGGATAAGAGCACTGTATTTGATGAAGATGTGTAGTATCTATTTCACTTGGTATATGTCTGAACTATAATAATATAATTTATGGCTACCAATCTTGATGGCTACCAATCTTGATCCTCCTTGATCTCAGATTGCAAATGCCTTAGCAGACCAGGTGCTCAGGAGCAGCAGCAGCAGAAGGCCATTGCTTTCACATCCTGCATGTGAGCTCCCAAAGGCACCTGGTGGGCCACTACGAGTAGCAGAGTGCTGGACTAGATGGACTCTAGTCTGATCCAGCAGGCTAGTTCTTATGTTCTTAAGGCCATTGCTTTCACCTCCTGCATGTGAGCTCCCAAAGGCACCTGGTGGGCCACTGCGAGTAGCAGAGTGCTGGACTAGATGGACTCTGGTCTGATCCAGCAGGCTAGTTCTTATGTTCTTATGTTCTTAATTTGTAGTGCGGCAAAGGTCATCGCATTGTTTTCTTCTGGTATATTATTCGTCGTCGCACCGGTTACTATTGTATATGCCCAAATTGTATGTCAGTCTAGCATAGCACTAAGATCACATGGCAGAGCCAGGCTGAAGCTCTACACAACTTCTAGTGATCCATGATAGTATTTCATTCAACCAAAGGCTCGCATTTCTTTCTTTTTTTCTATACACATCCTGATTTCTTTAGCACACAGTAAGGGGGGCCTTCATACACCACTCTGACTAAATTACTCTTCCTTCTGATCAAGGTCACAACCCATCACACCAGTTGCCACCAGAACCTCTTTGTTCCTGGGTCCTCTGCAGCCAAAGGCATAAGCAGACTCCATCTTGGATCAGACCAGAAACTCGGGGGTTGGCCTCGGTCTCTATGCTCTGCTGTGGGCCTTCTACAGGAACTGGTTGGCCAATACGGTGGGTTCCATATAGCATGGGCATGATGGGCTGCAGTCGTTATAAAGGAACCCGTTTTCCTTTTTCTCATTCACATGTGTGCCCTTTTCCCATTAACTGCAGCCCATGGAAACACTTCTGTCTTTTTAGAAGAAGAAGAGTTTGGATTTATATTCCCCATTTCTCTCCTGTAGGAGACTCAAAGGGGCTGACAATCTCCTTGCCCTTCCCCCCTCACAACAAACACCCTGTGAGGTGGGTGGGGCTGAGAGAGCTCCAAGAAGCTGTGACTAGCCCAAGGTCACCCAGCTGGCGTGTGTGGGAGTGTACAGGCTCATCTGAATTCCCCAGATAAGCCTCCACAGCTCAGGCGGCAGAGCGGGGAATCAAACCCGGTTCCTCCAGATTAGATACACGAGCTCTTAACCTCCTGCGCCACTGCTGCTCTGCTTAAAAAATGTCCACTGCTTAAAAAACGCCACTGCTTAAAAAATGTCCTGCAACACATGCATAGCTGCTCAGGCATACAGAAATGAATCGCCACAGCCAAGCAGATTGTCCCAAAATCTGATTGGCTGCACCTGCATAGCTGTGCATGTGCAACACACACACACACACACACACACGCACACACACACACACACACACACACACACACACACACACACACACACACAAAGGGATCTCCCTGCACAATAATGAACATGTTGCTGTAGATCTATGTGGCAGCCAGCCTCGCTGCCATGGGAAGAAGACATCCTTGGGGGACTTTGTTCGCTGTCAGACGCTCAGAGAATCTGTCTACCACCTGCTGGGTGACCTGTGCAGAATGGCCGGTGGGCGGATTCTCCCTAACAGTGGATGATGCAGAACTTGCAGTGAACAGGTCGAAGGGAGGGAAATAAAGCTTCTCCTGCCTGTTGTGTTTGCGTGGGAGCGCCCCCAACCCAGGATTGTTCAAAAGGTTTGTTGGTTCAGTGATTTTCGAAAATCCTGGGTTGAGAGGAATAAAATGGGCCAAACATATTTTGGGAACAGAACCTACCCAGCTGCTGCTCATACCCCATGAGCTGGTGTATACTTTTAAGGACTTGGGATGAATGGGATGTTGGAAGGACCTAGCCACAACCAAGTGGAGAAATCCCAGCAGGGCCATCAGCACCTACGAGAGTAACCGGTGTAGGCTTGCTTGTGATCTCTTCCCTCACTGCCATTGGCAGGGTCCCAACAAAGCTGAGGCAGCACGTTGACTGTTCTTGAGTTCAGCTCCCCACTCCTGGGGTCCCCCGGGGCAGCAGCCCACCCAGACAGTTCCCCGGGAGTGGAACGGATGAGCCACTCAAAGGCCAATGGCTATATTCTTCGAGCAGGACTCTCATGGGTCGAATCCCCACTTGAAATTTGCACGCAGACCCAAACCTGATTGTTGTGAAACTGTGTCCTCTTCATCGGAGTTTCTTCCTCCCCACTGCAGTGAGCACACAGCAGACACACCCGGTTGCAGAACTCTTAGCAATCCCCACTACCAGGCGAGCTCGCTTCGCTGGTCTCTCCTGATTGGCTGGCGTGCCTTGATGGGGTGGGAATCCTTTTCCCCACTGGCGGAAACGCGCATTGTAGGGGTGTGATCAAAACCCAGCGTGTAAAAAAAGTTTAACATTTAACTGTTTAACTGTGCAAACAGTTAATCGCTACTCTGTAAAACCATGAACGCCTAAAGTTACGCGTTTGACTGTTTAATGTTTGCATCCCCTTCTGCTGGCCGATCGCAAAAGCGGAAATGAAACCAAGGAAAGGCTGCGTGTGCATCGCAGTGCTGATTGGTTGCCCAAATTCTGCGTCACACTTCAGGGTGGGAAACGAGTCAGGGTTTCAACCCTCATCCCTCCCCTCGGATCAGCTCTGTACCGTGTTAATGGGGTCTATGCCACCTGCAACCAGGTCCTGCCGGAACACAGATTAACGGAGAGAACGAGCACCAGAAATGGAATCTGCCACACAAGCCATGGGGAGGTCGTCCCTCAAACCTGGTTAGTTTGTGTTCTGAAACCTGGCTAAGACGGTAGTGGGGATTCGACCATGGTGTTCTACTGGCGCACAGCAAAGGAAGTTACTGTCAGTTACTGGCTTTCCTCGCGATAATGCCCCTATCTTGATATGCTGGTTTTTCAGGTATCTGTCCAACTATTTTTATAATCGAGAACATGCTATCTACTATTTCATAAAAACAAAAAAACGTGGAACAAATAGCTGCTACTGAAACAATAGAGAAGAGTAAATAGCGAGCAAAGCCTGCAAGCGAGTCGATGATGTTGTGTGCCATTTCTCCAAGGGATGAGTTACACCGCTAAGTTCCTCCGCAGATCAGTGAATGTCGGGGGTGTGATTGACATGGATATATGTTGAGATGGAGGAGGTCTGTGGATGTTGCTGGGCTAATGTAACCCCTGTGTAAGAATGGGATGACCCAGAAAGGGGTGGAGTCTGAAAAGAAGCAGAATGCTGCAGAACTCATGAGGTTGGAGGAAGCAAGGCTACCAGGCTGGAACCTTGATTGATTTTATTTAGCCCTTAACACAGAGGTGGGATCCAACCAGTTCTCACCACTTCTCTAGAAGTGGTTACTAATTTTTCTGAGTGCCAAGAAGGGGTTACTAAAGCCACCTCCCTGCCCAATAGGGACTGGAGGTGCGTGTGTGTGGCAACGCCACTGTTTGACTCCCACCACTGTCGGAACCTGTTATTAAAATATTTGGATCCCACCACTGCCTTAACACCTTGTTTAAGGTAACTGCAATGTTGTTGGGAACTAGTGGGAAGGGAGTTTATTTATTTATTTTTGCTATATTGTAAATGTTAGAATTTATTGTTTCAGGGTTTTTTGTGTATGTAAATGGGGAGAGTTTTCTGGGAACCTTCATCATCTTGAATCCTGTTCCCCAAGCCTCTCCTGAAGTCTTCAAAACCCAAATCCTACCCCAGCAAAAGAAGAATTGGACTTGGCAATATCAGTAGACTGTAAATATAAGGACTTGAAAATGCAAACTTAACAGGACTGTAAAGTGTAAATGTTAAATGTTTTAAAAGTGTTATTTGTTAAGAGAAGTAAACTGTTTTGTTTAAATTTAGTTATTTGCAACTCCTTCCAAGTACTGCCCCACAGAACCCACAGAAAGAGGTTACACTAACATGGCTCCCAACTCACCTCAGGTTCACTTCGCATATACCCTCCTCCATGCAGTTGTAGATCCAGCCCCGGCAAGGAATTTACAGCAGATTGGCAAGAGATATTCCCACTGTGTATGAGTACCCGGGCTTCCAACTTCCAAGTAGAACCTGAAAATCTCTCAGAATTACAATTCATCTCCAGACTACAAAGATCAGTTCTGAAGAAAATGACATGCACAGAGGATGAACTCCAGAGGTGGGATCCAACCAGTTCTCACCACTTCTCTAGAAGTGGTAACTAATTTTTTCTGAGTGCCGAGAAGGGGTTACTAAAGCAACCTCCCTGCCCAATAGGGACTGGAGGTGCGTGTGTGCGGCGGCGCCACTGTTTGAATCCCACCACCACAGGAACCTGTTATTAAAATGTTTGGATCCCACCACTGATGAACTCTATGGTATATCACAGGTTCTAGGTGAAAACTTTCTGCAAATTCTCCCCACCACAGGCACCTCCCCAAATCTCCTGGAATGTTTTAGGCTGGAGTTGGAAACCATAACCGAGATCCCAGATGATCTTACATGAAAGCCCATCTATGGAACATTCTAGCTTGTTGTCTGTGAAATATAGCCCTCCTATAAATTTATCAGGAGATGGGGGAGGCAACATCATGTCTCTCGAGGAATTACAGGTAAAAACCATAGAGTTTACAGGTATTCCTAGAATGGACTGCCATCCAGGTTCCCAGGAAGTGACATAATGCCATCAGCCCAATGGTGTGGGAGTGGGATTGGGGGTTTACAAAGCTAACCAAAGCAGAGCCTGAGATGCAGAATGTCTTCAACACTGATGGAGGAATGCTCCCAGGAAGTTCAGCCTCGTTCTTTGCTGTGTTTTCTTTGGCAGGCTACTCATCTTCCTTCCCTGAGCGTCAACTAGCCATTTTGTGCCCCAGGTGGGTCATGGGAAAGAGTCTAACTACAGATGGTAGCATTTTGTCATCCAGCCAGGATGACAGGAACACAGTGCTGATACTCAGTTCTTGGGACTATGCTCTTCCCAGAGTCAGGTTTAGTGGTGTTACTATTTGAGGATGTTCAGGAACAGCACAGACAGATCACACAGCAAGTGAAAATGTTTTGAATATAAACAATTGTTTTAAAGGGGGATTCATTTAAAACGTTTTGAGGCTGGAAATAAAACGTTTTCAGAACCAAAGAGCAAAAACGAGGGGCTCCATGGAGGAAATGTTTTATTTTCTGCCTCGAAACATTTTAAAAGGCTTGTGTGGAAAGGGCCAAAGTCAAGTTTGTTTCACTCATTGAATCTTTAACTCATAGGACTCACAATGCAACCACACTGGGAAAGACCCAACCACCCAGAAGGAACTCTTTCCTGTTAACGTTTGTCAGATCCTCAATGACTGAAACAACACCTTGTAGAGAACAGAGGTTTATTCATCCAGAGGACAAATTGGAAAAGCCAGAATTGACTTTTCCACATGCAAACAGCAGTAATATCACGAAAGGACCCCCCTCCCCCCATGTGAATAGACAATGAAATATGCAGGCAGTTTGATAAGAGCAAGAGTCCGTTGGTGCTGACCTTGGCCAGCAATTGGTGGTGAAAGCAGCTAGAAACAGTATACAGAGTGTAATTCCCATCCCTCAAAAGCCCAAAGTACTAAGCAGCCCCCAGCACCCACTAGGCACCCTGACAACGTTCCTGACAGTTCTGTGTACCCTGGTTGCAGTTTAGGTTTTATTTATTTTTTATTATTTTATTTTATGATTAGATTTAATATACCGCCCTATCCCTGAAGGGCTCAGGGCGGTGTACAATATAAAACATCATATATAAAAACATAAATACAATATAAACAGCAATTATAACCTAAAACAGCGTCCCACGAAACCCTTACATAACCCTCCTAAAAAGGAATAAAGAGAGAATAATGGGTTCCGGTGATGTTAGGGTCCCAATGGGTCCCGATGATGTTTCCTTGTCTTTGCCTTTCAGTAAATAAATAATCAACAATTCCATAATGTACTAATTAAGTACAGTAATTAAAACATCTTGACATACCTAAAAATAAATAAATGCATATTTTCACACTTTATTAAGGCCTTTTGCTCTATAGTGGTGTCAATCATGTTTCATATCTTTTTACATCATCTAATTTTACCTCATTTTTACATTCCCTCCATTGGAAAAGTGTGGTACATAACTAGATAACTAAAGTAGATAACTAGATAGCTAAACTAGATAACTAGATAACTAAAGTAACTGTCAATTGCACCTTCCATTCTCAAAAGAATAAAAATAGAAAAACTGAAACAGGTACTATTTCTGTCGCATTCTGGACAGAATAAAAGCAATCCTAGAGGGGCTGGAAAGGAGCTTATCACAGTCTCCATCCTTTTACATACCACACAAGTTAAATGTTACTCAGCCAAGAATATCAGTTTGTGTTTGGAGTTTTGAAATCAAGACCTATGATCAATGTTTCTTCAAATTATGTAATATAGTCGCAAAAGGCAGACTTGATGACAGAATGGAAATGAAGCGGAGTTTCAGACTAAGCATTCAGCAACTTGATTGCTGCAAGTGACCTTTTCAACCAAAAAATACACATGGATCGCAATTTCCTCCCCAAACACATGTTGCTTTTCTCCCACTGAAACTGCAGGACAAAGTAAAGTTGACTCAATGCAGTCTACAGACCCAAACAAAAGGAAACACCAAATGCAAAATACAGAAGTAGACTAGCCCATACCAGGCACGTAGCAGAAAATATACACAGTTCTCTCATATATCTTTGTTGATTTGTTCACAGGTTCTGAAGACCTCAGATAGGAACTTAGCAACCATTAACAATATCCTTGGGAGTCTTATCCCCTAATAAAAACTTCACATAAAATTGAGATGACTGATGGGGAGCATACTTCAGCAAGGGGTAAATGAGCTGTTGCTATAACAGCATCGGAGAATATGCTCTAAAGGTGTGAGGGATGCCTACAAATCTGCCACAGAGCATTTCAGTGGGTAATACATTGGATCTGGCCTTAGCAAAGAGGAGGCGATACTTAGGGACGCTTAGGTTCTTTAAATACTTGGCAATCTGGAGGGAGCCTGCAAATTTGATTCCATTTGAAAGAGGGGAACAAGAAGTATGTGTGCAGTACCATCGTTCTGAATAGGCAATATCCCCCAGTTTTTGATTAGCAGGCTAAAGCCTCTCTGCAGGATTAAACCACTGTTGACAAAACACATATTACAAAATCCTTTACTTCACAGCTGGAGGAGGAGGAGGAGGAGTTTGGATTTATATCCCCCTTTCTTTCCTGCAAGAGACTCAAAGGGGCTGACAATCTCCTTGTCCTTCCCCCCTCACAACAAACACCCTGTGAGGTGGGTGGGGCTGAGAGAGCTCCGAGAAGCTGTGACTAGCCCAAGGTCACCCAGCTGGCGTGTGTGGGAGTGCGCAGGCTAATCTGAATTCCCCAGATAAGCCTCCACAACTCAAGCAACAGAGCGGGGAATCAAACCCGGTTCCTCCAGATCAGAGTGCACCTGCTCTTAACCACTATGCACTGCTGCTCCTGGGGCCTGATTCCCTTGTGGACTGACACTGCTATCCCTGCTTGCATTAAGAGTCCAAAACAGTCATTATTATTATTTACTATTAATTATTATTGTAATTATTTGCACCATTCCATGGGGCGTCCTTCTGAGCAACCGTGTCCTTCAGTTGCTTTCCATGCCCTCAAAACGCACCATCGTGTCACAAGGCACTTTTATTCCAAGGGACAGAGGTGAGGAACTGTCCTTTGCTTCTGCAAAAACACTTTGAAAACGTCTTGTAGCCTTCTTCAGCACCCCTCACTGATTATAGGGACACACAATTTTTATACCTTCTTTTCCTTTCCTAGAAACAATAATATCCATCTACAAAATTCAATATCGCCCTGACCTAGATGACCCAGGCTAGCTCAATCTTGCCATATCTTGGCCAGTGTCAGGACTACAATTCCCAGCAATCACCAGCTGCTGCCTTTTTGCGTTAGAGCGGGAAACCGAGCTGGGGAGAACACATGGAAGTTTTCTACAGACTTCCTCCCATCTTTTCCCCAGCTGCGGCTTTTCCTACACACAGCACTTATCCCATATTTTAGGCGTTGCTGATCCAATTGTTTCCCATGATTTTTGCCCACAACATTGCTTCGCTTTGTTTACTTTAATCCATTTCATCTTGTTGGTGGAGTCATGTCATTTGTGACATCCTAGTCAATCAATCAAGCTGGATGCACACACACACACACACACCAGTTGGGAGGGATTTTTTGTGCATGTGCTCTAGTGATAATTGTCAGGACTACGATTCCCAGCAATCACCAGCTGCTGCCTTTTTGCTTTAGAGCGGGAAACCGAGCTGGGGAGCTACGGCAAAACGAAACGATGTAGGTCCGTCAGAACCAATGAGAGACCAGGGACTGGGGGGAGGGGAAAAGCTGATTGGTTGCTGTCTGTTTTTGTAAATAGAATAAATACTGGAACTGAGGACAAGAATCCTCAGTTCCTGCACCCTGTAGCTAGGGCGACCCAAATCAGTAAAGTTCTTCTTTTGACGTTGACTTTGTCTGAGTGGCGTTCAGTCTTACAGCCAGCCCTGGTTAGTATATGCATGGGAGACCATCAAAGAAATCCAGGGTTGCTACACAGAGGCAGGCAATGGAAAACTACCCATGAATGTCTCTTGCTTCGAAAACCCTTCGGAGTTACCTAAGTTGGCTTCAGTTTGATGGAACTTTCCAGCACCCGCACAAAACCGTGGCATTTCTCTGGATGGATCTGGGAATATAAATCAGGAGAACATGTAATGATGGCCTAATGAAGGAATTAAGTGATCAAGAGACCTAATCAAGAATTCTGAGATAAATGAACAATGTGTTTCTCATACTATTCATAAATGAAAAAGTAATAATGGATGAAGCAGAATACTGTTGATGTGTTATGTGTGAATAATAATGATAAAAAATAGTTTGCCTAGGCTCTGTGAAAAAACAATTGTGTTGGAATAAAAGAAGAAAGGATTTTTTTAAATTTTTTATAGTTTTTCAACATATATTAAACAAACCAGGAAAAAAACAAAAGAAGTAATAGAAAACAGACAAGGTTACATCAAAGAAGAAATCTACCCATCATTATATTAAGTACATGTTAAGTATCCCAAGATAACATTTTCTGTTTATTAGAGAGACTTCATAAGGTTTTAGAATTTTAATCATTTGTTTCCTTCGGGGCATTTCTACTAGTCCATTTATTATGTCTTAAATACTATTAAGTTTCAGCCTTCAAGTTATTTTGTTTTTACAAGGTCAGATCAGATTGGTATAAAAAGGACTCCACTTCTCAAATTTGTCTTTTGGGTGTCGATTTACAAGATTAGTTAGTGTGGCCATAATAGCATATTCTCTGATTTTGTCTTCCCAGCGTTCTATTGTGAGATCTTTATCGGATTTCCAGCTTGTTACGGTTATGACTCTTGCAGTTGTTCCTGAGTCCCAACACAGTTCGTTCAGGATTTCAAAACAGAATGGAAAAGTGTATCAAACAAGAAAATATTAATAGTAGTAATGGTAGTAGCCATATACTAATCTTCCAACTCTATGCATCCCTCTCCCCTCTGCCCCCTGCAAGCTGACCAGGTGTAGACTGGGTCTGGAAAGGTTGCTAGTGTGGCGGAAGCCACTTCTAGCCAGGCAGACCTGAGATTTCAGGAAATCTTGTTGGGCATTTTTGTTTGTTTCGGATTTTTTAACCCCCTGCACTCTGCCCTGCAATGGATGTAATACCACAAATAATTCAGATCCAAACTTCCACATGGAAGTTTTCTACATACTTCCTCCCATCTTTTCCCCAGCTGCTGGCTTTTCCTACACACAGCACTTATCCCATATTTTAGGCGTTGCTGATCCAATCGTTTCCTATGATTTTTGCCCACATGCCCCCGTCACAACATTGCTTCGCTTTGTTTACTTTAATCCATTTCATCTTGTTGGGGGAGTCATGTCATTTGTGACATCCAAGTCAATCAAGCTGGATGCACACACACACACACACACACACACACACACACACACACACACACACACACACACACACACACACACAGTTGGGAGGGATTTTTTGTGCATGTGCTGTAGTGATAATTGTCAGGACTACAATTCCCAGCAATCACCAGCTCCTGCCTTTTTGCGTTAGACCGGGAAACCGAGCTGGGAAGCTACGGCAAAACGAAACTACGTAACTCCGTCAGAACCAATGAGAGACCAGGAACTGGGGGGAGCGGAAAAGCTGGTTGGTTGCTGTCTGTTTTTGTAAATAGAATAAATACTGGAACTGGACAAATACTGGACAAGTATCCTCAGTTCCAGCACTCTGTAGCCAGGGCGACCAAAATCAATAAAGTTCTTCTTTTTACGTTGACTTTGTCTGAGTGGTGTTCAGCCTTTCAATAATGTGATAAATGGCTAAATTGCCAATGTGCTTGCAAAGCCACCATTCAGTCCACTGATTCGTCTCAGTGACCGTGATTCTCTTTTTGAAAACCTCCCTCCCTGATTTCCTGAGATTCTCCGATCCAGACTTGCCGATGAGTGGCCCTGTTGTACATTCACAAATCGCTCTGTTGGATGAACATCCAGAAGTTGCAAACCTCTGGGTTCGAAGTCCCCCCCCCCATCTCTTTGCAGTGGGAAGAGTCTGCACTAAAAATGATGCCACAAACTGAGGTACAATCCACCATCATAGATATATGCACCCCCTCAAAAAAATCCAGAGATCCAGTCTGTTTGTCACATTTTGTCTGCACGTATGCACCATCGAACCACTGAGCTATCACACACTCAAGGAAGAAAGCCGCCCTAATAAATTTATTTTGTTTGTTCAAGAAAACAAAAGTACGTAGGGTGGGGGAACTGGGTAAAATGCCAGAGGGGACAGCATTCTGGTATAGTCTTGCAACGTGCAGCATGTGGAAGTCTGTGTGAGTTTGCAATATATTTGGTTGGGTTCTCATTCACTTTCCTATCATAGCTTCAACATTTTTAAAACATGTGAGGTTAAAGTTGATTTGCAATGAAATTGATTCCCGCGCGTATGACCAGCAGCTCTTCAGGAATCTCTAGCCCCGTGGTGGCGAACCTTTGGCACTCCAGATGTCATGGACTACAATTCCCATCAGCCCCTGCCAGCATGGCCAATTGGCCATGCTGGCAGGGGATGATGGGAATTGTAGTCCATGACATCTGGAGTGCCAAAGGTTCCCGCCGCAATGGGAGGATTAGCACAGCATCCACTGGTTTGTTCACACCAGCCTTCTATCGCTAATTTTCCAATGATTTTTTTTAAATGCAAGGGACGGAGGGAGGGGATGAGGAGAAATGACCAACCAATGAAAAGAAGAGATGGTGGATTCCACAGAGGCCAAATATAACATCTGGAGAACATTATAAAAATCATCTGGACTTCACACAGGTCCAGCTCCCTGAATGAGTCTGGCCCATTTTATTCCTCTCAACACGAGATTTTCTAAAATGGCCGAAGTCACAATCTTTTTGCACAATCCTGGGTTGGAGGCACTCCCACGCGCACTCAGCAGCAGGCAGGAGATACTTTATTTCCCTCCCTTCCACCTGTTCACTTTAGGTTCCACGCTATCCACTGTCAAGGAGAATCCGCCATCCTGCCATTCTGTGCAGGGCGCCCCACAGGGTACAAAGTGCCCCAAGCACATTTTCTCCCTGTGGCAACAAACATGGCTGAGCTACAGCAACCCGTTCATTATTGCCTGGCCATTGCAGGGAGGCCCATTTTCCTCCTCCCCCCCCTTTTGTGTGTTGCACATGCTATGCAGGTGCAGCCGATCGGGGTTCATTTCTGTATGCCTGCACAGCTATGCATGTGTTGCAAGAAATAAGAAAAAGGATAAGCGTCTCTGTGCGAAGGCACAAAAGCAATCCAGACTGTTTCTGTGGGCTCCAATTGCTGCCCGAACAGGAGAAGGGGACACATACGAATGGAAAAACGGAAAAACGGTTTCTTTGTAATGAATGCAACCCATTATACATATGTTGTGCGGAATCCACCAATGACTGATGGCGAGGTTTGGCATGGATGTTTCGTGGGGTGGAGAAATGAACAACGAATCAACATGGCCGCCTGCTCAGCTGGCTAGAAAACAGTTCAGAAAAAAAATCACGTGTTTGTAAAAACGATGGAGGAAAAGTCAAGTGGAAGCATTTCTGAAACCAAATGGGAAAAAATGTAGAGAATAAGAAACAAACTATCATTATAGCAATTATTTTTAAAAAAATCATTAAAAAGCACTGTAATGACCTGGCAGGGGGAAAAAAATCAGGGGAAATCTGGGAAAATGCACTCACACTAGGGCTGAGGGTAAATACTGTGTTTCCCCCAAAATAAGACAGGGTCTTATATTAATTTTTGCTCCAAAAGATGCACTAGGGCTTATTGTCAGGGGATGTCTTATTATTTGCAACCCACCCCCACGTGACCAGATCAGCTGTGCTGGTGAATCTGTCACTAGGGTTTATTTTTGGAGTGGGGCTTATATTTCAAGCATCTTCCAAAAATCCCAAAAAATGCTAGGGCTTATTTTCGGGGTAGGTCTTATTTTTGGGGAAACAGGGTATGTGGATGGGACCTTTGCAGAGAAATCTGCACCATTCCTTGCAGACAAGAAACTAGCATGTTGGACTATGTAAAGCAGATCTGAGAAAGAGCACGTTGTGTATGGGGGAAACCTGAAAAGAGGGCTATTAGAGTATGATGTCATATAGAAACTGCCAGAAAAAAACACTCGGGTTTGGAAGCTGAAGAAAAAGCTCCATGTGGAAGGCCCCTGAGAACAAACAGCCAGATTGCTTTTTAGGGGTGAATTAGTTCAGGCGTGCGACTATCATGCCACATGATCCTTTTTTCAATTTTTGCAGCTAGTTTGTACACAAAACTTTTTTCTCCCTCCTGCACCATTTTTCCACTTTACTGTTGCAAGATAAAGAAATAAAAGATTTCCAGGAGTTTGCATGCATATTTCAAAACTACTCAGAGGTCTCTTTGTTTGTTAGGGAAACCAGAAGGGGTCAGCTTATGAACATTTCTACTTATAAAACAGGAACTTTATTTTCAAGTTGTGCTCATTTCCAAGGCTGATTTACTGGCTGAGGTGCTTAATGAAATACCTAATTGTAGGAATCGGGTTTCATGAATTGATGCAAGAAATTGCAAAGTTCCTTATTTTTTTTAGATAAATATATATATTAAAAAAGGAAATCAAACAGGCAAATGCTTTGGGGGAAATATTAACAAACTCAGATTATGACAAGTTTTAACAAAGTTATGTTTATATATACACACACACACATATATACATATAGATAGATAATTAAAAAGATATAAAACGTAACTAGATTTGGATCAGTTGCTTGTTAATAAAGGGAAGCCAAGAATAAATGAGTTGGTCACATTTCGGGCAACCAGCATGGTGTAATGGGTCAGACTGGTGGAATCTAATCTGGAGAGCCGAGTTTGATTCCCCATTCCTCCACATGAGCAGCGGACTCTTATCTGGTGAGCCGGATTTGTTTCCTCACTTTTCCACGTGAAGCCTGCTGGGTGATTTTGGGCTAGTCCCAGTTCTCTCAAAACTCTCACAGCCCCACCAACCTCACAAGGTGTTTGTTACATGGAGAGGAAGGGAAGGAGTTTGTAAGCCACTTTGAGACACCATACACTTGGGTATAAAAGGGGGGTATAAATCCAAACTTTTCTTCTTTCCCCCATTCTTCCCTTCCCTGTCTCCCTCCATTTCTTGAATTCATTTCCCTTAGTTTAGTGAGAGATTAATTTTATGGCACCATTGGAACATATTGTTGTTCATTTTAATTGGGTACTTGATAAAAGATATTCTGAGCATGTAAAGGAAAAGGCTGGCCTAGAAATCAAATGATAGATAGATAGATAGATAGATAGATAGATAGATAGATAGATAGATTCTAAAGTGTATATTCATGGGCCAAGTGGGCCATTGGTCTGAGCCAGCGGGCTTCTTGCTATATGTTGAAATTTGAAAAACCCACACAGGTCGATTCTGCACTTGTGTTATCGACCTAAGTTCGAGCTGCGTTCGACCTAAGTGCTCCGCACAACCACTGGGATCGACGTGGTTTTGTACCAGCTTCACCCCGTGTAACGGTCAAATTTCCGACACCAGTTGGGAACTACTACTTTTTCAGGGAACCACGCTCGAACTCAGCTCGATTCCAGTAAAGTGCGGAATCTCTGGTGCCAGGAGTCCCCCATTCAGCCAATCACAGCGGAGTGTTTTGGGCATGCGTACAGCTGGCCAATCAAAAAACGCCACCTTCGTTCCTCCATTCCTGTGGCAGTTTTTTTTTAAACGTGTGTGGGGATAGACGGAACATGGCCGTAGAACAGTAGCCAATCGGAACGGAGCGGCGAAGAGGCACAGGATGATTCCGCCCTCCGAGCTGGGATCAAGCTGGTTGCAGTGGGGAACAACATTGGCTTCGACCTAGGTCAGTACCCTTCTCAGGGAACTGGGAGGACCTATTTTACTCATGTGTGGAATCGCCCACATTCTGCTGTCCTCAAGGTAGCGTGCACGAGTGAAACAATTTTATTGGCACAACATCCTGTGAGGTTGGATAGGATGTGACAAGAAGAGACCCAAGGTTGCCCACTGAAGATCTTCCATGCAGAGGTGGGATTCACAGGGTTCCGAAGGTTCTGTAGAACCTGTTGTTAAAATTTAAAATATCACTTTTTGAATACTTAAAATATTTTTATTGTATTCATATTTTTAATACGTAAAACAAAAAAGTGATATTAAAAATATTTTTAATACTTTTTAACGGTCATTGTTTGAATCCCACCACCATCGGAACCTGTTGTTAAAATGTTTGAATCCCAACACTGCTTCCACGTGGTATAGCCAGCCTGGTGTAACGGTTAACAGTGGCAGACTCTAATCTGGAGAACCATGTTTGAATCCCCACTCCTCCACATGGGCAGTGGGTGTAACCCCCCATGCTCAGAATGGGTTGACCCAGTAAGGGGTGGAGACTCAAAGCAGCAGAAGGCTGCAGAGCTCATTTTGGCTACCAGACTCGGACCTTGATTTGTCTAAGCCCTTAACACCTTGTTAAGGGTTTCTTTTTATGTTTGTAATGGGTGAGAGTTCTCCTGGAAACCTTCACCATGTTGAATCCTGTTCACCAAGCCCTTGGAGTCTTCAGGAGCCAACCCACTTGCAAGAAGAAATGGACTTGGAAATATCAGAAGACTGTAACTAGAAGGACTTGAAAATGCAAACCTGAACAGGACCTTGAAATGTGATGTTAAATGTTGATGTTATATGTTAAGAAAGTAAATCATTTTGTTTTAAAAATTTGTTGTTGCAAACTCATTCCAAGTTCTGCCCCACAGAACCCACAGATAGAGGTTACACAGGCACTTGTCCAATTAAGGCAGGATTAATTCAAAAACAATGATTGGAGAGAAATGCCCTGAATGCTCCACAACCACGTTGACCTGGTGAGGCTAAGGATAGGCAGGCAGGCAGGCAGGCAGGCAGGCAGGCAGGCAGGAAGGAAGGAAGGAAGGAAGGAAGGAAGGAAGGAAGGAAGGAAGGAAGGAAGGAAGGAAGGAAGGAAGGAAGGAAGGAGGGGAAGGTTGGCTGGGGTGGGCATTCCGGTCCGTCTGGTAGATTTTGCTCCTAAGGTACCACTGGCACCTTCAGTGACATGTCACAATGTTTCTCTTTATGACACAGATGCATTTCTCTCCAAAACACATCTCATTGTGACATGTTAGCCACAGATGCAGGCAAAATGTTAGGAGCAAAAATGATCAGGCCACACTGCCTGGAAAACCCACAACAGCCAGTTGATTCCATCCATGAAAGCCTTCAACAGTGCAAGGGGAAGGCCTTCTCAAAATTATCAAGCCACCTCAAAACAAGCTGCAGAAAGTGGAGCAAAGAAGAAAGGAGAAATGAGGTGAGTTGGTCGTTCCAGGGCAGCACATCCTTGAGAACCAGCATGGTGTAGCGCAGGGGTCCCCAAACTTTTTAAACAGGGGGCCAGTTCACTGTCCCTCAGACTTTTGGAGGGCCGTACCAAAAAAAACTATGAGCAAATTCCTATGCACAAATGATTGTAAAATGTTTGATTTCACCTTTCAGCCTTTCTGTCATGGTCTATTTTTAGAACAGTGACCAAAGTATGTCAAGTACAGGGTGGGCTCCAAATATTGTTGGGGAGGCTGTGGAATACCTTCCCCTGTAAAAAAAAAAAAGCGCAGAACTTTCCCAATGAAGCATTCCATCTAACCCAGGATCAGGTATCTTCCTGGGTTCTTTCCTCCCTAGCAGCCAGCGAGCGATTCGCCAGCCTGGCTGATGCCAATGGGAGTGAGGCGGAACAGAAAGCCTGAGAGCAACACATGGAGTAGCTGAGAGGAGGGCGGAGCAGGCGTTGCCACGTGTAAGGTTTCCAACTCTGGGTCAGAAAATTCATGGAGATTTGGGGGTGCCATCATGTAACTGCAATCAACGGCCGTTGGGGCCGGTTCCTTCTCTCCCTCGAGCCCCCACTGCACATGAATGGAGCCATCGCCGCCATGCCTGGCGGGCCGGATAAATGCCTTCAGGGGGCCACATTTGGCCCCCAGGCCGTAGTTTGGGGACCCCTGGTGTAGCGGTTAAGAGAAAGTGGACCAGGTTTGATTCCCCACTCCTCTATATGAGCAGCGGACTCTTAACTGGTCAACTGGGTTTGATTCCCCACTCCTCTGTATGAGCAGCGGACTCTTATCTGGTTAACTGGGTTTGATTCCATGCTCCTACATTCCTGCTGGATGACCCTGGGCTAGTCACAGTTCTCTCAGAACTTTCTCAGCCCCACCTATGTCACAAGGTGTCTATTGTGCGGCAAGGAAGGGAAAGGAGTTTTTAAGCCCCTTTGAGTCTCCGTACAGGAGAGAAAAGCAGGGTATAAATCCAAACTTTTCTTTGCCAAGCAGTCAAAGGAAATGAGAGGCAACCGGGTGACCCTCCTCTGTTTTAAGGGGAGAAAAGCAGGAGGTTCAATGGCTAGAAGGCAAATGAGGTTTTGAAAAAGCGACTAGCTGAGAAATCTCTCCACATCCCCACTATCAAAATAAATCGGGGGTCAAGGCTGAGAGGCTACCACAGGCCTACCATGCCTCTCTTATGCTGAGCAAAATCTAGTTGCAGATGCCAAGCTGCTCTTATATGGGCCTTTAAAACCTCCACCGATCTGGGCAAAATAACAGCCTAATGCAGGCTGATCAGACGTCCCGATTTTGGCGGGACAGTCCCGCCTTCAAACAATTTGTCCCGCATTTCGCGGGTAATTTCAATTGTCCCATTTTTTGGGAGGCGCCTTCCACTGGTTCTTCTTGGGGCGGGCAAGGTGGTGCGCGGCTTAGCCACGTATACAGCGAGCATGACCTTTCTGGGGCTTGCCGCTTCCCACCCTGTCATACAGAGGCGGCAGAAACGGCAAGCCCCAGAAGGTGTGCACTTCCCTGTGGCTGGCGATAGCAAGAGACGCTAAAAGTACACATGGGTCAGCTTCATACCCCGTCCCAGTTCACAAAGGTGACCATCTGGGTGGGAAACGGCAGGGCGGGAAACGGCAAGCCCCAGAAGGCAGATCTGGGCGCCGCTTCCCTGTGGCTGCTTGCATGATGTGCGCTGCTGCAGCGATAGCGGCCGCTTCTACCCCGTCCTTCGGGTTCAATAAAAGGTGACCATCTGGTCTCAATGCCTAAATGGGCCTCGGTAATTCTCTGTCATCCTCTTTCCCCGAGAACTAAAAGGATCCTCCTTCCTCATATGGACAGGAAATAAAAGTATCCTACTAGGATCTCACCCTCCCTGTTATATTGTATAGCCTTAATTAATTATTTTTAAGGTTTAAAGTTTTGTTATTAGTTTTTAAAAATATGAAAACATGAAAGAGACAAAAAAAACCACACAAAAAAGGAAATTTACCGCATGGACTCCCAATTTCATCTGCACTGAGTATTACCACTAAAAAAAATATTGCCACTTGCTCTTTAACAGCATGAGTAAAATTGGATATTTAAAGTTATAAACATCACACTTTTCTCTATTAGGTCTCATTTCAACAGTCCACCGGCCTTCAAAACCACCAGTAATCAATTTATTCATTTTTCTTTTTTTATCCAAATGGTCTATCAAGGGTTTCCAATTGTCAAAAATTTAACTAAATCGTTTTCTTTAAGTAACAAAGTGAGTTCTGTGATCTCTGCCAAATCTAATACCTTCACTCAGCATTCTTCAGTTTTTTAAAAATTTTAAAGACGGAGCGTGTATGAAAGAAGCTACGCAGAACCAGTTTGTTTGTTGAGGTGGGCGCATTTTCTCTTTTTCATTGGTGACGATGATGTACGCATTTTTCACCAGCCTTGAAAGAATTAATTGAAATCTGGAAAGCTGGAATTAATCATGCTGGCGAAAAGCTGTCCAACCTACCCTTGACATTGTAAACAGCCCAGTGCCCTGATCCTTAAATCTAAAACTGCTTTTTGGAAGCAATTAAGAAAGGAGAAGGCTATGGGTTAGTTTATTGAGAGGAGAATGATTTTTTGTTGTTGACAAATTCAGCATAAGATGCTCCCTGTCTTTGGTTTAGTTCCACCGTCTCTCACACAAAGTGCCGGCCAGTTAGGCAGCCAGGATTTCTTCAGAGGAATCCATTGATTGACTACATCACAACATCTCCCTCAGTTCCACCCTCAGATACTACCGTGTTCTCAAAACAGCGTCACACAGATAGGGTTACCAACTCCAGATTGGGAAACTATTTAGGGTGGCATGTAGGGGTGAGCCCGCGAACCCAGCAGAACCGTAGAAAGAGCGCTTGGAATGCTGGTGCCAGCAACGGCCTTCTGGGCGCACCCGCTCCCCCAACCCCCGTTCCCCCGTGAGTCACGGGTCATGAACTACCTGACTCATGGTCACCAGGTGTCCCAGACAAAGGGACAAAAGGGCTCTTGCCCTCAGGTGAGGATTAGACCCAGACGCGGATGCTTCCTCCTGCACGTAGCAGCCCGATGAGATCATGCATCACATGATGATCTCCCGCTCTCCCGCTTTCCCGCTCTCCCGCCTATCCGACCCCTTTACACGCCCCTAATTAAACCCTAATAAAAGGTGCAAGAGATTGGCACAAGGCAGAGTTGCCAGGATCACGGGATCCCGCGCTTCCTGCTGCTGGCTCTCTCCACCAGATGATATCTCTGTGTCTCGTCTCTTCCTTGTGACCTCGCGGGCACGACTTCAGTGGCACATGGGAAAAGGAAGTTCCTCAGTGGGAAATAATGCCATAGAGTTCATCCTTCCAAAGTGACCGTTTTCTCAAGGGGAACCGATCTCTGTGGTCTTGAGATCAAATAGAGAAGTTCTCCAGGTCTCACCTGTAGGTTAGCAACCGTACAAAAGCTACCGGAACTCCAGTGTGGCCTAGCTAGTTGGTAGCCTGTGCTCTCCCGGAAGGAAAAAAAGAATGCTGAAACCAGAAATGAGAGAATCGTTTCAGCGCTGCCGGTATCCACATCATCATGTCTGATCGCCAGAACTGGGGAGGCATGCCAGCAACATGCGCCTTTCAACTCTCAGTGATGCTAGAGCAGCGTCCTTCCCCCCCCCCTTGTGCTGTAGGGACAGCTGTGGAGTGTGTGGATGCCCTCTTGCAAACCCACATCCTTTTGACCTGCAAACATACATGGAAGGAAGGCTGGCGACATGCAGGGGCTTACATAGCAAGATCGAAAACAGTATGGTGAAGCAGTTAGAAGCGGCAGACTCTAATCTGGATAACTGGGGTTTGATTTTCCACTCTCCCACACAAACAGCAGACTCTTATCTGGTGAACTGGACCGGCTGCTCCGCATGAAGCCTGCTGGGTGACCTTGGGCTAATTACATTTGTGGACCAACATTTGTGGAGGACATCTCACTTCCCCTCCCCCACTATTTCCTCCTTCCCTTGCCTGAAACCCCCAAAGCGTCTCCCCTTTTTTTGCCTTCTTCTCACTTTCCCACCCACCCACCCGCCAACCTACCTTTATCTGCCTTCCCCGGTCCTCTGCAGCCTTTCCTTGAGAAAAATCTGGCTCAGTTGTGCACTGCCAGGCACTGGGCTGGTTTGAGTTATGTGATGGTGGCCAGTCTGGACTGAGTTGCATAGCTGGAAACCAGTCTGGACTTGCAGGGCTTGTAACTTTCCCCTGTATCCCCTCCCCACATGAATTCCTCTTTCCATCCTTGTGGCAGCTCTGAGATCTTCAGCTTTTCCTGTTTCCTCCTCTGCTTCTTGCCTACCAATCAGCCAATCTACACTTTATCCACCTCCCATTGTTAGGTATATTGATTACTAGCAGGGCACCTGTGCTTCACTACGCATACTTCATCACAGGCTCTCTATGAATTTCGGGGTGACATTCAGAATACTTCTTTACAGCCTGTTTGTGAACTTTGGGGTGACATGCAGCATATTTCCTCACAGCCTGTCTGTGGACTGATGGGTTTGTTTTCGCATTATTTTGCAGCAGCTTCCTGTGGTTGTCTTTTTCTAATGCAATGTGTTATTGCTCTCGTTCACCTGGTGGGCTCCAAAAGACGTCATTTGGAAGCAGCTGTTGTATTTTCGGGATGCAGAAAGGAAGTGTTCTGCCATTGGATGCTGATGAGTGAGAAGGCTGTGAAGAGGTTCAGGGTAGGGTTGAAGGGCAGGGAGCTGGACTGTACCGCCATTGCACCATTGCAGCACATTCCTGGGGACTCATCTCACCACTTCAGAACAAGCACAGGGTGATCGGAGGCCAAGAGCAATAAACTTGTCTCCACAGTAATCAATCTGATGTCCATATGCAAAACCCGACAAATGTTTAGTAGTCCAAGGTGATAGTGTGGTTTGTAATCTATTTTGATAGTATTTGGCTGTAGTGGTGTTGTAAACGTGAGGGTGGGTGGAGGAGTACTTTTTCACAGCCTATCTGTTAACTTCAGGGTGATATTCAGCATACTTTTTTGCAGCCTGTTTGTGAACTTTGGGGTGACATTCAGCATATTTCCTGACAGCCTGTCTGTGGACTGATGGGTTTGTGTTCAAATAGGTTCATATGTATTGTGGAGGGCGGTGGTAGAGTGCAGTTGGTGAAGGACATGAAGCTGCTGGAGTGTAACTGTCACCCTTAGAATGTTCATGCAGCATGTCTGTGGACTGAGGGATTGGTTATCCCTTAGAATGTTCGCGCAGATGGCGAGAGATGAGCAGTGAAAATAGTATATATATATAAAAAGCTAACAGTGACTTTGTTAGTCATGCCCTAACGCCGAAACGACTGGATGGATCACCCCCAAATTTTCACATGGCGTCCCTCCCTGTTGCAGGCAGGTAATTGGACCTTCAAATCGCCGAAAGTCCATACCTAAGCCAGGTAAAACGTCTTTTTCCTGGCGCACCAGGCCATGAAGCTGGCTGTGTTTAACTGTCACCCTTAGAATGTTTGTGCAGCATGTCTGTGGCCTGAGGGGTTGGTATGAGGGCTTAGAATGTTCGTGCAGATGGGCAGAGATGAGCAGTTAAAACGGTAAATAGGTAATACTGTTAGGTAATACGAGTAGAAGTGAAACACATACACACTTTGCTGTGTGAGACATCGGGGGGGTTCCCCCCCTTACACGGAGGTAACTTTCACTCTCTGTGCCTCACCCACTACTACCACACAACACACATACTCTCATACACATCCAGCTCATCCTCACACACCTCACTCTGCCCTCCCTCACATCCAACCACCACTTACCCACTTCCTCACCCATATTCGCCACAGCTCTCTTTTACTAAAAGCGAGCTGGAGTTTGCCTTTTTCTTCTAAGAAAATGCGCGGGTGGGGGCGAACCAACACTACTGGCTCCGCTTCTTTTGCACGTGGCCCTTTAAGAACCCAGGGAGCTGGCCTCAATCTGAGCGCCTCACCCCCCTGCCTCTGCTGCCTGACTGGGATAGCCTGCTTGCCCCAGTTCTGCCTTACCCAAGCCAGGACTGTGCTTGTCAACCAGCCTCATGGACAGCGGGATTCGCACTCTGGACAGTTCCATTGTGGAATGGAAAGGGTTACCTTATACTAAAAAAACAAGACAGCACCATATAACAATGTGAATTGAAAAGGGAAAGAGGGATTCCATTTGACCACCCCAAAAGGCTATGCTGCGGATCATTGGACATCTGTGTGGGTTGCGGACTGTGATGAGAAGGACAATTGTCACAGCAACGCATGGCCGGGCCCTGCTAGTAGGTAATAAATCGAGTGGAAGTGAATATTTTGGGAAAACCTTTCTTAGTTAGCACCTGGAGTACAGGTGTGCCAAATTTCATGTTTGTGGCTTCAGCGGTTTTTGAGTTCTGTTGATGAGTCAGTGAGTCAGTCAGTGGTATTTCGCGTTTATAGATATAGATTTGTTTACCAACTTTATACCCACCGTTTCTCCATATTGGGGACCCCAAAGCAGCTTACATCAATCTCTTAAATTTTAGCTTCACGACACTCCTGTGAGGTAGTTTAGGCTGAAAGTATATGACTTGCCCAAGTTCACCCAGCAAGATTCCATGGTAGAGGGGTGATTCAAATTTGGGTCTCTCAGAACCTAGTCTGAAACTAACTGCTACACTGGCTTTCGTGGGGTGTCTTCTGTTAGCAGCAAGCTGCTGGGCCCAGGTAAGTCATGGAAATTCGTAATTTTACAAGTGCCTGCTTCATTCAGGCAAACAAGAGTTAGCTAAACTCACATGCCTAGAATCATATGAGCTTCTAGAAAGATCTCTCTGCTTTTTTTTCCCTGCAAAAGAGGACAGGCAGACACGCAGGCACAGATACCCGGACTGAGAACTTGCATAGATAGAGTTTGCTGTTTCTAGATTTAGCATAACTTTATTTTGTTATCTAGTAAAGTGCTACGAAACAACTCCCATCTCTGCCCTATTATTTACTCTGCTAATTCATTGCAGTACAAGAAGAAGAAGAAGAAGAGTTTGGATTTATATCCCCCCTTTCTCTCCTGTAGGAGACTCAAAGGGGCTTACAATCTCCTTTCCCTTCCCCCCTCACAACAAACACCCTGTGAGGTAGGTGGGGCTGAGAGAGCTCCGAGAAGCTGTGACTAGCCCAAGGTCACCCAGCTGGCGTGTGTGGGAGTGTACAGGCTAATCTGAATTCCCCAGATAAGGCTCCACAGCTCAGGCGGCAGAGCGGAGAATCAAACTCGGTTCCTCCAGATTAGATACACGAGCTCTTAACCTCCTACGCCACTGCTGCAACAAATTTGCATGGCATTAGGTCACTTGATGGTGGCCTCTGGCCCTGGCTCTGATGAGTCCTCCATCAGAAGTCAAAACAGATCTAGGCCTGTTCTGCATGGGCCAATAAAAGCGGAGTGCAGTTGGTGTAGATGAAATCGCTAGTGCCTCGGGTCATTTGCATGGCCGGGTATCCTGTGGACAGCATGTGAATCGGTTGGGCCACGGGCCTTCGCATGGAAACACAGAGTGGATTTTTTTGTTGGTTACCCATTTCTGCGTAGCTACACAATTGCCGTGCCTGTCGCAGAAGATAAAAGGCGGCCTGCGCCGTCTGGGTGACCTGGGCTACCAACGATAACGATGGATCCAGAATCACCCCAAGGCTCTTGGTGGACAAGGCTAGCTTTAACGCCTCGCCGTGTAGCATAGGCAGGCCAAGGGCCATTGAACACTCCCCCCGGCCCAGCCACAGGACCTCTGTCTTTGTAGGATTTAACTTCAGCTGACTCGCACTCAACTAACCAGCCACAGTGTCTAAACAACTCTGGAGAGCGTCAGGGGCCGCAGTCGGGTTGTCCTCCATTGTGAACATGAGCTGGGTGTCGTCCGCATATTGGTGGCACCGCAGCCCAAAACTCCGAACCAGGCTTGCCAGTGGGTGCATGTAGAAGTTAAAAAGCATCGAGGAGAGTATCGCTCCTTGCAGCACCCCACATATAATGGGGAGTCATTCGGAGATCTCACCCCCCCCCGATGCCACCTGCAGTCCCCGGTCTTGGAGAAACGAGGTCAGCCAACACAAGGCCGAGCCCCGTATTCCAATACCAGTGAGGTGTTGGACCAAAAGGTCATGATCTACCACATCGAACACTGTGGTGAGATCTAACAACACCAGCAGCGCTGAACCGCCTTTATCCAAGTGTCGCCGGAGATCATCCACAATGGCGACCAACACCGTCTCGGTCCCATGACCAGCGCGGAAGCAGGACTGGAAGGGATCCAATATGTTTGCATCATCCAGGAACCGCTGGAGCTGATCCGCCACTGCTCGCTCAATTACCTTGCCCAGAAACAGTAGATTCGAAACTGGGCGGTATTTGGCCGGATCTCCTGGATCTAACTGTGGTCTTTTCAGGAACGGGCGGACCACTGCCTCTTTAAGCCGACCTTGCCATGATCCTGCTGACCTTGCCATGATTTAAGCCGACCTTGCCATCATCCTGGCCCCCACCCCAGCCCAACAAATCCAATCCAATCCAAGGTCTTAAAATGGGGTTGATATACTTTGCTTGAATTTCATCATAGAACAGGCTCAGAACATATTTCCAGTCCCATAGGATCGTCAGCAGTGAGTTGGGAAATGCCAACAGAATTGGGGGCAGAGCTGTGGAGGCCTCAGCAGAATGCAACGCCATGGAATTTGTCCGCCAAGACAGTCATTTTCTCCAAGGGTCATCTGGAGGTCAACAGTAATAGTGGGACATCTTCTGGTGCCCCCTGGAGGTTGGCAACCCTAGTTTTGGCTGATATTTTAAACTCACAAAAGGGGCCCTGCTGTTCTGCAGACAGTTTGAAGGAGATCCAAGAAAAATGGCGGCAATGTGGTATCTGTGTGGGGGTAGGGGCTGAAAACCTTCATCGACTAGTTTTAGTCTGACCAACCTTGCAGGGTTATTGTCAGGATAAAATGACAACACTATAAATAGGAACCCACCCAAGGTTTTGAGATGGGGTTCAAAAAAGAAGGGCAATAAATTAAAACACAATCCCCTTACAACACAACAGAATGGCCTCCTATCTGTATCATCCGACCAATCCAGATCAGAGAAGAGTTTTTTCACTCACTCGCTTCAATGTTTTCCCTTCTGCCATACTACGAGGTAGATATAACAATCTAGAAATGTGCAAAAGGGTGTGTTCATGTGGTGCAAATCAATTAGAAACATTAACTCACCAATTATTCCGTTGTCCTAAATCGGCAAGTATTAGAGTCAAATACTCTGAACTAAGCAGACTATTGTTCTTATTAAATAATTCTGATGCTACATTCTGTAAAATGGCTGCGAACTTTCTGCTGGAAATATCCCATAAGCAACAGTATGCATGAATCAACTTCATTTGTTATATGTTGCAAGTTTGTATTTTGATGCGATTTAGATGGGATTTTATACTGTTTATGCCAAAAAAAGGCTAAATGAAAAAAAAAATTAAAACAGGGCCTTCTAGTTGACTCAACAGGACTCATTTTACGCCAGCCTTTGCCTAGCAACCCCTCTTCCCTTAAAAAGGACAACCAGTAATGTTTAAAATTATAGTGGAATGAAGATAAGGTACACATTGAACCCAGTCATACTTATGCAATGGCAGCTGTCCACAGCCGAGGCAGCCAAAATTATTATTATTTTAATCTCTTTACAAAGCTCGTGCTCCGTCCCAAAAAGGGCTTAGAACACAAATGGGTCCAAGAGTCTAATATTTCAAGCAGCATTGCTGAAACTGGAAAAGCCTTGTTCGAACAAACTTCCTACCTTCCCAGCGGCCTGTCTTTGCGGAGGCTGTTTGCCGTCAGACATGCAGGCTCCACTTAATAAACTCACTTGGAGCAGAGCTTTCCTAAGTAACCGAGTAAGTACATCAATTAGTTGCTTCAGCATTAAGACAAACAGGCTTCTCTTCCACCACTTTCCCTGGCTCAGCTAGTTAACAGCCAACGGAGCCAAGTCAGGAATTAGGGAAGGAGCAATGAATCCATTGCTGGGGGCGTCTTAAGACCAAGGAGTTGGAAACAGGAGCGGCCCCAAATCCAAATGGCTGCAGCAAACAAGCGAGTGGGTGTGTTCCTTACTGGTAATAAGCACAGAACTGACTTAGGAAAAGGGTTAGCTTAGAGGCCTTCCTTCTGCACCAAAGGGTTGCCAGCCTCCAGGTGGGGCCTTGAGATCTCCCGTAACCACAATTGGTCTCCAGACACCAGAGATCAGTTCTCCTGGAGAAACTTTGGATGCTTTGGAGGGTGGGCTCTATGGCACTATATCTTCTGAGGTCCCTTCACTTCCTAAATCCTGCCCTCCCTGATCTCCACGAATTACCCAACCCAGCGTTGGCAACCCTACATGAAGTCTGTGGACCACAGGTGTCAAACTCGCGGCCCTCCAGATGGTATGGACTACAGTTCCCATCATCCCCTGCCAGCATCATATTGGCAGGGGGTGATGGGAACTGTAGTCCATAACATCTGGAGGGCCGCGAGTTTGACACCTTTGCTGTGGACCCACATTAAAGACAACCAACCTACCTATTCCTTCATTTTCGCTAGGACCTTTATTGTAAGCTGATAAGATGCCTCATCTTTGAGTGGGTCACTGCACGTAAAACAAAGGTGCATTTGCCTGTAACTGTTGTTCATTGAGACCAATCGCCCACGGCAGGGTCTTCCCCACCCTCTCTCTGCTCTAGTGTGAAAGGTCACTCCAGAAGTGCTCCTGCTTTCCCCAGAGAAAGCGAGAAGCACACGCGGGGCAAGAGGAAGTGTGTGGGGGCAAGAAATCCTGCCCCGATACGCCTCTTCGCTCAGCGCACCGGTCCCACCACGCGCCCCAGCACCAGTGGGTAATCGGCCTGCGTGTCTTCTTGGCAGGTTTGCATGGGACTAACTCTGCAGGTGAAGGCCAGCTGTGGAAAAGGAGGGAAAACCAGCTTACTCTCTTTGCCCCACTCCCTCATTAAACCTGGCTGCGCAGCCTGTTCCCATTCCCTTCAACAGAGTCACCCCCCCCCCGAAAACATTCACCACCAGGCTTGTCAACCTCCAGGTGGAGGCTGGAGATCTGTGATACATGTGCCAACTTCATGTGGATATAAATGAGACACAAACCATTAAAACTTAGTTGAAGCAATTTTATTTGCACATTTACAGTCTTCTTGGTAATTTAGGCGGAACAGCAGACCTGCAATATTAACCAATATTAGTGATACAATTACAAGTTGAATCAGAAGATTCTACACTTAGGCAGACAAAATGAAATGCACGGATACAGGATGGGCAACACCTGGCTCGGCAACACTACATGTGAAAGGGATCTGGGAGGCTTAGTAGACCACAAACTGAACATGAGTCAGCAGTGTGATGTGGCAGCTAAGGAAGTCAATGCAATTCTGGGATGCATTAATAAGAGTATACCGTGTTTCCCCGAATATAAGGCATACCCATGAAATAAGACATAGTAGAGGTTTTGCTGAAGTGATCAATATAAGGCACCCCCCGAAAATAAGGCGTAGCAAAGTTTTTGTTTGCCCGCCACGGAACAGAACACCAGAGCAGGAAGCTGTGGAGCGGCCCCTGGAGGAAGTGCACCAGCAACAGCAACGTTTGGCTTTTTACCCCGCCTTTCTTTCCCATAGAAAGAAACCTCGGGCCACCGAGGAAAGAGCAGCTTCTTTGTGCACGTTGGGAAAGGTCGTCGTGCCTCTTTTCTCCCTCTCGCCTTCTACTTGAAAACCACCTTGAGTCTCCTTACAGGAGAGAAAGGTGGTTTATTAATCCAAAGTCCTCCTCTTCTTCTAGTAAGTTAAAAAAAACCCTTCTAATATTTTTTTTGAGATCGCTGCTGCCTCGCCCCCAGAGCTAGCTGGCCGAGCAGCAAGTGGGCATTTAAACCTGCGCCCGAGGGCCAGTCCAGCCTCTGTTTCTTGGCTGGTGGGGCTCGCTGGCGGCAGCGATGGCAGCGCCCAGGCACAGGAGCAAGTGGGCTGCTGCTGCCTCCTCTCCCCCCTCCCCACGCCTGCAAGGCTCGGGCTCACCTTCTCCGCCACCCTTGCTGCCCCTCCCGCGGCTGCTCCTGCCCCTATCTCCCCAGTAGGGATGATGAGGACGCTCGCCAGCTGGGCTGAGGGAGGTCGTGGAGGCGGTGGTCAAGCACACGCAGGGCTCCTTCTTCCTCCTCTTGTTTACCAGCTCTGCTTCTCCACCACCTCCTCCTCCTTCCCCACACTCCTGCAAGTTTGCAAGCTTCAGCTTGCAAAAGACCCCGGGGTTGCAACTTGCAAGCATCGCCCTGGTGGTTTGCAAGCAGCGCTGGAAGGATCGTGGGTATTGCTCCCTCCCATTTTTTTTTGCAAGGGATGCCTCGATGCAAAACTGCGAACTTGCCCCGCCCGCAACATTGGTTGGAAAGACTGGCCCAGGCTGGGGTTTGTTTTGGTCAATGGGTCCCTCCCCACCTCGGTTTTGCAAGGCGCACCGGGTCGGTTTCTGCATGCACGGCTGAAGGGGGACCAAACAGCGGTGCTGGATTCTGCAGCGCTGCACCGCTGCTTAGGCCAGTAGGGAGAATTAGGTACTTTTAGGCCCCGTTGGTTGTGCTAGGCAAAGAGTGACTTTTGAGGTTTAGGGTGTGGTTGTTCATGCAGGAGATGGAAAGGGGCGGGACGGGATTCCTCTCCTCAGGACTTAGCAGCCCTAACCTGCAGCTCACTTCAGAGCTCAGCAACAGCTCAGCCCAAGCCCCTCGAGTCTTCCAAGAGGAGGAAGTGGTCACTGGGCTGTCAAGCAGCGGGCGGGATGAGACGGAGGGGACAGCTTGGGGCAAGCAGGAGGCGCTGGGGTGGAGGAAGGAGAGGAACGGAGCAGGGAGAAAGTCAGGAAGGAAAGAGAAAGAGAACGGAGCAGAGAGGGAGCCAAAACAGAAGAGAGAGAAATGCAAGGGGGAGAGAGAGAAGACGAAGCAAGACAGGAGAGAACAGAGAGAAACTGCAAGAAAGGGCTACCAGGAAGGGGAATTGGAAGCCCTGAGAGTCAGAAGGAAAGAGGAGGGTATCTAGGGAAGAGGCAAACCCTGGGTGGTGCCTCTTCAACAACTCCCGGGACATCCTGCAGTCTGGAAGACGGGTGGGACAGCAAATCACCTGTGGCTAACAGCCTTATTGAATGACAGACTCCCTAAAACCGGGGTCTCAGACAGGGACAAGACCACCCCAGATAGGGAAGGAGGGAAGGCACAAATTCTTGATAGGATTCACATTTTGTCTAGTTATGCTGGTTTGTGATGACAACTACTGTACAGTATATAATAAATGTTCATTTTTTTGTTCAACAATAAATGTGAATTCTTCTTCATGGAAAAATAAGACATCCCCTTGAAAAATAAGACATCTTGTGAGCAAAATTGCGCGACCCCACCGTCTTTATGATTCGGGAAACAGGGTAGTATCAGATCAAGGGAAGTAATTGTATCACTCTACTCTGCATTGGTCAGACCTCACCTAGAGTACTGTGTGTTCAGTTCTGGGCACCACAATTTAAGAAGGATATTGACAAGCTGGGACGTGTCCAGAGGAGGGCAACCAAAATGGAAAAAGGTCTGGGATCCGTGCCCTACGAGGAGAGGCTTAGGGAGCTGGTAATGTTTGTCTGGAAGAAGAAGAAGAGTTTGGATTTATATCCCCCCTTTCTCTCCTGCAGGGGACTCAAAGGGGCTGACAATCTCCTTGCCCTTCCCCCCTCACAACAAACACCCTGTGAGGTAGGTGGGGCTGAGAGAGCTCCGAGAAGCTGTGACTCGCCCAAGGTCACCCAGCTGGCATGAATTCCCCAGATAAGCCTCCACAGCTCAGGTGGCAGAGCTGGGAATCAAACCCGGTTCCTCCAGATTAGATACACGAGCTCTTAACCTCCTAAGCCACTGCTGCTCCTTCATTGGAGAAGTGAAGGTTAAGGGGGGACATGATAGCTACGTTTAAATATTTGAAGGGATGTCATGTTGAAGAGGGAGCAAGCTTGTTTTCTGCTGTCTCAGAGACTAGGACACGGAGTCATGGATTCAAGGTGCAGGAATGGAGATTTCACGTGAATATTAGGAAGGCTGTTTGACAGTGGAATTCACTTCCTCGGAGAATGGTAGAGTCTCCTTCTTTGGAGGTTTTTAAACAGAGGCTGGATGGCCATCTGTCAAGGGTGCTTTGATTGTGTGTTCCTGCACTGCAGGGGGTTGGACTGGATGGCCCTTGGGGTCTCTTCCAACCCTTTGATTCTATGATTTTTCCAAAGTAACACATTTCAGAGAACCTTGAGTGCTCAGTGCCAAGTAGCGAGGTTCCCTACTGATTTAAGCAGATCCTGCCTTGCTGTTGCACTTGAATGCGTACAAGCTCTCTTTAAAGGTGAGAAATAATACCTTGAATCTGATTCGGTACTCCATCTGGAGCCAATCCAACTGGGGGAGCACCGGTTGAATATGTGCCTGCCAAGCTATTGCATTCTGCACCAGAATAAGGCAATACACATATTTTCTGGCTTTAGAACTACCAGAGCCTTGGGCTTCTTTTATACAAGTAGTCTAACTGTTACTGCTGGGAAAATAGGAAAAATATTTTCCTGAGCCTATCATTGAACTGCACTGGCTAAGGATCAGAGCAAAGAGACCAGTGTTGTCCAGAAGCCTCCATAAGGCCTGGAAAGGACGTGTATATGTGATTGTGCCAATGTTTTACATGGTTTCCTTCTTGCTTTTATCCCTTTTAAGATTTAATGTAAGCCCCCTCAGTGTTGGATTTATTATTTGCCCAATGTTTAGGCTTATACTTTAGCTCGGTTCTCCAGTTGATTTAAGGTTTTATTACTGTTAATTTAGATACTCTTGTTTATATGTATATACATGTGCTTATACTGTATTGGAAGATTGCCTCTAATGTTTAAGTTTAGATATGTTTTTACCAACAGATACAGATATCTAAAATAAGCAAGAGCTTGTAGCAGCTGATATTAAGAGCCAAGGAAGCTAGCCTTGGAATTCAGTTTGGGCCAACACTGAGTAGATCTCTTTAGCAAAAACAAAGTCCCTTTTTTTGGATTACAAATTGAATCTGATGATGGCACCCCTAGATATCCCAGCTGTTGAAGAACATGCCAAGATCACCATTGGACCATTTGAACTTTCTTTTGTTGCGGGACTGAGGCGCGGGAGCCTCAGGACATAGGTCAAGGAAGCAGCACCATCTCATAACCAGATACCTGGGTGCGTTAACAGCCTTACCCAGTTTTATGAATGAACACCCTCCGCTCTCCGTTTCAGCACTATCGTAAAGTCTCGCGGGAAGATGCCTGACAGCGAGATCTCATGGTCCCATTCACAAAGTTGTAATTGTACCTTTTTCTTTTATGTGTTGATGTTTTCTTTATTGTTGTAAGGTACGGGATCTGCCCCCTTACCTGCCCCTTTTGCCCCTTTGATCTGTGTGTATAAAAGTTCTTGCGCTTGACTACGAGGGCACAATTCCCCTGCTTGAGCTGTAGCCACCACTTTCGAATAAAATACTTTGCTTTTGAAGAACATCGGCTTCCTGTGCCACACTACATTGCCTGAGGTGAAATCACTTAATGTTACCCGAGCAACAGCGGTAACATAACTGTACAATTAGGGCTGCTAGGCCCCCACTTTGGCCCCCCCCTGGCTATGTTCAGCTGGTTGGCAGATAACTTACCCATGCCACTTCAGGAAGTGATGTCATCACATTGCTGATGCCGTGGGAAATGCTCTGGTATTTGGGCAAAAAAAATGGCTTCTACCTTAGAGTTTTTGGCCAATATCTACATGTCTCCCATGACATTGGCATCATAGTGACATCACTTCTGGAAGTGATGTTGTCAGATTGGTGCTGGTCTCCCTCCACAGCTTCTCAGTACCCCCCTCACCCTCCAGGCAATGCTGTGCAATTCTGAGCCATAATCTTACTGAGGTCTATTCAATCTATTTTTGTTCCTATGAAAGTGTTGTTTAGACTGCACTGTGAGCAACACAGGAGCATGAGTTTGAACTTGCATTTAAATGTTTTAAGAATGGAATTGATTCTTATGGACAAACAAAATGGTTGTGGGCACTTCTTTCAACACAATTGGAATAACAGGGAATTTTCACATTAACGTCAATTGTCAAATTCACTTCATTTCTGCCCAGCTTTCTCCCCAGCGAAGTCATCTCTTCTGTTTTATCATCACAGCAACCTTGTGAGATAGGTTAGCCTGGGAGTAGGGGACAGGCCCAAAGTCACTCAGAAATCTTCCACGGCAAAGTGGGAATTTGAACCTGGGTCTTCCAAATCCTGTCCCAACCACTATGCTACACTGACTCTTGAAAGAGCTATATGTTTACAACCAGAGGTGGGATCCAGCAGGTTCTCACCAGTTCCTGAGAGTGGGTTACTAATTATTTGTGTGTGCCGAGAGGGGGTTACTAATTGGGTCCGCTTTTCTGTTAGAAATTCCATTAGGTCCAAAAATCATAAAGTCCTGTTGTTTCCTATGTGGCTGGTTAGCGAAGGTAGAAAACGGGATAATTCTCCCTGTTGGGCTGTTTTAAAAACATGTTTTAGGAATATGGTAAAGTTCCTTGTTTAAGGAAAGTCTCCTTCTTTTGATTTCTAGAAACAAAATTAAGTATTTGAAAGTTTTAAGTATTTGACAGGCAGTCAATTAGAGGAAAAGTAGTTGTTTCTGTTGGCAGTCCATAGGACTTTAAGCTATAATGAAGTTTAAATTATGGACAGAAAAGATACCAGCCGGAAATTAGGGAACTTTTTTTTTTTTGGCAGTGCAATAGTTTTTTACAGTAACAGAGAAATTATTAATGCCCCGCCCCCGGAATGCCCAGCCATGCCCCTGTCGTGCCCCGCCCAGCGCCCGATTGGCGCTACGCCACTGTTTGAATCCCACCACCATGGGAACCTACTAAAATTTTTTGATCCCACCACTGTTTACAATCCCTTTTCAGCTCCAGTGCTTAGTTTACCAAAATAGATCCTACGTACACTGAGAGAGATGTTTTTCGTTTGCTGAAATTAAGACATTCAAATTTTAAGCTAAGGACCAGATGCACTCTTCTGCAATAGTGGAGAATCAATTGTGCATTGCAGTTTTGCACACGCATAACATTCCTTGACTAGGGAGCGTGGGTATTATCCGAAAGAACCTCAGTAGTAAAACTGAGTCATCACAATCATGACATCAGCATTTTCATGCTGACCAAGACGTGGCAGGCAGGCGAGTAGCATTACGTTGGGCTGCAGCTTCACTTCAGACAGGAGCAGTTCCTAGAAGGGCTTGTCCGGACCTGTTGCTTAGTTTCAGGTATTGCAATATATGCTCTTGAAAACCGGAATGCCTTCCTTCTCTGCACCCTCCTCGACTGGTGCCATAAATAATGCTGGGAGGGATCCTCTTGTCTGCGTTTGTGCTTTTTCTCAAGAGAACCCTCCCTCCTTGGAGAATCTCTTGTGCCAGGTCGCTGTGCCTTGACAAAAGTTAGGTCAAGATCTCTGCCAGGGAAGCCACTCAGCAAAAATCATTTCCAGCATGTGTCGCTCTTGTTAGGGTTCCCACGTTCCAGATGGGGACTGCTAACCTCTTGGAATTACAGCTGCTGTTCCGACTGTAGAGATAAGTTCCTCTGGAGAAAGTAGCTGTTTTGGAGACGGGAATTGTATCCCAATTATGTCCCTTCCTTTCCCCAAACCCTTCCCTCCGCAGGTTCCAACCCCAAATCTACAGGGATTTCTCATCCAGGAGTTGGCATGGAAAGTACCTCAGGGCTCTCAGCTGCACAGTGAGGCTATATTGTGACCTCCTCATGTTTCTCTGTTTACACGCGAGGAGGCATCCACTGCCTGTTCCCCAGCTGCTTGCTGAAGTCACAATGGGCCTCTGCTTTTCCTGGTTCTCTTAACTCTGCCCCTCAACTCCCTCTTAAAGGCACAGATCTCATCACACCTGGTAGTTGCAAGATAAAGGACTTTGTTAATGCCCTTTAAATTGCAGTTATATTGATATACCTATGACTTTAGCAATATCAATATTGTAGCCCCTTTCCAAATATTTGTTTTAAATCCTGTTGATTGGGTAGCTGGTATTACCCTATTATCCACCTTGTATTGGAGGGAATGATAGAAATGTTGGGAGTAAATAAATACTCTCCTTGTTTATACTGGCAGGCCTAATATCTCTGTGAGAAGTTTTTAGCCCTGCGGAAGTTGGAACTGTGGCCATTTGACCTTAATGGAAGACTGCTTTTAAAAAGCTAATGTAGAAAATTCAGAAGGCAATGGCAAACCACCCCGGAAACATAGTTTGCCTAGCAAAAGTTGTGATGTGATGTCACCCCAGGGGTCAGTGCGTGGAGACGGGTAAGCTTTGGCGCATACTTGGAAATCAGTGCCTTTAACTTAAAACTTAAAATTAGGTTTCTGCTCAGAAAATGCGCTTCTTCATCCTGGCCCCTTTTAAAAAATAAGCAAGTGGCATAGCAACTATTGTGTTGTTTAATTTTGGTTTCCAACTCTGTGTTAGGAAATTCCTGGAGATTTGGCTGGGGGGGGTGGATCTTGGAGGGGGGCAGGGTTTGGGGAAGGCCCTCAACGGGATACAATGCCACGGAATCTACCCTCCAAAGCAGCCATTTTCTCCAGGAGAACTGAGCTGTGTAGTCTGTAGATTACTTGTCATTCCAGGTGATCTCCAGACCCCGACCTGGAGTTTGGCAACTCTACTTGCTTCGAGTCCGGCCTGTAACTACTGGAGGGGGAGGGGAGGAGGATATGAGGCCAGTGTCACCTCAGAAATGCTTTGCTTCCACTCTAAATTCCCAATGGACACTCATAGGTGTCAAACTCAGGGCCCTCCAGATGTTATGGACTACAGTTCCCATCATCCCCTGCCAGCATCATGCTGGCAGGGGGTGATGGGAACTGTAGACCATAACATCTGGAGGGCTGCAAGTTTGACAGCATTTTCCGTATGCCACAATTACCCCGGGATAGAAGCGGCATCATAAATGCCAGGTCAATTTTATCCCGGTTTCTCCCTTTGCATGGCTGCCCGTTTCTGCGGAGGAGCCAAGTTGAGATCGGGATGAAATACTCCATTTTGTTTTGCACGAGCCTGGGACTTCTGTATTCACATTGCAAGTGTCCCGCATTCTGATTGGCTGTTGTTTTTGAGTGGCAGCTCTGTGAAACAGCAGCATTTCTTGCGGAGCCACCTTACTTAATTAAGGCCAATATTCAGGAGATTTTGGGAATCAGCACTAATACTGACTGAAATACTGTGTCAGCCACATTTTGTAAACATGTAGAAAGTACAGTAATGAGCCTGCTCGACGTCCTGTGTCCTGATTGGCTGCTGGAATGAAAGTCAGGCAGGGAGATCAGGTGACTGGGGGAAAAAAAATAAACCGGCTCTGCTTCTGATAGGTTTTTGCACGGTAGCAGGCTCTAGCAGGGCCCCCACTCGGGATTTTTAAAAAGAACCTTCAATTTGGCGATTTTTGAAAATCTTGGGATAAGGGATATATCTCGGGGAAACCTCGATTTAGGACCGGAAGCCATGCAAAAATCACGCATAAACCAGGATTTTTCACCTCCCCATACCAGAATATTAGGACCACGAGGAAAACGCCATAGTAAAGAAACAGAAATAATTGAGAGGATCAAAATAAATTTGAGTGAAGAGTAATCCCTGGTCTGAAAACTGGCTGCCAACCCTCTGGGCATGTGCAGAATAATTTCCCGCTCATTATGCTGCAATCACACAATCTATTTATTAAATAGGGATTATGGGATTATGTTATAGGTTGGAGGGAATGGTTTGCAGACAGGCGTGTCTGAGGGACTTTTTAGCAATTATGGCACGGATTAGTTGCTGCCTCCCCCACCAACCCACCCCCCCGCTTTCCCAACACAGTTTCAAATCCTGCCCTCCACTCTTCTCACACCTTGAGTGAAAAATGGAGACATGCCAATTAAATTAACCAAAGACTCCTAAGCATGATCATAAGCAAACTGCGTTTCCCTGGATGGCCGGTATTCCATGCTGCAAGCGTTGTGCTGTCTGTGACTTTATAGCTCCACGTGCTTATACATAGACATGCTAAAATGTCCATGTTAATTTTTTTTTTTAGCAAATGACTCTGCATCAATTCAAAACCACACAGCTGGACTGCACACATTCCCAGATGTCTTGTATTACAATATCTAGTGGTGTGTGGATGTACGTCCATAGAAACTGATAATCCTATGGCATCACCAGCTCCTATCTCAAGATATGACTGAATGCAACTCATGACATCATTAGAGTCTGCGCAATAAAGGCCAAACTAGGTGAGAGAGGCATCCTTGAATTTGCCACGGGGACACACCAGCTGGCGAGGTGTAGCTGTTAAGAGCAGCGGACAATAATCTGGAGAACCGGGTTCCATTCCCCACTCCTCTGTACTGAAAGGGTGACCTTGGGCCAGTCACAGTCCTCTCAGACCTCTCTCAGCCCTACCTGCCTCACAAGGTGTCTGTTGTGGGGAGAGGAAGGGAAGGAGTTTGTAAGTCACTCTGAGACTCCTTACAGTTGAGAAAAGTGTAGTATAAATCCAAACTCCTCTTCTTCTTCTCTTATAGAGTTCCTGCCCAAGAACCGCTTTGAGCTACACCACAGGAGGCAAATTTTGGTTGAGACACGTAGGTGCAAGGGAATGAGGGGATCCTTTCAGAAATGGTACTGGGGAAATTGCCTAGACAAATAACACCCCCTCAGGCACCAGTTCAGGACTGAAAAACAGCTCAGGGGAAAGGTACAATCCCCTGCTTCCTGCACTACCTAAGGTAGGCTGACCAGCCGTCCCGCTTTTGGCGGGACCGTCACGTCTTTAGACAATTTGTCCCGCGTCCCGCGGGTTCTGCAAATTGTCCCGATTTTTGGGAGGCTGCTGCACTGCCTTCTGGGGCGCAAGGCAGTGCGGCAGCCTCCCGTGCGCCTGGCCGCAGGAGCGCATGGCCTTCTGGGGTTTGCCGTTTGCTGCTCTGTCACAGGGCGGCAAGCGGCAAGCCCCAGAAGCCCGTGCGCGCAGCCGCTTCCCCCATCCCGGATCACAAAGGTGACCATCTGGTCACCTTAACCTAAGGTGAACAAAAAAAGGTTTTGGGAACCAAAGAGGTTAAAAACAATGCAGACCTCCATAAAATAAAGGTTTCATTTCCTGCCACAAAATGTTTTCAGAGGCTTGTGCGGAAAAGACCACTGTGGGTCTTCAACGTGCCAAACAGAATGAAGTGGGGTGGTTGTGCAGCGAAGGCCTTTATCTAGGATGGCCACCCCAGATGATGCCTACTGACTTCCATTTTCCCACCACTACCTGATAGCTTTCTGACCCCAAGAGCCATTTAACCCAGTGGAGATGAGCGCAACACTTTTAACAGGCTCAGTAGCACTGCATAATATAATATAATTTAAATAATATAACATTACATTGCATTGCATTATATTTCTGTGCAGCGCTTCTCCTTGCCGGCTCATGGCAGCTTCTATCATGCAAAACACAATAAATACAATTCATGTAAAAATTAAAAACAATATCTGAAAGTTCTAAAAGGAGGTTAGAGCAGCAGTGGCGTAGGAGGTTAAGAGCTCGTGTATCTAATCTGGAGGAACTGGGTTTGATTCCCTGCTCTGCCGCTTGAGCTGTGGAGGCTGATCTGGGGAATTCAGATTCGCCTGTACACTCCCACACACGCCAGCTGGGTGACCTTGGGCTAGTCACAGTTCTTCTGAGCTCTCTCAGCCCCACCTACCTCACAGGGTGTTTGTTGTGAGGGGGGAAGGGCAAAGAGATTGTAAGCCCCTTTGAGTCTCCTGCATAAATCCAAACTACTACTCCTCCTCCTCCTCTCCTTCTCCTTCTCCTTCTCCTCCTCCTTCTCCTCCTCCTCCTCCTCCTCCTCCTCCTCCTCCTCCTCCTTCTAAAAGATGGTGATTAAAATATCAGAATGGTGGTGGTAACAATGATAGGGGAAAGAGAAGTAGGAGAGCGGAAGGCCAAAAGTTGGCATATGTCAGGTCATCGTTTAGCCTGCTGCCACCTCAAGCCATAGAGCCCCCATCCCCCCTCCAAAGCGGCCATTTCCTCCATGGGAACTATCTCTGTCACCTGGAGATTGCTTGTCATTCCAGGAGATCTCCAGGCTCCTCCTGGAAGTTGGCATCTTAACTGCTCCCTGGACATGCAAAAGAAAAAAAATGCATAGGTGCCGTGCAAGCCATGAGCACCACAATGCAGGAGAAACAAAATCACGCCCTTGAAGGATTGCTGCCGTTTTTGCACAATTAATTTAAAACGTTTTGGGGCAAAAAATTAAAATGTTTCCTCCATGGGATTCCGCACTGGTTTTACCTCCAAACATTTTATTTCCAGTCTTAGAAGGAGAGCAGCCATGGCGTAGTGGTTAAGAGCAGGTGCACTCTAATCTGGAGAACCGGGTTTGATTCCCCACTCTGCCACTTGAGTTGTGGAGGCTTATCTGGGGAACTAGATTAGCCTGTGCACTCCCACACATGCCAGCTGAGTGACCTTGGGCTAGTCACAGCTCTTGGGAGCTCTCTCAGCTCCACCCACCTCACCTACCTCACTTACAGGAGAGAAAAGAAGGGTATAAATCAGTGGTGGGATCCAAAAATTTTAGTAACAGGTTCCCATGGTGGTGGGATTCAAACTGTGGCGCTACTGCTTCGGCCAATGGGGCTCATGCAGGGGCACGACGGGGCATGGCCGCAAGTGCATTCCTCGGGCGGGCATTCCTGGGCAGGGCTGTGGCAAGGACGCAGCCGCTGTGCCAGTCCTTGGGCGGGAAACGAATGCACGCAGGCGCAGGCTGCCACGCACGCCGGTGCACCTCCTGCTAGACTGCTTCAAGTTCTGTGCGCCACTGCTGAGAGGAGGGGCGTAACTAAGGCAAAAATCACATGGCAAAATCAGCCATTAGTAACCCCCTCTCGGCACACACAAATAATTAGTAACCTACTCTCGTGAACCTGTGAGAACCTGCTGGATCCCATTTCTGGTATAAATCCAAACTCCTCCTCCTCCTCTTCTTCTAAATGAACCCCCCCCCTTTTAAAACGATTCTCTGGCTGAAGCATTTTTGAAAACATCTTCAGTTGCTATGCAATCTACTGGCTACTTTTCCTATACTTCTTTGCTTCCCTGAATTTCCTCCTTGCCTTAATTTTCTGAGCTCACCCCGTTTCCCCTCACCTGTTTTATTTGGAGCATTTCTCTGTTTGCTGTATTATTGGGGGGGGGGGCAGTCTTTGAAGCATCGACTATATGAGGAGTAGAGAACGCAGCACGAGGGCTGTGAAGCGTTGAAATATCGATTCTACACAGAACTTAAAAAAAGAGGGCAGTGGAAATCACATAGTGGCCGTAAGGAATCATTTTAAGGGGGTGAGTGCAGGCATACATTGGGCCCTTCTGCATTGTTGGAGTCGACCTTAGATTGACTCTGCAGTCCCACCTCAGTCTCTTCATTGGTGCACAGACGTGAAGCGCCAGGATCCTCGCTGTATTCGACTCGACTCTTCCACCTCACTTCGGGTTATTGAATTTCTTGACTCTACTGGGAAGTTGAGTCAACTGGTAGACTCGGGTTGTGCTCGAGCCGAAGCCGACGGAGTGCGGAATCTCCGTCACTCGACTCTGCCACGTAGCCAATCACAGCTAAGTATTTCGCCCATGCGCAGAAGGGGAGACTCGTGGTGGCGCGAAAAGCTTTGGGCATGCGCAGAACGGGGGACTCAGAAACCAATTGGAACGCAGCGCAGGGAGGTGGTCCCGGCCCCTCTGAGCTCGGCTCCGGAGACACGAGTCGGCTGCTGTGCGGAGGAACGGGAGGACTCGAGTTGAGGTACGACTCCGCCGACACGAGTTGAACCTGAGTCGCCTCGTGTGTCCAGAAGGGGCCATTGTTGTAAAGGTGGCGGGGGGGGGGGGCTGAAATTTTTTAACAAATGTTTTAGAGGATTTTTGCGGAAAGGCCCAATGATAACGTTGAAGCCGGGGTGACCCTCAGCTGCTCTTGACTGCTGGGCTTCCATTTCATCATCACTTCTTAAGGGGGGTGGGAAAAGTCCTACCATAGGCACAATGTGTACCTGGTAATTTTAAAAGAACAATAATTCAGTAGCTAAAGATATGCTTTACTCAATTTTCTCTACCAAATACCGACCACGGGACCCTCGGCTGCATTCTTTGTTCAAGTTTCTCACGACATTTGCTCATCGTGTGTGTTGAAAGTGTCAGCCTGTATTTCATTTCTCGTGGCACTTTCCCATGGGATAAAAAATGCTAACCTGAGTCAAACACAAACGATTCCAGTGAACAAAACAGTAGAAAATGTGCCGTTTTCTGTGCCAGTGCCTGAGAGAATCGCCTGACCTCAGCAAGAAGCTCGCAGGGAAGAGCAGTCTCCAAAGATGGGGAGTTGTTTGCTAAGCCAGTTTTGTGGTTCCTCTCTGGTCAATGTCTCTGTCTTGCTTGTCTGTTCTTGTTTTGTTGAAATCAGGTGTAGCCGAAGAATGGAATTGTGTTGGCAACTCCCCCCACAACCACCCGACACACACACCGCACAATGACAGCGAATGGGGAGAAGTTTGCATTGCTGCATTTCTGAACTGTGAAGTCAGTCGGTTTTCTTAGTGGAGCGCAGGCCAAACCTTGCAATACAAACACGAGCGAAGGAGTTGCTACATAAGCAGCCCGTAAAGAATGAGCCGCTCAGCATTCCAGAGTGGCAGATGGGTCATTAGTTGGGGGTTTTTTTTTAATCAAAAGCAAGCAAGAGAGAAAGATTTAAAATCTATCATCCACAAAGTTTATAAAAGATACTATTAACGTGGTCTCAACATACATGTAGCTATTGGTGTTAAATCAATTTAAGCTCATGAGAAAAGCAAATCAGAATGTCTAAGAATGTGTGGGGAGGTGTGAACGGTTAGCTTGCAGCTTTGATTTTGGGGGACAGAAGACAGGCCCGAGAGTCCAGAAGAAAGAAGGCAAGCAAGAGAGGAATTTCACGCAGCAGAAGCTTTTTGTTTAAAAAAAATGCTGTCAAGTTGCAACTTGTAAGACTGTAAGAGTGAGTTCCACTGGGCATTTGGGGAGGCTGGCCGCTGATGGAGCCCCCCCCCCCCAATCTAGGTCAGGAGTCTGCAACCTGCGGCTCTCCAGATGCTCGTAGACTACAATTCCCATCAGCCCCTGCTACCATGGTCAATTGGCTATGGTGGCAGGGGCTGATGGGAATTGTAGTCCATGAACATCTGGAGAGTCGCAGGTTGCAGACCCCTGATCTAGGTGGTCCCTATTACATCTATGGGGCCTTCCGTTCCCCTCTCAGGCAGGGTTTTTAAATTGTTGGATGCTGTATAATGCACGCTGTAGTTTAAATGGGTTTAGTTATTTTAATTTTACAGACTCGCAGGGGTCTGCAACCTGCAGCTCTCCATGGGTCCATGGACTACAATTCCCATCAGCCCCTGCCAGCATAGCCAATTGGCCATGCTGGCAGGGGATTATGGGAATTGTAGTTCATGAACATCTGGAGAGCCGCAGGTTGCAGACCCCTGTTATAGAGCCATATTTATATTTAAGATTATGATTATTTGTGCTCTTCCTGTTATGTTATGTCATTTTATGTTGTACACCGCCCAGAGCCCCCCGGGGGTGGGCGGTATATAAAATTAATTAATTAATTAATTAACAACAACAAGAACAACAACAACAACTTTTGGCTACCCTTTGGTTTTCCAAGGCAAGCAACATTCGGAGGTGGTTTGCCATTGATTCCTCCTGTGTAGGCACCATGGACTTCCTTGGTGGTCTCCCATCCCCAAATTAAGCAGGGCCGACTCTGTTTAATTTCCAAGATCTGATAAAATTGGGTTAGTCAGGGATACCCACGTCAGGGTACAGGGGAGCTAGTAGACAGATTAAATACAGAACTGCAGCTTTGAGAGAAAGACCTACAGGGTGATGTTGTTAACTCAGAAGTAGCTGGCTTTGGTGGGCTTTCTGGTCGAATCCCCACTACCGTCTTAGCCAGTTTTCAGAACACAAACGAACCAGGTTTGAGGTCGTTTGTGTTCTGAAACCTGGCTAAGACGGTAGTGGGGATTCGACCCTTGTTCCTAATGATGCAGCCACAGATGCAGGTGAAATGTTAGGAACAAGATCTACCAGACCACGGCCACACAGCCCGGAAAGCCCACAACAACCGCTCAATGGATTTTGTTTATGTCAGAATCCCCCAAAACTGAAACAAACTTGTGTATAGAACAGTAGTTTCTTCAGAGATGTGGAACTTCCCTGAACAAAGCCAGAACTCATTTGCCCACACAAAATCCAGTAATTAAAACAGCTTGCACACCCCACCCCCCCCATCCTGGGAAAGCGCGCCTAAAAGTAACTGTAAGAACAGTGATTCTCAACCAGGGTTCCGTGGTACCCTGGGGTACCCTGAGCACGTCCCAGGGGTACCATGACAATGCTACCGCCTGCCCCCCCCCCACCAGAATCAAATGGATTTTGAAGAGGGGGTGGGGGTTGGAAGCTTCATGGGCTCCCTTTAAACAACACTGAAAAACAGCATTATTTTATTTGCCTAAATTCGGTGTGGATTGGGGGGGTAGATTTAAACGGAGCTGTTCCTTTAAATCCCCCCAATCCATGCCTCGTGAATTTAGGCAAACAAGCAATGCGGCTGTCAATGCTGCTTTCCCTCCCCTCCCCCTGCTTGGCACTCCCCCCACCTAAAGGCCCAAAACGGAATAAACCCTAAAAAATGCAAAAAAAATAAATAAAAATCAAATGAACCTCAGGGGTACCCTGAGATATGAAGAGCGAGGTCAAGGGTACCACGGTGTCAAAAAGGTTGGGAAACACTGTGTAAGAAAGATAACCGTGAAGATGCCTAGCCATCGACCTTGGTCAGCACCTGAGATGTGAAATCACACACAAGAAACAGTTAAAAGGCAGACAGTAATGCATTAACCCGTTCCACCACCCCCATCTTACAGAAAACAGCATAAGCCAGTGGTGGCGAACCTTTGGCACTCCAGATGTTATGGACTACAATTCCCGTCAGCCCCTGCCAGCATGGCCAATTGGCCAATTCCCCCCCCCCCACCCCCGCGCCCCCCCCCCCCCCCCCCCCCCCCCCCCCCCCCCCCCCCCCCGCCCCCCGCCCCCCCAACCCCCCCCCCCACCGCACCCCCACCCCCCCCCCCCCCCCCCCCCCCACACCCCCCCCCACCCCCTCTCCCCCCCCCCCCCACCCCCCCCCCCCCCCACCCCCCCCCCCCCCCACCCCCCCCCCCCCCCCCCCCCCCCCCCCCCCCCCCCCCCCCCCCCCCACCCCCCGCCCCCACCACCCCCCCCCCCCCCCACCCCCCCCCCCCCCCACCCCCCCCCCCCCCCACCCCCCCCCCCCCCCACCCCCCCCCCCCCCCACCCCCCCCCCCCCCCACCCCCCCCCCCCCCCACCCCCCCCCCCCCCCACCCCCCCCCCCCCCCACCCCCCATGGCCGTGTTCTAGCAGCATTCTCTCCTGACGTTTCGCCTGCATCTGTGGCTGGCATCTTCAGATGCAGGCGAAACGTCAGGAGAGAATGCTGCTAGAACACAGCCATACAGCCCGGAAACCACACAGCACCCCAGTGATTCCGGCCGTTCCACCCCCCCCCCCCCCCACCCTTAGCCCCCCCCCGCCCACCCCCCCCCCCCCCCCCCCCCCCCCCCCCCCCCCCCCCCCCCCTCGCCCCCCCCCCCCCCCAAGCCATACAGCCCGGAAACCACACAGCACCCCAGTGATTCCGGCCGTGAAAGCCTTCGACAATACAATGTACAATACAGTTTGGGAGGAGTTGAACGTGGTTATGATGCTGTCCCAAGACGTCTCAGTTTTCTATTACCCCAGAGTACACTTGTCCATACTGTAGCCTGCTCCTAGGACTTTTTTTTGGAGGGGGGTAGTTAACCCACCATGGGACTATGACTTCAGTTGCCTTCTAGAATAAGGGTCCCTGACATTTCTCATCCTGTGGGCCTCTTTGGAATTCTGACACACTGTGGTAGACACAATCACAAAATGGCTACCAGAAGAGGTAAAACCAGTCACAAAATGGCAGCCACAAGAGGTGGAGCCACCCACAACATGACTGGTAGCAAAGTTATATATGATTCTAATAGTAACTCTTCAACACTTCAGGCTGAAGCTCTGTTTATCAGGATGCCTAAGGGGGTACATGAGTGAAAAAAGGTTGCGGACCACTGTTCCAGATCATTCCAGGCATACCCAGTTGCTAAAGAGATATTTCATTCTGGCAGTCAAGAAAGATTCTATGAAGAGTTGGTTTTTATACCCCGTTGTTCTCTAAGGAGTCTCAAAGTGGCTTACAATCACCTTCCCTTTTCCTCCCTACAACAGGTAGGTGGGGCAGAGAGAGTTTGTTGAGAACTGTGGCCCAAGGTCGCCCAGCAGACTTCATGTGGAGGAGTAGAGAAATCGAACTTGGTTCACCAGATAAAAGTCCACCGCTCATGTGGAATTGTGGGGAATCAAACCCGGTTCTCTAGATTAGAGTCCATCTGCTCTTAACCACTACACCACACCGGCTCTCCAGCAGAAGGTGCTTAGGGCCTCAGGTAACCCTTTGAGGCTCCTGTTAGGTCTCTGAACCTTAAGCCAATAAACAGACCCTGAGGTATTGATCAGTAGTGTTTATTGATGAGGCACTGAAGCACCAAAGCTTGGCAAAGCCAGTTCTGACAAACCTGGCATTTGCCATCCTCGTTATCCCTGTTGCAAGTCCCCCCTCCCACTTTCCCAAAAAGTTGTGAAAAGCAGTCCCTGGAGCTGAGGTGCCCCAAGGTCGACAGCAGATAGTAAGAGAGAACCACCTGGCTTCCTGCCCCCATGAGATAATGGATATAGCTGTTTTTCTCACGGGACCAGGATGTCAGGGGAAGCCAAGTTATCTACGAAGCGTGTGAAGCCATAAAGTAAAGATGAAAGAATCAATGAAAGAATGCCCCAGATGGCAGTGGTTACATATAGCAGGCTGATTTCATATATCTTTCAGCAGCATTGATTTGTTATTTTAAGCAGCTACGTTGAGTTAGGAACACATCTCAATCACACAGAAACTATTCTCCCGACAGCTCCCCAATGACAAACAAGGAACTGTTCAAGAAAAAGCTACATGCTCATGAGAAGAAGTAGAAGTTATATTCAGTGATGTTGTAATTTCTTGGAAAGGCACTCTGACACAGATGCTGAGGAGTCTGTAGGTGAAGAGGCTCTTGAGGCTCCCATTGGAAGGGGGACCTTTGCAAGAATTCAATGCTCTCCCTACAGTGGTAGAAATGACAGATGTAACTAAGAGGCCAAGGAGTGGGCATGAGGCGAGGTTGCCGGGAAACTTCAAGGTCTGTGTTTTATGAGATCATGGCAAACCTGCAGTAGAGAGTTTCAGGATCTTTGACTCCTAGTTCTGAAGTGGTTGTGATAAGTTGACTGTTAGCACTCAAGAGGTATGGGTATGTTGATACCACTAAGTGACTAGTTAAGGGCCCTTTCTGCGCAAATCTTGCCAAACATTTGAGGCGTGGAATAAAATGTTCCCTCCGTGGAGACCCACGTTGCTTTTGCCCCCTTTTGTTCCCAAGTAGGCTTGGCGATTCGGTAAATCAGAATCACAGAAAACATGGGGGGAAAAGCACCTTTTCTTTTACCAGTAATAAATCCCAGGTGTATTTGTAATGCCGAATACGCCTGGGTCCGAAAACGCCGAGTGACATTTGACTTTTTCAGCTGTTTTAATCTCTCTGCCCTCCACCGTCATTCCCCAAGCCCAGCGAGCTGAGTCCCACATGCGGGATCACTCCCCCTCCCTCCCTTCCCAAGACCTGTGGGGTTGTGAGTTTTGGGACGCAAGGTGTGTGTGTGTGTGTGTGGGGGGGAGAGACAGTGCGATCCTCCATGGGGGACTGAGCGAGAATTGCAGCACTCCGCTGTGAAGCGCCGAAGCGCCGTTTCGACAATGAACTCCAAACAAAAGGGGGAAATCCTTTAATGGTGGCCATGGATCGTTTAGAGAGGGTGAGTGTGGACATACATTGCAGTGTGTGGGGGTGGGCGGGGATCGCAACATTTTAGAAATGTTTTAGGGGATTTGTGCAGCAAAGCTCCTGTTCCCCTCTATTCAAAGCTCCTGTTCCCCTCTATACTTTGGGATCGCACCCCCGAAATCTAGCCCTGCTGTATACTTAGAACAGCTTGTTGATTATAAGTGCAGGTGGGTCATGACCAGAGCAAGGTGCAACTCATTCCCCTCTGTCTATCTTCAAGGTCGTTTCCTTAACATCCCACAAAGTGAGCGTTGCTGTCGGCACTGTCCCAACGCTATGGACTCAATCCCTCATATCCTGCTTTACTGTTGGAGGTATAATGATATTAGAACCGATTTGGGAGCTTTACTACCTCTAGAATGTATGTTTCCCTCAGACAAACTAAAAATGTCTAAGCTATTGAACAGCCCTAATGTAGAAATTTCTGAAGCAGTTGCTACATTTTTAATCCATGTTCTACTTGATATGTAACAATGATCCTGCTTTTGTATTTGGAATGTAGGGTACTTCCGGTTTATGCCTAATAAAGGTTTTTGGATTGGATTGGATGTAGAAAAGGCCTCTGTTTCTCTTACTCAGGGCTTGTATGAAAGGGGTCTCACTTGTTCTGGGCTTGGGTGGGCAGCAGTCTTCTAGTGTGTGGATTAGTGTTCCCCATTTCCCAGCCGGAAGCAATATGTGATGAGTGTTGAAGTTCCCACTGTCTCCTGAGTGATGGCTACAGAGCAGGACTGAAAGGTGACCTAAAGCAGGGTAAGGTAAGGATACTACCCATGAATACCACCCCCTGGGTGGGAATGGGAGGGGCTTCTGGCTGGCAGTAAGTCCAGGGCCAGTGTTATGTACCTTCTGGTGTCAGGTGTGCCTGTGTGCCGAGATGGGGGCCGTGGTTCAGTGGAAGAGCACCGTCTTTGCATTCAGAAGGTCCCAGCTTCGATCCCTGGCATCTTCGGTGGACAGAATGAGGAAGCAGGTGGTGGGGAAAACCTCCGCTCGAGACCCCGGAAAGCAGCTGCCAGTCTGAACAGACCAGGGGTCTGCAACCTGCAGCTCTCCAGATGTTCATGGACTACAATTCCCATCAGCCCCTGCCAGCATGGCCAATTGGTTGCAGACCCCCGGAACAGACAATGCTGAGCTCAGTGGACCAGCAGTCTGATTCAATTGAAGGCAGCATCATGCGGGTTCATGCATGAAACACTGCTCCAGGGGAAGGCCTTTGGTTCAGTTGTAGAGCACGGGCTTTGCATGCAGGAGGCCCCAGGTTCAATCCCTGGCACCTCCAGTTAATAGGACCAGGCAGCAGGGGAGGGGGAAGATTAAGATTCTGGAGAATTGCTGTTGGCCTAAAGAGACGATACGGACCTTGATAGACCAAGGCTTGGATCAAGGACGCAGGTAAGGGGGCAGGTTTCCCCTGGGTTTAACCCCCCCATTACATGCCCGAAGCTCTGCCCCCCGTTTGTGTTTTTTTGTATGTGTAAAGTGATTTTTCCAGTTTTTGGCCTGCAGGGGTGCTGTTTTTAGACTATCAGCACCAAAGTTTCAGGGATTTGTTGGGAGACTTTCCTGATGATATCACCCAAGTTTGGTGAGGTTTGGTTCAGGGGGTCCAAAGTTATGGAGTCCAATGGGAGCTAATAAGAGATAGGAGCTACACCTTTGAGGGTTCATAACTGTGGACCCCCTGAACCAAACTTCACCAAACCTGGGTGGTATCATCAGGAGAGTCTCCTAAATATACCCTGAAAGTTTGGTGCTGCTAGCTTAACAATTGCACCCCTGACAGCAGGTACCCCCACATTTCCCCAGATTCTCCTTTTAAATCCACCCCCTTCGGCATGGATTTAAAGGGAGAATCTGAGGTCCCAAGTTTAAACATTGAAAGTGATGCTGTTTCAGGGTGCGGGATAATCCACAGCATCACTTTCGATGTTGTTTTAACTGGGGACCCCAGATTCTCTCTTTAAGGTGGATTTAAAAGGACACTCTGGGCTCCCTAGTTTAAACACCATTAAAAGTGATGATGTTTGGGGGTGGATTCCAGCATCATAGCACCGGGCTCTGTTTTCCCTAACTACGCCTCTGGCCGGAGGGGAGGGCAGAAGGGACTGCCAGCTGCCGGCTGGGAGCCCAGCTGGTGGGGGGGCATGGTGGACGGGGCAAGGGAGTCTGCCATCCCTGGCCTCGGAGAACTGCTTTTATAAGCACTGAGGCTGGGGGTGTGGTTTGGGGAGGCGTGGCCATGCCCCTAGGGGGGTGGGGGCGTGGCCCACCACCCGAACCTACCCCATAACAAATTTATACCTACGTCCCTGGCTTGGATCCAGTACAAAGCATCTTCATGTAACATCGATTTGACACAGAACTAAAAAAAAGGGGGATCACAAAATGGCTGCCAAGAATCGTTTCAAGGAGGTGAGTGTGGACATACATTGTGGAAAAGGGGGGATTGAAAAGGGGCAGAATTTTTTTTTTAACATCACATTAGAAAGTGCAAAGTCAGCTTGTGTCTTTGGGCAGTTTATCTCCTTGTTAGATACTGGCTTTCCTCTCCCATCGTGCCCAGAGGTGACATGCATGCCCACACTGTGCCCATATGCCAAAGTCCATGGAGCAGAATGGAAGGGTGAGCTAAGCAAGTGGAAGCGTATTTTTCATACTGTTTCTGTTTCACTTCATGTCAGACTGTAAGGCTGGCAAAGAGGTACTTTAAAACCCTGTTTGCTCTTGAGATTTCTACTTTGTGAGCACCGCTATCGAGGCTTCAAAAAGCAATGGAATGTGAGGTGGTGTAGAAATGGCAACATTCCACAGTAGCCCAACAGAGCCACACCTTTGTCTCTGCACAGATTTCAGTGTTTACCTACAGTTAGTCTGGATTCAGGTATGCTTTATCTTTTGAACACACATAGAGAATGCCCCATTTTCTGCCGACTTGCGTGCACCTCAAAGAATGGTTGGTCTTGGTATGGAATGCGCTATCTCAGAGAATCAGATTTTATGCACGTCCAAAATCAACAATTATTTAGACAAGGTTATGAAGCAAGCATTTTATCATTAAAGAGTTTCTTTTATCTAAGGAAGTCTCAAGAAAATCTCTGCCAGGTGAGTGAGATGGAAGAGAAGAAAATACATTGGAACAGTGGGAGTTTACTGTGGTCCTTGAAGGAAGGGCCACATACAAATGGATGAAAGAAAGAAAGAAAGAAAGAAAGAAAGAAAGAAAGAAAGAAAGAAAGAAAGAAAGAAAGAATGAAATCTATACCAGTCTTCTGTTCCGTTATCTGAGTGTGGCCAGAGGCATGAACCTTTGGGCAAGAGCCAAAGGGCTCTTGGATCTTCGCTCACAGTCTGTGGCCCTGAATGAGCCACCATCCAGACCCACGTCCAGTTTAGGATGCTGGAGATGTGTCCTGTAGTCTTTTTGACATCTAAACTAGATTTGTTGTGTTTCTTTGTAAGTCCATTTTAAATCCGATTGGAAAAAGGGTGGGTTGTGTATGCAAAGTGCTCTCTTGTTGCAGCTAACTTACGGCAACCCCATAGGCCGCAGGGGTGTCAAACTTGCAGCCCTCCAGATGTTCATGAACTACAATTCCCATCAGTCCCTCCCAACATGAGCACTGGCTATACTGGCAAGGGCTGATGGGAACTGTAGTTCATGAACATCTGGAGGGCCGCAAGTTTGACACCTGTGCCATAGGGTTTCCAAAGCAAGAGACAACAAGAGATGGTTTTACCCTTGACTTCCTCAATGGCTTCCCACCCAAGTACTAACCACGGCTGACCCTACGCGCGCGCGCGCGCGCGCGCGTGTGTGTGTGTGTGTGTAACTGTGCCAGGAAGTCGCAGCTGACTTACACCATCCCCAAAGGGTTTTCAAGGCAAGGAAGGTTCAGAGCTGGATTGCAATTGCCGGCCTCTGCTTGGGCTGTGATAGTTCTGATAGAACTGTGACTGTCCAAGTTGAAGAAGAAGAAGAAGAAGAAGAAGAAGAAGAAGAAGAAGAAGAAGAAGAAGAAGAAGAAGAAGAAGAAGAGGAGGAGGAGGAGGAGGAGGAGGAGGAGGAGTTTGGATTTATACCTCTCCCGCAGGAGACCTCAAAGGGGCTGATTAATCTCCTTGCCCGTCTCCCCTCACAACAAAACACCCTGCGAGGTGGGTATTGAAAGAGCTCCGAAGCCGCTGTGATTAGCCCAAGGTCACCCAGCTGGCGCAGGTGGAGCAGTAATAGGCTGGAATCTGAATTCTCCAGATAAGCTTCCACCAGCCCAGGGCCGCAGAGCTGGGAATCGAAAACCCCGTTCCTGGTGATCAGGTAATAACGAGCTCTTTAACCTCTTAACACGCCACTGCTGCTCCCAGCAGGTAACCCAGCAGGCTCCATCTGGAGGGTGGGGAAACAAACCCAGTTCTCCAGGTGAGAGTCCACTTCATCGCCCTGGCTTGAATGGTGGGATAGCAACGCTTACATACACAAATATGAAAACGAATAAATTTGATAAACTAACTGCGCATTTTTGTGCCAACGTTCAGAAATACCATTAGGTTTCCTTCCCTTCGGCCAAATTATGTTTCCCCCCTGATTCTAACTGTAGAAATCTGTTTTTCTTGTATTTCAGGATTCATTAACTTTGGGTAGTTTAAGGACAAGGGGAAATACAGGGGAAATGGAATATCCATCACCAGGTTCTGTAACACGACCTTGCTATTTTAGCCAATTACCACTGATTCTTTTGGGATACATCTTTGAAGCCAAAACTGCAGGCATTTGCAAGAAACACAGATCTGCCCCCCAAAATAAGCTGGTTTCAAACAAAATTGCTTTTGGGAGTTTTCTCAAAGGCTATAGCAAATGACCAGCAAGTTCACAACAAGGCAGTTGCCCAGGGTCATTGAATGCCATGTTTAATGGGGCTAAAACAAGGCATGTCAGCGTGATGCAGTGGTTAAGAGGTGAGAACTCTAATATGGAGGACTGGGTTAGATTCCCCACTCCTCCACATGACCATAAACATTAAAATGTATCCAGAAATTCGCACTATTGCAATTCATTTGCCCTTTCCGCGCAAATCCCCCAAAACGTTTCTAAAATGTTTTCAATCCCCCTTTTTACAGTGACATATGTCTGCACTCATCCCCTCCAAACGATTCTTAGCTGTCATTACATGATTTCTTCTTTTTTAGTTCTGTGTTGAATCGATGCTTCAGTGCTTCACAGCCTCATACTGTGTTTCTCTGCTCCTTGTATACTTGATGCTTTGAAGATTAGACTCCCTCAAATAATACAGCAAATCTCTCTCTCTCTCTCTCTCTCTCTCTCTCTTTCTTTCTTTCTTTCTTTCTTTCTTTCTTTCTTTCTTTCTTTCTTTCTTTCTTTCTTTCTTTCTTTCTTTCTTTCTTTCTTTCTTTCTTTCTTTCTTAGATTTCAGAGACCTTTAATAGGCATTAGAAAAAAACCAAAACAGTTAAAACTAAATAAAGTTTCAGTTAGAAGAGCATTATTACAAGGCATGCCTAGCAACAGCCACTGATGTACTCCATTGTTTAAAGCTCTGGATGCCCTGTCAGATTTTTTAAACTCTCTAGGCCTTTTTTTTAATGTTTCATTTTCTTCTGCAGATCTGGGACACATTCCAGGTTTGTAGAAAGATCTGTCTTAGCCATCTGGAGCTCCTGTCACTAGATTTCAGTATTCAAAACTTTGGCCGACTTTGCTATTAGAATATAAGACATAGCAAATACATAGCAAATATATAGCAACAGAGGCGTACCAGGGGTAAATGGCGCCCGGAGACAAATTGTCTCCAGGACACCCCCCAGGCTCCACCACCCACTGCCCTCGATTCTGCCCATGTCACCATGGACAGAATGTGGTTTTTGCGCCCCCCCATGTGACCAGAAGAGTGGCGCCCAGGGACGAGGGGTACCCCTTATCCCTAGGCAGATACGCCACTGTATAGCAAGGCCTCTGATTTCAAAATAAATTATGCCAAATTCAAAACTATAGCTATCACCATCTCTAATTCTACCAGAGAATATCTGATTTTTTAAATATATATATTTTCTTCTAACAGAATAACTTCCCTGTAGTGGAGGCACATTTTAGACCACTGTATAGCAAGAAGGCAAGAATTACTCTCCACCAAACCACGTTTGCCCTTTATTTGCCCGCCTTCACTCTGCGGCAGGTGCTGGCTTGTCAAGGCCAATTCCCAGATAGTTGTGGTTAGCCTTACAGTGTATAGCTAAGTCCAGATAAGGCGTAGGATAAACAGCTGGCTGCCCGGGGAAGGCATCTCCCCCAGACAGGTGCCTGACTTCTTGTTTGTTTTGTACTCAGAGAATACCTATGTACTTGTACAAAATCCCTGCTTCTCTCTTAGCCCTTCTGACTCTGCTGACAGGTCCGGATCTGCACAGGGAAGCCTCGGTCCACCCCCCCCCCCATTAGCCTCGCTTAGGAGTCTCCAGAGAGTTGAGGAGACATCGTAAAGTTTTTCTTTTTTTTTTTGCAGGGTTTTGCTATTGTCAGGCTTCATTCAAATGAAAGAAAGCATTTTCCATCGGAGGTTCAGGACGACAGGTAGACAACTGTGCCTTCTTTAGTCAGAGTGCGGCTCCATTCCTCCTTCAAAATGTCAGTTCCAGGAGATCTGAGGAGGGAGGCATGCTGTTTGGCCTCACCTCTGGAGGGTGCTTATCCACCTCTCAAAATTCCAAATAGGGATGCCAGCCTTCAGGTGGAATCTGGGAATCCCCAGGATTAAAACGCAGCTCCAAGACTACAGAGATCAGTTCCTCCGAAGAAAATGGCTACTTTGGGGGAGAGGGTTTGACTCTATGGCAGTGATGGCGAACCTTTGGCACTCCAGATGTTGTGGACTACAATTCCCATCAGCCCCTGCCAGCATGGCCAATTGGCATGTTCAATGCCCCTGCCAGCATGGCCAATTGGCATGTTCAATGCCATAGAGCCGTGGTGGGGAACCGTGGTGGGGAATTCCCATGGGAATTGTAGTCCACAACATCTGGAGTGCCAAAGGTTCCCCACCACGGCTCTATGGCATTGAACTCTACTGAGGCCCCTGTCCTCTTCAAGATCCATCACCAAACCTCCCAGAGTTTTCCAACCTGCAGCTGGTAATCCTAATCCCAAATGTGTCCACAGTCTCAAAAGACAGTTTGTCCCAGTTAGAAATGAGAGAGCTTCAGCTTTCGAAATGGTGGCTACATATTGAAAAAAAGATCTTTTCCTTGGGCTTCTCTTGGGAGGCCCTACAAATGCTCACCGCTCCGGAGATTTACCATCGCTTAAAGTCTAGATTATTTGATCAAGAGTACCAATTTCTCCTGAGCAAAGCACAAAGCTCTTGCTCTCCAATAGTCTTTGGGATTATCCCTCAGAAAACTAGCCCTGCTATATATCTGCAACAACTTATTAATTACAATAGCAGATGGGTCATGACCAGAGCAAGGTGTAACTCTTTTCCGTCAGCACATCTTCAAGGTCGATTCTCTGGTATTCCACAAGATGAGCGTTGCTGTCAATTCTGTCCTGATACAACTGTAACACTTTCTCATATTCTGCTCCATTGTTCAAAGTACAACAACATCAGAACCAATTTGAGAACTGTGTTACCAACAGGATTTATGCTCCTCTCTGATAAAACAAAAATGGCTAAGCTTCTAAATAGCTCTAGTGTGGAAATATCTGAAGCTGTTGCTATGTTTTTGCTCGGTGTACTGCAAGTTGAGCAATAATGATCTTTTTATTGTATTTGAAATTCTTGGCACTGGTTTTATGCCTAATAAAGGTTTTTGGATTTGGACTAAGGACCCCTGAAGCAGACATTTGTGAAAACAATCATGTGAAACTAATGGAGACAATGAAAAGCAATCTATCTCAGAGCAGCATAACTTAACTACACAGAATAATGACAATTACAATTCTTCTCTTCCCATAACGGCTTTACGTATTTCAAATGCTTCTCTGTCAATATTAATTAATAAAAGTGCAGCAAAATATATGCCATAAATGGGGAAAAGGCTACATTTAAATCCAGTATTCTGTATTGGGAGAAGCAAGCACTCATTTGCTGGCCCCAGATTATACCAGAACCCCAAAAGAACCAAGATGGCTTAACCTGTAAAGGGAACTTATAAAGAAATTACCCTGGGAACGAAACAAAACAGGCCCCGAATCGTGATGCTGTTTAATGCTAGTTCTATTAATAATGAGGCTAACAGTCATGGGTCATGGGGCACCTTATCAAAGGCTTTACTAAAATCTAGGTATTCATTCATTCATTCATTCATTCATTCATTCATTCATTCATTCATTGATTCATTGGACTTTTATACCGCCCTATCCCCGAAGGGCTCAGGGCGGTGAACAACATATAGTCACAATACAATCATAAAATAGCTAAAACCTTTAAAAGCAGCGATAGAAAAAATGAAGACTAAACCAAATAAATAGGATAAATATAGGTGGCGTCCTCCTCACCCAAGTGGGCGGGGCAGCAAGTCCCATCAGATGACAGGAGGCCCAGATGTAAAGGGCCAGAAAGAAAAGCATTTCTACCAAGCATGTCACTCCAGTCTATCCAAAACGAGTCTGCCTCGTTTTATTTTCCCCAACCCAGGTTTTTTGAAAGCCGCCAAAGTAGGATTCTTTTGAAAAATCCCGGGTTGGAGCCGCTCCTGAGCGACCGGCCAGGCAGGAGGTCTGTTATTTGCCTCCCTTCCACTGTGCTGTCCACGGTCAGGGAGAAGCCGCCTGCCACTGCCCGGCTTTTCCAGGGAGGCCCCTTTTCCTTTTTAAAATTTTTTGCGGGTTGCATCTGTGTAGCTATGCAGGTGCAGCCAGTCATATCGTGGGTTGATCAGCATGGCTGTGGGGGTTCACCTCTGAATGCCTGCATAGCTATGCATGTTTTGCCAGAAATTTTTAAAAAGAAAGAGAAGTGTCTCCAGGTGTTCCGAAGGCTGCAGTTGCTGCCTGCATGGGACGCATGTGAACAGGTAAACAGGAAAACAGGTTCCTTTATCACAACTGCAACCCGTTCTTCGTTTGCTGTGCGGAATTGGCCCTTGAGGTTGCAACATAGGCAACAAATTATTTAAAACTTTTCTAAAATGATTTAAATCCCTCGCCTCCCACCCTACAAAGATGTATGTCTGTATTTACTCCCTCAAAACAATTCTTGGCTGTCATTATATGATTCTCCCCCCACCAGAGGTGGGATCCAGCAGGTTCTCACCAGTTCCCGAGAGTGGGTTACTAATTATTTGTGTGTGCCGAGAGGGGGTTACTAATTGGGTCCGCTTTTCCATCTCCACACCCTCGCCTCCCTGAGAGGCATCCTGCCTTTGAACGTGAAGGTTCCATATAGCAATTGTGACTAATAATGTAACTCCCTGAACTGGGTTAATCCCTTTCAGGTACTGCAATTCATTGATTCTCAGCCTTTCGTACCTTTTATCGTACCAGTCTCTATCAAAGAACCTGTGTGTTTCACCATTGCTGTGTTCAGATTTGTGAGTTGGGGCATTTTCTATAATGTGATGATGATTTAGAAATGACCTGGTGCAAAAAATTTTTTTGGGGTCGTGGTGGCGTGGCTGCCCATGGAAGGGCATCCAACTCAGGTTTTGCCCAGGGCTCAGGTTTGCCTAGATACGCCTCTGCCCCCTTTGCTGAGGGGGGGCTGGCAAGGGAACCTGTTACTAAAAATTTTGGATCCCACCACTGCCCCCCATCCTCCCCCCACAAACATTTTTTTAAGTTCTGTGTTCAGTCAACATCCAGTGCTTCAAAGCCTTGTGCTACCATTCTCTAGTTAGTTGTATACTCGATTCTTTGAAGATTCCCCCCCCCCCCATTTTAAAACACAAACAGAAATGTTGCAAATGAACAGGCGAGGGGACACTGAGTGAGCTCAGACAATGTCACCAAGTTCAGGGAAGCAATGCAGTGTGGAAAACGTAGTCAATAGATCACACAGCAACTGAAGATGTTTGTGAAAAGTTTCAAACAGAGCATCGTTTTAGAAGGGGAGTCATTTAAAACGTTTTGAGGCTGGAAATAAAGTATTTGGGGATCAAAACAACGCGGAACTATATGGAGGAGACGTTTTATTTCCTACCTCAAAAAGGTTGCACAGAAAAGGGCCACCATATAACACAAATGGCAGAACAAACAGTTTATGGTTTCTGTTTTGGAAATGGGTTTTTTTTTTAAAGCGGCTCCCATTTGTTTTCAGCACATTCAGAATTTTCTTAGGAAAAGCACCAAGGTGGACATGTACACCCTTTTAATGAAAAGTGTGAATAAATGCCTCCTTTGAAAAATGCCCAGCTAACAAACTGAGAGAAACGAATTGGATAAGGATCTCAGCAGGAAGGATGTTCTGAAGTGGTCCTGGGTGAGACGTTCCAAGAATGCTGACATCCGAAACTGTCATAATATTTTAATTCTAAACGTTTGATTCTCCGTTGCCCGGGTGAGCCCGTTGGAATCATTTTAGCAGGGGAAAAGAAAAAACTCTTGCTGTCCTTTGGGAGGCAGAGAGTGCAAAAGGTTTGTTTGTTCAGGGTCCAAAACAGGCGGAGATCAAAACCACGTCTTTGCTGCAACTATTTAAAAGATGAAAGTCTTCATGTTTCACTGAGACCTATGAAAAACATTCCTGAAGGCCATGCTTGAAAATGTCACTTGCGCTGGTCTAGATTATTTTCATCTCCACAATGGATTGCAGGCTATTGCCAGGGACTTCCTTTGCAAACAGTTGGGGAGGAATTTTACTTTAAAAAAAAATGTTCCTTTGAAAGGTCAATTGTATGAAATCCTTAGGTCGTTTTACTTGATGCTACATTAATGTGTTGTTAAGAACATAAGAACATAAGAACAAGCCAGCTGGATCAGACCAGAGTCCATCTAGTCCAGCTCTCTGCTACTCGCAGTGGCCCACCAGGTGCCTTTGGGAGCTCACGTGCAGGATGTGAAAGCAAGGGCCTTCTGCGGCTGCTGCTCCCGATTACCTGGGGCCTTTCCCCACTTACCTTAAGCCCCGCGCTACTCGAGGAGAGTAGCGCGGGGTCCCTCGGCACTCCCCACTGAGAGGGGCGGCGACAGCGCAGCCGCCCCGAAGCTGCTGCTGTCGCGCCCCTCAACGTGCAGCATCCCAGGCGCTCTTCTTAACGGCGCCTTTTGATGACCCCGCACAGAGCGCGGGGTTGTGGGGCCGGCCGGCTGCGAGCCTGGGATGCTGCGCGCTGAGAGCAGCGCGCGGCATAGAGGGGAACGATGGGAGTGGGGAAAGGCCCCTGGTCTGCTAAGGCATTTGCAATCTCAGATCAAGGAGGATCAAGATTAGTAGCCACAGATCGACTTCTCCTCCATAAATCTATCCAATCCCCTTTTAAAGCTATCCAGGTGAGTGGCCATCACCACCTCCTGTGGCAGCATATTCCAAACACCAATCACACGTTGCGTGAAGAAGTGTTTCCTTTTATTAGTCCTAATTCTTCCCCCCAGCGTTTTCAACGAATGCCCCCTGGTTCTAGTATTGTGAGAAAGAGAGAACATTTTCTCTCTGTTGTTAGTGACACCTGAGGGTTCCCAACCTCTCGCTATGGGAGAAAGACTATATCTGATTTTGTCCATTGTCTGCTGCTGCTCAAAGTGATGACAGGAGAAAAAAAAATCAAGAAAAATCAAGAAAACAACAACAACAATGATTGAAAAAGAACACGAGAAGGTCACTAAATACCAGGATCTGAAAATCGAGCTACAGAGAATATGGCACAAACCAGCTGAGGTCATTCCTAGTTGTAATCGGCATCCTGGGTGCCATTCCAAAAATGCTAGGGTGGCACTTGAAACATCTTCAAATCGACAAAATCAATATCTGTCAAATTCAGAAGGCAGCCCAGCTGGGATCTGCACAAATATTACACCGATACGTTACAACTTTCCAGGTCTCTGGGTGAGGCTTGAACTGTAATAAAAGGCCAACAACCAGCTAAAGAACTTGCAGCTGTGAAAGCAACCAAAATAATAATAATAATAATAATCTCAAGAGCAAGCCATTAGAACAAATTCGATCAAGGCCAGAATTGAAAAATCCTCGGATGGTGCAAAGTGCAGATTGTGCAAAGAAGCTGATGAAACTGTAGACCATGTCCTCAGCTGCTGCAAAAAGATTGCCGAGACTGAGTACAAACAGAGGCACAATTCAGTGGCCAAGATGATCCACTGGAATTTATGGAAGAATTACAACATAAGAACAGCTAAAAACTGGTGGGAACATTGTCCAGAGAAAGTCACGGAAAATGAGAAGATCAAGATCCAGTGGAACTTTGAATTCAAAATGGACAAAGTGTTGGCACATAATACACTGGACGTCACAGTGATCGAGGACAAGAAAGCGACCATCATCGACATAGCAGTACCCAGTGACAGCAGGGTCATTGAAAAAGAACACGAGAAGGTCACTAAATACCACGATATGAAAATCGAGCTTCAGTGTCTATGGCACAAACCAGCTGAGGTCGTCCCAGTGGTAATCAGCACGCTGGGCGCCATCCCGAAAACAATTGGGCAGCACATGAAACATCTTCAAATCAATAAAATTAACATCTGTCAGATTCAGAAGGCAGCCCTACTGGGATCCGCACGAGTACTACACTAATACATTAGAACTCCCTAGGCCTCTGGGTGAGGCTCCGATTGTAATGAAAGGCCAACAACCAGCTAAAGAACTGGCAGCTGTGAAATTAACAACAACAACAACAACAACAACAACTGTTCCTCTACTGAGCAGAGTTTTCATCAGGCCTCCAGAATAAGGCGGGCAGAACAATCCATTTGGACCTTTGCTTTCATCTGTGGATGAGCTGTTACAACCGAGGAGGTGTAAAATACAGCAAATATTTCACAGGAAGAGTAGATACCAGAAAATGTATTTTCACGCCTAGTCCGGCCAGTTCTGGTGACTCTTACAAAGCTCAGGTCAGGAGTTGAAGCTGTGAATAAATGAATCAGCCTTTGAGGGGGGAAAATTCTCTGTTTATCCTTTGGAGACGTATAAGTATTCCAGACAACCTTTTTTTCCTAATGAAAGGGGATGTTTAATAATAAGTTATATTGGGAACAGGAGTTTTCAAAAGCAAATAACTGACTGGGATATGTTTATGCGAGCACGGAGGTTTCCAAACAGGTCAACAGTGGGCTGCATTATGCAGCGATTAGGAAGGAGCTAAGCTGTAAACAACTCTTATTACTCCAGCAATTATTTTGCTTGACGCAAGTAAATAAGCATCTCTCGAAAAAAAATACAAAGCCAGGTCTTGTGAATTCACTGTCTCGTTCGCCCAAGTGCAGCCTGCATTTCTCCATACAACTGGAGCCCGTGATCCACTGTTTCTTTTCACAGACCCCGTAGGAAGCGTTGGAAAGGCAAGCCCCGAAAGGTTATTTTAGACTCATTTAATAGTTTTTAGAGAAGATTTGTAGGCTGCCTTTCTGCCTAGTTAGGGCCCTTATGATGATGAACAATTTAAAAGGCACTAAAATCAACTTTTGAGAAAACACCTCTCTCTCTCTCTCTCTCTCTCTCCATATACCTATGTAAAGCCTGCAACTAAATATTGAAATCAACTCATCAGGGCTTAAGGATGCCAAACTCGAGGAAAGGTCTGAAGATCTCCCCTAATTCCAACTGATCCCTATAGTACAGAGATCAGTTCCCCTGGAAAAAGGGCTGATTACAGAGGTGGGATCCAGCAGGTTCTCTCATGTTCCCAAGAGTAGGTTACTAATTATTTGCGTGTGCCGAGAGGGGGTTACTAATGGGTGATTTTGCCACGTGATTTTTGCTGTAGTTGCGCCCCTCCTCTGCTCCTCAGCAGTAGTGGGCGAACTTGAAGCAGTCTAGCAGGAGGCGGACCGGCATGTGTGGCAGCCTGCGCCTGCGTGCATTCGTTTCCCACCCAAGGACTGGCGCAGCGGCTGTGGCAAGGACGCAGCCACAGCCCTGCCCAGCAATGCCCTGCCCCAGAATGCCCGGCCACACCCTCATCATGCCCCGCCCAGCCCCATTGGCGCTACGCCTCTGTTTGAATCCCACCACCACGGGAGCCTGTTACTAAAATTTTTGGATCCCACCACTGCCTGATTAGGAGGGTCAACTCTACCACATTATACCCTTCTGAGGACCCTCCCCCCTCCAAATCCTGCCCTCGGCATGCTACACCCCCAAATCTCCAAGAATTCCTCAGTCCAGAGTTGGCAGCCCTGAAGGGAACAGCACATTTCCTCTGTCCACACTACCTAACAGTGGTCCCTATGTGGCAGACGAGTCTCACCACAAGACTCCTGACCACTGAATAAATGCCCAACCTTTTTGCTGCCAGGTGGATCTCCAACATCACAGGCTGCACATCTGGATTTTTTGTCACTGGAAAAAGCATGTCCCCTCTTGTATTTCATGTTCACCTTACTCATGTGGGCAAAACTGATGTTTTTCCTTTGATGAAGATGATGCTAGAAAAGTGGCTTTAAGGAGGAATGCTTTGATCCGGCAGAAAGAGAAAAGCAGCCGACCCTTCCTAAGCTGCATCCACATTTACAGATGCACGATTCACCTGCTCATCCCCAACAATGTTTCCAATGGTCCTTCCTGAGGCCTGGGTCAAACTGAGCATCGTGGAGCTTGGGGGCGGAGCCAACAGTATAAAGGTAGAGATGGTCAGCCAGCCTGCAGTTTAAAGCGGGACCCAAGTGAGTGGAGGCCAGCATCCAACGGGCCTGCACTGCTCCCAAGCTGCATCTGAAGCTCAGGCAGGGGTGGGGCAGAATTCTGCTGGCCAGAATTCAGCTGCACCCCTGCCTCAAATTCCACAGTGGGGGGGGGGTTGATGGCCCTGCTTTGCGCCCCCAGGAAATGGTGTCCAGGGCTCTAGCCCCCCAGTGCCCCCTTGCAACGCCACTGCATACGGACAGTATAAAGTAAACAACTACAAGAGACCCTTGTTTGGAATCTTTCAGCCTTAACGAGTTCTGCGTGGGGCTGCCCCTGAAGACAACTCAGGGGCTTCAGCTGGCCCAAACTGTGGTGTTTGTTGAGATACTGGTTCTGGTGGGTTTTCTGGGCTGTGTGGCCGTGGTCTGGTAGATCTTGTTCCTCATGTTTCGCCTGCATCTGTGGCTGCCATCTTCAGAGATGGATCACAGAGAGAAGTCTGTTACAAGTGTGATACACCTCTGAAGATGCCGGCCACAGATACAGGCGAAACATGAGGAACAAGATCTAGCAGACCATGGCCACACAGCCCGGAAAACCCACCACAACCAGTTGAATTCGGCTGTGAAAGCCTTCGACAATATTTTGTTGAGATAGTCCAGCGTAATCCAGGTAGGGGCTATGTTGTGGCCCAGTCTAGTATGTTTAGGGCCCCCTCAGGAGGACATAGATGGGGAAGTGAAGTCGTTACGGACGACGCAAAGAAGAGATGAGACGCAGCGATATCAAGAATCCGGTGGAGAGAAGCCAGCAGCAGGTTTGGCTGATCTGGCCAATCTGCCGAGCCAATCTGCCGAGCTGGGGTCCCTGGCACCTTTATTAAGGGTTTGGGGAAAGCGGGAGAGCGGGAGAAAGTTGCGCAATTCATGACTCATCTGAGGGCTGCGTACATGCAGGGGGAAACGTTCCTGTCTGGGTCGAATCCACATTCAGGTATCTTGTGACCTGGGTGTCTGGGAGATCTCGTGATGTGCGTACGTGGGAGCCCAGGAGGGGACAGATGGAGCAGGCATTCCTGTGCACTTTCTGAGGCTCTACTGGGTTCGCTAACGCACCCCTACAGGAAGAGATGGGCTTTGGCCCCAGGTAATGGCTTCAGACTCTGAGCCTCCAGTAGTACCTGCAGGCCCAGGTCCAGAGTCTCCAACAGAACAAGCAGGCTGGGAATCACAGCCGGGCCCCAGCTCTGAGATTTTCCAGCCTCCTGACACCAAACCAAGGGAGGCTCTGCGTGCAGAAGACATAGCAGCAGGCTAGCAGCTGTGTAGCAAGCTGGGCTTGACGAGAGTCTTTGCAGGAGCCAGACCGCAGTGCCCCAGCGGCATGAAGTGTTTGCGCTGGTGGTGGGTGGGATATCTGCTATAAAAGGGGTTGGTAGTGAAGCTGTGTTGTGGCAGCAACATTGTGCATGGACTCGCAAGCTACTGTTTATGTTTCTGGTGCCTGAATCCGTTTTTGATCTTGCTTTGGACCCCAGACTCAGTGCTTGATTCCATTGAACTACTGACCCATTAAACTAGTTGACTCTGCTTGGTAGGGGTCTCTCTACGACAGGCTGGAGGTTTCCAGGAATTACAACTGATCTCCAGTTGAAAGAGGTCAGTTACCTTATAGAAAATTGCATATTTGGAGGACAGGCTCTATGGCAGTGATGGCGAACCTTTTTGAGACCGAGTGCCCAAACTGCAACCCAAAACCCACTTATTTATCGCAAAGTGCCAACACGGCAATTTCACCTGAATACTGAGGTTTTAGTTTAGAAAAAAAATGGTTGGCTCTGAGGTATGCGTTACTCAGGAGTAAGCTTGGTGGTAGTCGATGGCTTTGCTTTGAAGCAACCGTGCAACTCTTCCAACAGGTGAATCACAATCCTAGGAGGGTTTACGCAGAAGCAAGCCCCATTGCCAGCAACCGAGCTTACTCCCAGGTAAAGGATCACGCTTTAGTTCTTTGCATGAAAATCAGTGGAGTTTAACAGCACTTAACAGGGTTACCTACACTGCTTCCCCAAAACTAGGTCTTAGGGTTAATGCTAATAATCGAGCCCAGTGGCCCAGACCAGCCTAGATGTGTGTGGGGGGGGGGGCACTCTGCGCGTGCCCACAAAGAGGGTTCTGAGTGCCACCTCTGGCACCCGTGCCATAGGTTCGCCACCACTGCTCTATGGTATACTATAGAGTCTAAGTGAAATGGAAGTCCTTCTCCTGGTACTGTCCTCAAATCTCCAAAAAGTACGGTTGCCAGACCCCCACTGGAGGTAAAGATTCCTAAGTTTGATTCCCTCAGCACTGTTCAGCTGGCTGGTGGGAAACTTACCAGCAGCAAGCAAAGGCCTAGTCCTATGTTGTCAGTGACACATCAACATCACTTCCAGTGGTCACTTGAAGTGACATAATCACATTGCCAGCAACGGAGAAACGTATTTGAGTTAAAATTCTATGGTAAAACTGGCTTGTACTACAAAGTTTTAGTCCAAATAGTAGAGCGTCCTGTCACCAGTGTTGTGATGACATCACTTCCAGCGTGCTCCAAAAGTTACAATGACGCATGACCGGTGACGGAGGCCTAGTCCTCAGCTTGCTGCTGCTACCTCTGTAGTCTCCACTATAGTTTGGAGGAATTAGCTGGAGGCAGAGAACTGGAGGGGGTAACTGAGATCGGCCGAATATGCAGGAGGTCCCACGGCATCCTGGCAATTGAACCCTGGTGCGGCAAACTCCCTTAAACTTGAGTACAAGGAAGATGCCGCGCACTGGCAGCAGAGGGAAATTGCTGTGCACCTACTGCTCTTGCTCTCGGCAAGAGCATTTCAGGTGGGTGACTGAATTTGTAATTGGCCATTGATAACTTAAGTATACCGGGATAGTCCTGAGTGAAAACTCTCAAATAAGCAAGGGATTGTAGAAGAAGAAGAAGAAGAAGAAGAAGAAGAAGAAGAAGAAGAAGAAGAAGAAGAAGAAGAAGAAGAAGAAGAAGCAGAAGCAGAAGCAGAAGCAGAAGCAGAAGAAGAAGAAGAAAAGTTTGGATTTATATCCCCTTTCTCTCCTGCAGGAGACTCAAAGGGGCTTACAATCTCCTTGCCCTTCCCCCCTCACAACAAACACCCTGTGAGGTAGGTGGGGCTGAGAGAGCTCCAAGAAGCTGTGACTAGCCCAAGGTCACCCAGCTGGCGTGTGTGGGAGTGCACAGGCTAATCTGAATTCCCCAGATAAGCCTCCACAGCTCAGGCGGCAGAGCTGAGAACAAAACCCGGTTCCTCCAGATTAGATACACGAGCTCTTAACCTCCTATAATTAACATTGGTTTTTTTTTTATTAAAGAAGAAAAATAATAAAAGAAGTACATTTTATGCAATGAACATACTCACACAAAACAGACAAGAGTTCACTAAGAGAAAAGGGGGAAAGTTGGATAGGGTTTCAGGGATGGGCGATAGTTTCCAGTCTTGAAGGGGTGTCCAGAGAAAGCAGCACTGAAGAAGAAAACAACCAGAGTTTCCAGGAGCAAAGAAAAGAGCCTGCGTGAAAGTAGGGATGCGCACACGGATCCAGAACACGCACACTTTGTGAATGACCAAAGGACCAATATTTATACCCAGAAATGTATCCTGATTGATTGCTGGGATGGGTGCAGGTAGGATAAGTATCAGTCAGCATAGAGCGCTGGGACCAACCTATGGCCAATTGGCCATGCTGGCAGGGGCTGATGGGAATTGTAGTCCATGAACATCTGGAGCGCCATAGGTTGGCCACCCCTGCCTCAGGGTGACACAGTGGGGATTAGCTAGCCCAGCTGTCCTGCCAGGCACACTGCAGGGCCAGGGGAAAAGTTCAGCTGCCAACTGCCTTCCTGCCCAAGCTTGGCACACAACTCTCTTGAGAGGCATCCAGTGTCTTGCTCTTATGACAGTCTTTGGCTCACGTGCCTCCATGGCAACCCTTAGTGCCCTCCTCCTCCATAAGTACCTGGAAACCCAGTTCCCAAGCCAGTGATGGCAACTCTATCTAACACAGATGTTGGAACTTTCTGGCTCCCCATTGGCTTCTTCCTTTGATTCAAGTTGCTGGTTATTGCCTTTAAAACTCTGACAAATGATTCTCAAAAAGTTACTTGGCAAAATCCTCACAGGGCGTTTTCCCACTTACCAGTAGCTGCGCTCTACTGTAGGCAAGTAGCGCGGGGTCCCCCGGCACTCCCCACTACAGGGGCGGCAACAACGCAGCCGCCCTGACACTGCCGCTGTCGCGCCCCCTCAGCACGCGTCATTCCTGGCACTCTTCCAAATGGCGCCTTTTGATGACCCCACGCAGAGCGCGGGGTCATGGGGAAGCCCAGGCGCGTGCCAGAAATGACGCGTGCTGAGAGCAGCGCGTGGCATGGGGAGTATTAAGTGGCAAGTGGGGAAACGCCCACAGACAGTGGCTTGTACTACTGTGTGTCGCTTACTGAGGCTAGGATTCTACTGTGAAATTTTTGCATCATTTAATGTGTCCTGTTCATACTTATGTCTTGCTTTGGTCCTGTTTTTAGACTTCTCACTGAGACTGGATTACACAGAGTGAGTCAATATAATAAACAGGATGGAACATTCAGTAAACAAGGCAGTTGGAATTAGGGTTGTAGGACAAATCCGAAATCTAAAAACAGAATCGAAGCAAAGCCTAAGTATGAACAGGACATGTTAAATGATGCAAAATTCCATAGTAGGACCCTAGTTTTAGCAAGCTTTACACAGATCCTTATTTCAGCAAGCTCTACACAGTCCCTAATAATTTATCCAAGTAACTTTGTGAATCCTTTTGTTTAGTGCAGGTCTACAGCCTATATATGAAAGCCCTTCAAACTCTTATTAATGCCTTGCTTCCTGGATTATTTAACAGGTGTGTTTCCTACGACTCGTGGACTTGGAATTGCTGGATTTCTCAAATTGCTAATTTGTCGGTGAGTCGGTTTCTTTTCAGCGTGCGTAATTTTGGTGGACTGTTTTCATGAGATGTAGGCATTCTTGTGTTACATTCATTTTTGTGGTTAGTTTACACCAGGAGAGCCAATATCATGAATGAACACCATCACAGAACACAGCTCTTGGTGGTATAAACATGGCCAGCATTTTGAGATGGGGGCGGGGAATCTCAACAGCCAGGACAGGAGACACAAACAAACTTTCCACTTCATTTTATTCGAACAAAATGCGTTCTTCTCAGACCAGGAATCCTGACTGAATGAAGACATTGTGAGAGCTCTGGCCGACCAAAGAGATATTCTCAAGCCTTCTGTATAAACATCCAAGGCAAGGAGAGAAATCCACCCCGTTGATGCAAATGAGTGATTTCAAGAGCATGGCCGACATAAACTTCAGCAAACAGCTTAGATCAAGTCTTAATTAATGTGTGGGGTGCGGGGAAGAGTTTAAAGGAGGAGGCGTAATTAAGTCCCATCGTGGTCCGTCTTAAAAATTATCACCCCCAACTTCAGTGGCTAACTCATGTGCTTTGATAACCACACAAGGGCTGGCGTTTAATTGTGCCTGGGTGATCCCGTTCCACAGAGGTGACAGCTGAGCCAATCACACTTCTAATTAGCATGCACCGCAAATGAGAATTTCCTTTTCTCAGGACTGGGACAGATGCTCCCAACAACTCAACCCCCCCCCTCTCCGGACCCCCCCCCCTTCTGTTTTCTCCCGTGACTGTAGATATTTGCATTTGCTCTGCAATAACCTATTGAAACAAAACCAGTTTGTTTCCATACAAGAAAGCAAGGCAGGCTGTAGCCTAAATGTGAATCGTAGCATAAAAGAACAAGAAAAGAAAGAAAGAAAAAAGAAAGAAAGAAAAGTTCAGAGTGCTCATTCAAGTGGCTAAGGATAAGAATTTATTTCTAAAAGTATTTGGCTCCGTACTGGCAGTGGCAATGAGAAAGTTTTAGACATGGAAAACCCATAATCACAGATAAAACCAAATGAGTTGGTTTATGTGCCACTCCGTGTCCCTGGGATAAGACAAGGAAACTAAAACTACCTATCAGCAATAATTTTGGACCATAGTTGACTCTCAGAGAAGTGATGTGGGCAAGATGGCATGACTCCGATACCCATTATGCATTGAACGCTGACCTCAGGACTCTTAGCTGGTCAGTGGGGCTGCAATGTGGTCTCCTCGCCTTTGTTTTTCGTGGTTTTCTTCATTCCACCCACCAATTCCCTCTTAAAGGCATGGATCTCATCACACCCGGTAGTTGCAAGATATACCTGTGATTTCAGTTATATTGATATTGTAGCCTCTTTCCAAAAATATGTCCCCCCCCCAAAAAATAAACCAGAAAGAGGAAAAGCAATTTTTTCTGTGGGGATAAGGTGGGATCTAAATTCAAAATAAATAAGTTCCCTGGACCATACTCTACTGAAGAAGGGGAACAGATCCTAGTACTGATATTTCTTCCCCCACTCTCTTGTGCTGACTCAGTTATAGCTGAACTGATCTTGTCGTTGCTTTGATTCTCTTTCTGAGTAATAGGATCATGACTGCTTAAAGTAGATTGAATGAGAGCTCTTCTGATGGATTGTTGGCATTCGGCGATCTCTTTTACATCTGCCACAAGAGTCTTCCAGGATTTCCTTAATCTCTTTCCTGTTGGTCGCTGGGACTTTGTCTGGAGAAGCGTAGTTCTCTCGAAGCTCTAGGTGAGCTTGAGTAAAATTGGCGTTTGTTTTATGCAGATCACTTAGACCAGGGGTCTGCAACATGCGACTCTCCAGATGTTTATGGACTACAATTCCCATCAGCCCCTGCCAGCATGGCCAATTGGCATTCTGACCTTTGGCATTCTGACAGAGCGGCAGGCGCAGTCACAAAATGGCTGCTGTAGGAGACAGAGCCAATCACAAAACATCAAGGAGTGAGGTTATGTATAATCTTTAACATTTTCATCAGAAACTCTTTTTGATGGGATGCCTTTTAAACTGCTCTGCCAGTCAGGAACTCCAACCGAGCCCTACCAGGTTTCTAAAAGAACTGGGAGGCCGCCAGGAAAGGCATTATGGGCATCTGGGCATTGTGTTGGAGACCTGTACTTTAGAGTCACAGAACACATCAGCAGGTCAGCCAGAGACCTCAGGTGAGAGGCTATGAGGGTCTGTAATAATTGAGTCAACAATCGAGTGAATAATCCAGTCAAACAATAGAGACTCATGAAGGTAGCAAGAGCTTTATTGAACTGTGTCAGGATCCCAGGAACGAGTAGCCAAAGCTGGGGGCTCTGGCTCCCGTCCCTGGTGTATATCAGAGAACACTTTCCCATTGGCATTCCCCCTCCCACCTTTCTCAAAACAACTTGCAACAGACAAGGAAGAATAAGACAGAGCGTATTGTTATGGAATCAGAGCCTGCAGAAGACTCCGCCTTAGTCCCAAGAAATGGGTGATAAGGTGGATGTATGCAGTGGTGGGATCCAAAAATTTTAGTAACAGGTTCCCATGGTGGTGGGATTCAAACTGTGGCGTAGTGCCAATGGGGCTGGGTGGGGCACGATGGGGGCGTGGCCAGGCATTCCGGGGGCGGGGCATTCCTGGGTGGGGCTGTGGCAAGGACACAGCCACTGCACCGGTCCTTGGCAGGAAACGAATGCACGTAGGCGCAGGCTGCCACGCACGCCGGTGCACCTCCTGCTAGACTGCTTCAAGTTCTGCGCGCTACTGCTGAGAGGAGGGGCGTAACTAAGGCAAAAATCACGTGGCAAAATCACCAATTAGTAACCTTCTCTCAGCACACACAAATAATTAGTAACTTACTCTCGGGAACCTGTGAGAACCTGCTGGATCCCACCTCTGGATGTTATGCCTGAATCACTAGTTGCGTAGTGGCGTAGGAGGTTAAGAGCTCGTGTATCTAATCTGGAGGAACCGGGTTTGATTCCCAGCTCTGCCACCTGAGCTGTGGAGGCTTATCTGGGGAATTCAGATTAGCCTGTGCACTCCCACACATGCCAGCTGGGTGACCTTGGGCTAGTCACAGCTTCTCAGAGCTCTCTCAGCCCCACCCACCTCACAGGGTGTTTGTTGTGAGGGGGAAGGGCAAGGAGATTGTCAGCCCCTTTGAGTCTCCTGCAGGAGAGAAAGGGGGGATATAAATCCAAACTCTTCTTCTAGTTACAAAGCAAAGCAATAGAAGGACCATTCAAACCCCAAGCGGTGATAACAAGCCAGCTGTGGCCTTGGGCACATAGCAGGTCCCACCAGACTCCGTGGAGTCAGGCCGGTCCCTGGGATGCCAGAGGCCCCTGCAGACACACCTGTTGAAAGGTATTATTATTATTAAATTTATATCCCGCCCCTCCAGTGGTGGGATTTTAATGCTATAACTACTGGTTTACCCCCCCACCCCCGCTGCACGCTCCCTGCCACCCACTTATCTTGATACTTAAATGCAATGTCGATTGATGGCAAGATGCAGCCCCTTTTATTTTGGTGGAATAGCTAATGGGCCTCAAGGTCTTTTTCCATGCCAAATGAATTGCATCATCCAAATCAGCAGATTGGTCAGTCACAGAAATCCCATTCCGGAGCCCCCCCTCCCCAGACACGCCTTTGTGATACTCTTCAATGAAACGCCACTGCTTAGCCAAACAAAAGATGTCTAATAATCTACTCATTGTGCCTTGTTAGAATGGGAGGCGGATCCGTTGCCTCCTGGGAGGGGTACAGAGACCAAGGTTTCTATTTGTTGGGTATAATGAAGACGTTTTGTTGCCTGAAACATGAGGGCTTTTTTTTTGGTCAATGATATCCTGACATCTTCATTGTCTTCGCAGGAGGTTGATTCCCCCCTCCCAACAAACCTTCCTCCCAAGTTCATTTAGGATTTTTTAAAAAAGCATTAGAAATAACTATTTTGTTTGGAATGAATTTGGTTTGTTTTGAAAGAGTAAAAATTCGAAACCAAAAACTCATCTCGCGGCTTGTACAGTTTTTTAAAAGGCCATCAAGTAAACTCCAAGGGGATTTAGAAGAGAGATTTCCTTGCCACAAGGAAGGTTTTGTTTGCAGAATGGGATGCCTTTAAATCTGGGATCCACGGCAGGACTTCCACAGTCCAGGATTCAAGATCCAATGAACTCAGCCTCATTTTTATTTATTTATTTATTTAATCAAATTTATAGGCCGTCTCATCCCCGAAGGGCTCGAGGCGGCTCACAACATGGCTGTTTCCAACAGCAATTTAATATAGCTTAAAAACTGAACCCATTAAAACACAACAGCAGTTAATAACAATAAATAAATTAAAACAACAAAATTGTGTAAAACATACACACACACAGGCGCCCGATCTAAAAGGCCAAAAAAGAAGAAGAAAGAAGGGGAGGAGGTAGGCAGGGCCCAGGATGGAATTAGGGCCCAACCAAGGTGGTCCAGACAGGCAGCTTTGATTTCAGTGGGGGGGCGGTGGAACCGCGGCAGGCCCCTCCAAAAGCCCGGTGGGGCTTTTGCCAGCATCCCTCTGGAGCTCAGTATTCACACCTTTCCCAGGACAAATAATTAAAAAAGCAGTTAAGAAAGCGTATTTGACAGTGACCATGACCTGGTTTACCCAGGCTAGTCTAGTCTTGTCAGATCTTGGAAGCTAAGTAAGGTCTGCCCTGGTTAGTGTTTGGATGGGAGACCACCAAGGAAGTGCAGGGTCGCTATGCAGAGGCAGTCAATGATCACCTTGGAACCCCCCCACGATGACAACACTTTCTGTTGCCACTATTTAATAGCGATTTTCTCCTTTCTTCCTGGCAAGGATGGTGTGGGAACAAAGAGGAAAATATTCCACATTTAGCCAAAATTAATTTGCAAAGTGTCCTATTAAAAAACCCTTCAATGTATTATATATCAGTAAGTGTGCTTTTAAAATATTTTGAGGATATAGAACGGAAACATTGGCCTCTGTCATGTTTCTTTAGCCCTCTTTGGCTTCTGAAGATAAATGGATTTTTTAATAAAAGGTTTCACGCAGTTTAAGGATTAAAGGCCACTGTCTAGTAGCATAGGTGGTTAAGAGCTCGTGTATCTAATCTGGAGGAACCGGTTTGATTCTCCGCTCTGCTGCCTGAGCTGTGGAGGCTTATCTGGGGAATTCAGATTAGCCTGTGCACTCCCACACACACCAGCTGGGTGACCTTGGGCTAGTCACAGCTTCTCGGAGCTCTCTCAGCCCCACCCGCCTCACAGGGTGTTTGTTGTGAGGGGGAAGGGCAAGGAGATTGTAAGCCCCTTTGAGTCTCCTACAGGAGAGAAAGGGGGGATATAAATCCAAACTCTTCTTCTTCTTCTATCCTGCAATTGGTAGTGATGGAAAGGGCTGAAAAGTGGCAGCCAACAGGTGGCACCCGCTTAGAATTTTAAAAACAAAAGGAGTTTTACTGTTGCCTTCTTCTGGACTTCCTCAGTGGCCTCCGGACCCTGGACTTCCTCAGTGGTCTACCACTCAACTATGAACCAGGTCTGACCTTGCTATCCTTGGGGCCTGAAGGTCGGGGGCATCCTTTGAAGTTATTAAAGGCTTAATTCAGAATAACCATACCCTGTTTTGATCTGGTTTTACTGTTGTTGTAGAACTTTACCCTAAAGGTGTGTGAAAACCTTTAAAAAAATCAATTTGCTTCAGAAGCCAAAGTGGTTGAAATGAAAGGGACCATAAAGTGGTCGGTCATGCATTTCACTGCCTCATTTGTTATTGTCGACCAGTGAGCTATGCAAAAATTCTTGGACACGCTGGGAAGCCTTGAAGAACTCTGTTGAAAAACCTTGCTAGCTAGCCAAAGCTCCACATTTTAGATAGGAAAGCAAGGCTCAGTGTTACTGTTTTTATTTTTACTATATTAACAAATGTGGGATATTAGTGGGGACCTTCAAGGAATACCTCATAGGAGGAAGGGAAATACCTCACTCTGCGCTTTCTCCTGCACTTCCTGCCCACCTGGCTCCATGTACTTTCCTCTTGCTTTCTCCCTCCCCTCCAGATAAAATCTCCTAAGTACATTGTTTTGAATACTGGTTGTGCCAGTGCCAAGAATTTGGCAACGTCTAGGGATCTCTGAGGATATTGATCACAAAGCAGATAGAAAGATTTGACCTTGTCTGATGAGTAGGCATAGTTCTCAATATATGGGTCTACATATTGTCTTCTAAATGAAGCATATAGTTGGCAATCTAGGAGGACGTGCTCGATTGTTTCGATGGCTTTTTGTGAGCAGGGACACGTTCTTTGTTGGTATGGGATCTGGAGAAATCTGCCGCTCAGGACTGCTGAGGGTGGGACGTTCAGTCGGGCTAGCATTAAGGTACGTCGGAGGTACGGCGAAGATATATTGTAGGAGACTACCTCGGTAGCCCTTTACTGAAGGGGGGAAGGTAGGAGCCCTCAGGTAGAATGTCCTTCATGTACTGAGTAGAAAGCAGTTGGTTTTCAGCATCTAGTAGCCTTAGCGACAGAAGTTTGACTATTTGTGCTTCGTCCATGTTTATGAAGAAATCTAAAGTGAAGCCTAACGAATTAATTTTAATCAGGAGACTCCAAGTGGAGAGGTAGGGATCCGAAAGCATTCGCTTAGTTAGGCTGTCCTGTTCTGATCGAAAGTGGTGGCGCAGCCAGTATCGAAGCGAGGAGAGCCATATACGAGTTTCGAGAAGATTTAGACCTAATTCCGAACATAGGACACGCTGTTCGAAATTCCAAGTAGTTTGCGAAAAAAACTAGATTGTATAGACTCAAGAGGCTTTAGTTTATGATTTAGCCAGATTGGGGCGCCATACAAGGCTTTTGGAATCGGTCTGCCATCAAAGGCTCTCACAGCTGCTGGGACGCATTGTCCCCTTTGAGAGTAGAAGAACCGCCTAATTGCTGCCGCGCACTGATTGGTGGAGAGGGAGATATGCTTGTACTGCTCAGTCCAATTCAGATTATATTGGAAACAGATTCCCAAGTAGTTGAAACTTTTGACTTGGTCAATTCTGTTCCCATTGATAGACCATGCTGATGGCTTCCACGATTTTGAGAATGTCACAATTTTGGTCTTCTCATAGTTTATTGTGAGTTGATTGCGTTCGCAGTAGTCTGCGAAGGCGTGGAGTAGACGTTTCAGGCCTATCTTAGTGCGCGAGAGTAAAACCGTGTCACAATCACAATAACCTTTATTGTAAAACCGTGTCATCAGCATATAGAAGAGTGGCCAAAGGTGCGTTACCAAGGATGGGAGGGTGAGCTCGAGCGGTTGGAAGGGAATTAGGAAGGTCCTGTAGAAACAGGTTGAAAAGTAAAGGGGCAAGGACACAGCCTTGCTTGACATCCTTATTAGAAGTTATTTCAGGGGTGCATGAGCCGGTAGGATTGCAATGAATGCTGCAAGTGGTAGCAGTATAAAGTTTTTGGATGAGAAGAAGTAGATGCTTCTCTATCCCCAGAGCACTTAGCTTGTTCCAAAGGAGTTGCCTGGGGATTGAATCAGGCACTCCTCAAGTCGAGGAACGCGGCATATAGCCTGGTGTTCTTTCCCTTCCTCTCCCTACACCAGGCAACTTGTGAGATTGGTGGGGCTGATAGAGTTCTGAGAGGCCTATGACTGGCCCAAAGTTACCTAACAGGCTTCTTGCAGAGGAGCAGGGAAACAAATCCAGTTCACCAGATGGGAGTCAGCCACTCATGCAGAGGAGCAAGGACTCAAACCTGATTCCCCAGATTAGAGTCCACCGCTCTTAACCACTTCTCCACACTAGCTCTTAGAAGTATGGCACAGTCAGCCTTTGGAAGGGAGAACATTAAAGAAAAGCCGTGCAGAGGAAGGCCATTGCAATCCCCCTCTGATTCTCACTTGCTTTGGAAGCTGGCGTGGCTATAAGGTGGCTGCCACTTGATGGCACTTGGGAACCTATCGTGACGGATGCTGACAGGATCCTGAAATCTGAAGAGGTCACCGTTTATATGTATTGTCGAAGGCTTTCACGGCCGGAATCACTTGGGTGCTGTGTGGTTTCCGGGCTGTCTGGCCGTGTTCTAGCAGCATTCTCTCCTGACGTTTCGCCTGCATCTGTGGCTGGCATCTTCAGAGGATCACCGTTTATATTTTGGATTGCTGCCCATCCTGGTTACTGAAACCACGCAGAAATCCCATCAATGGGCCCCTGATGTTTAAATCAATTACAAATCTTTAACTGATTCAGGACACCTTTATTTGGACCAAAAAACAAACTGACCTCTGTAACCAAATTGATAGAGAAATGTAATGTTATTCATTTGGGTCTGAGATAGTTTTATTTAAATTGATTGTATTATATTAGTATAAAAGTTTGATTTTATAACTATTTTAATTGTGTATTTTACTACTAGATGTTATCAATATTTGAGCATAGTTAGTGGGTTTAAAGTATTAATGGACTATTATATTTATTTCCCAGTTCTCAAGTCACTTATTATATGTGAATAAGATCTTCTTGGAATACTAATTATTTGTTTTACTATGGAATTTGTATTGGGTTATTTTAAGTTTTATAGAGGGGTTATGACAGTAATAGATAAAATGACAGGAGCCCAGTGGCGCAGAGGGCTAAGTTGCAGCAGTGTTGCAGAGTTCAATCCCGATGGAAGTCAGTTTCTAGTAGCTGCCTCAAAGTTGACTCAGCCTTCCATCTTTCCAAGGTCTGTAAAATGAATGCCCAGCTTGCTGAGGTTAAAGTGTAGGTGACTGTGGTAAGCAATAGATAACCACCACGTAAACACAGTCTGCCTAGTAAATGTCACGATGTGACATCACCCCATGTGCCAGGAACGATCTGGTGCTTGCACAAGGGACTGTTTTTGCATTTGGAGAAGAATGATGCAGCTAGTTGACTCTTCCTGGAAAAGATGGGTAGACAAAATGGTAGCAGAGTTATCTCCAAGTCTTCTTGGATACCCTTAGACCGCTTTCAAGATGGAAACAGGCACTGATGGTCTTAGGCACTGATGGCGTAGGGCCGTGGTGGCGAACCTTTGGCACTCCAGATGTTATGGACTACAATTCCCATCAGCCCCTGCCAATTGGCCATGCTGGCAGGGGCTGATGGGAATTGTAGTCCATAACATCTGGAGTGCCAAAGGTTCACCACCACTGGCGTAGGAGGTTAAGAGCTCGTGTATCTAATCTGGAGGAACCGGGTTTGATTCCCAGCTCTGCCGCCTGAGCTGTGGAGGCTTATCTGGGGAATTCAGATTAGCCTGAGCACTCCAACACACGCCAGCTGGGTGACCTTGGGCTAGTCACAGCTTCTCAGAGCTTTCTCAGCCCCACCTACCTCACAGGGTGTTTGTTGTGAAGGGGGAAGGGCAGGGAGGTTGTAAGCCCCTTTGAGTCTCCTGTAGGAGAGAAAGGGGGATATAAATCCAAACTCTTCTTCTTCTTCTTCTTAATCTATGATCTCGTCTGAATGTAGAGAAGGGCTCTACGTCTATAACTTATTTAATTTAATTATGTGACTTATAAACCACTCTCCCTCAACGAGCGGGGCTCAGAGCAGTTTACAACAACATATACAATGAAAAGTACAATGAAATATAAACAAAATAACGGTTCCTTCTGAATGGCACCCAGCCTTTTAAACTGTGAGGATAGGGTTAGGAACAAATATAAAATCAATAGGAACATAAAACATAAAAGAACTTAGAAAGCGTAAAAAAGAGGAGAGGCCGGCTAGATGGACAGCACTGCTGCTCTCAACCACAGGCCGAGAAGAACAGCTCTGTCTTACAGGTCGTGTGAAACTGTGAGAGGTCCGGCAGGGCCCTGGTCTCATTGGACGGAGCGTTCTGCTAGACTGGTGCCAGAACCAAAAAGGCTCTCGCCCTAGTCGAGGACAGCCAGACCACGTCTAGTCAGGTATATTGGGAGAGGCATATTAGGAGAGGCGGTCCCACAGATATGATGGTCCCAGACTAAAAGCAGCAGTGGCATAGTGGCTAAGAGCAGGTACACTCTGATCTGGAGGAACCGGGTTTGATTCCCAGCTCTGCCGCCTGAGCTGTGGAGGCTTATCTGGGGAATTCAGATTAGCCTGTGCACTCCCACACACGCCAGCTGGGAGACCTTGGGCTAGTCACAGCTTTTCGGAGCTCTCTCAGCCCCACCCACCTCACAGGGTGTTTATTGTGAAGGGGGAAGGGCAAGGAGTTTGTCAGCCCCCTTGAGTCTCCTTACAGGAAAGGGGGGGAATATAAATCCAAACTGTTCTTCTTCTTCCTAAATTTATTGCGGCTCTTACTAAATGTTTGGGCTGCCTTTGATGCAGCAGACTGGTCAATTCTGCACAGCAAATGTATAATGGGTTGCAGTTGTGACAAGGGAACCCATTTTTCTGTTCACTTGCATTCCGTGCAGGCTGCAATTGGAGCCCACAGGAACAATCCAGGTTGCTGCTGCGCCTTTCCATGGAGATGCTTCTTTTTAAACATTTCCCACAACACATGTATAGCTATGTGCAGAGAAGGGCAACAAGGATGATTGAGGGACTGGAGCACCTTCCTTATGAGGAGAGGCTGCAACGTTTGGGACTCTTTAGTTTGGAGAGGAGATGTCTGAGGGGGGATATGATTGAAGTCTATAAAATTATACATAGGATAGAAAATGTTGACAGAGATAATTTTTTCTCTCTTTCTCACAATACTAGAACCAGGTGGCATACATTGAAAATGCTGGGGGGAAGAATTAGGACTAATAAAAGGAAACACTTCCTTACGCAACGTGTGATTGGTGTTTGGAATATGCTGCCACAGGAGGTGGTGATGGCCACTAACCTGGATAGCTTTAAAAGGGGCTTGGACAGATTTATGGAGGAGAAGTCGATTTATGGCTACCAATCTTGATCCTCTTTGATCTGAGGTTGAAAATGCCTTAGCAGACCAGGTGCTCGGTAGCAGCAGCAGCAGCAGCAGAAGGCCATTGCTTTCACATCCTGCACGTGAGCTCCCAAAGGCACCTGGTGGGCCACTGCGAGTAGCAGAGTGCTGGACTAGATGGACTCTGGTCTGATCCAGCAGGCTAGTTCTTATGTTCTTACATGCATAGCTATGCAGGCATGCACAAATGAACCCCCAGAGCCATGCTGATCATTCCATGGTATGACCGGCTGCACCTGTGTAGCTACGCCAGGGGTGGCCAACCTATAGTGCTCCAGATGTTCATGGACTACAATTCCAATCAACCCCTGGCATGGACTGATGGAAAGTGTAGTCTGGAGCACCATAGGTTGGCCACCCCTAAACTATGCAACCATCTCGCAATTAACAAAAACAGGAAAAGGGGCCTTCCTGGAACAGCCGGCCAATGGCAGAAGGCTCCTCCCTGACCTTGGAGGAAGGGGAGAAGGGCAGGAAATAAAGCGCTTCCTGCCTGGTTGTTCTCTTGGCAGAGCTCCAACCAGGGATTTTTCAAAAGCATGGCTGGTTTAGCGATTTTCAAAAAAAAACTGGTTTAGGGGAAATAAAATGGGGCAGGCTCGTTTTGGGTGCGGGACCTGAGCAAAGTCCCCCCTCCAAATGGGTTATATTTACCCTGTGTGGAATCAGCACCTGTACCATCCAGTTAAGATACTTGCAGGTAGAAGTAGGCATGAAGCAATATGCTTTGGGTTGATTTCCAAAATTCCTTGTGGGCGGGACTCGGACGGCTCCTGTTGTAGTCCAGCTGTCATTGGTGTGGGATTCATCTTATGGGGCTCCTCAAGGCTTATTCTTATTTCCCATGAAAGGGGCCCCCAACACCGTTCCTTGCCCCAGCCAAGTACTTTTAGAAAGCACTTAGGTGAGCTAGGTGGCATGTGTGTGTGGTGTGTTACCAGCACATCTGGGGTGGGGGTGGGGCGAAAGGCAAAGTGTGTCCTGGAAGCAGCACAGGTTCCTGCCAATGTATCCCCCCCCCCCCCCGCGCGCCAGCAAACGACAGCGAGCACCACATAGGTCTGCGGTGCCTGACCCAGAAGAGGCATCCTCTCCCAGAGCTGCACCAACATAACGGAGGACACCATAGGGCAGGGGTGGGCAATTATTTTTTCCATGGGGCCGCATAAGAAACAGAAAATATTGCGGAGGGCCAGGCCAAAAGGCAGGGGGGCGAGGCGCTTTTGAAAGCCCCGCAGAAGCCGGCAGCCAAGGCAACCGGCTTCTGCGGGGCTTTCAAAGGCGCCTCGCTCCCCAGCACGGCAGGGGGGCCAGTCAGGGTCATCCGGCGGGCCGGATGTGGCCCGCGGGCCGTATAATGCCCAGGTCTGCCATAGGGCTTTCGGCCCGGAAATACCTTCTCCCCAGCTGCACACCAAAAAGCGTGGCAGAAGCCTGCTTGGCCCATGGGGGTATTATTAGGCTGTACGGGGTTTTTTGAATTTCCCTGTGGCGATGCCTTCCCTGTGCCCTCCCCAGATGCTATGGAGCCCACCCTCCTGGTCTAGATTGGGCAATAGGAGCAGTGGGCTCCTATCTGGTGAATCGGGTTTGTTTCCCTCCTCCTGCACATGAAGCCTGCTGGGTGACCTTGGGCCAGTCCCAGTTCTCTCTGAACTCTCTTAGCCCCACCTACCTCCCAAGGGATCTGTTGTGGAGAGAGGAAGGGAAAGGAGCTTGCGAGGTGCTTTGAGCCCTCTTAGGGTTGAAAAAAAGCAGGATCTACAACCAAACTCTTGTTCTTCCACGTGACGCTATCTAGGCGACCTCGGGCCAGTCCGGATTGATTCAGGCCTCTTTCAGACCCAGCCACCTCCCAAGGGGTCTGTTTTGGGGGGAGGAAGGGAAAGGGATTTGTGAGCCCCTTTAAAACTCTTTACAAAAGAGAAAGGCGAGGCATAAACCCAAACCTCTCTCCACCTTTCCCGAAAGGCACAGAAGCCAGCAGAACTAACTAACTTTTGGAAAGCGCCCCGCACCCATCCCTTGGGGGCAGGCCCGCGCCTTGCATTTTTTTCTCCGTGCGTAAAAGTTGGTCGCAACGTGGCCACGTCCTCTTCTGCTCGTGGGGCTTCCTGGTCGGGGGTCTCTCGGCGGGAGCCAGGAAGATCGGAGCCCGGGAGCCCGCGCCCCGACGCAGCCGTCCCCAAGCACACTGGGGCGGCGCCTGCCCGCGCGGGTCCTGCAGATTCCAGCAGAGTTGGGTTTGCTCCCCGCGCGTCTTTACGCACCGCCTCCTCCTGGCAGCCGAGAGGGCCGGGCCGGGGCGGAGATCCTGGGGGCCGGCCGCCCCACCGCGCCCCACCCCTCCAGCCGGGCGGACGCCCCAACCCGGCCGCCCGCTCGCCTCGGCGCAGAGCCGCTCCGGCCGCCGCTGGGCACAGCCGCCTCCCCGCGCGCCCCGGAGGTCGACCCTGCGGGGTGGTTGTGCGGGAGCGACGCTCGGGCGCGGCACTCCCTCCCTCGCTCCGAGCCAGCATGCGGCCGCGGGATGGCTGAGTCCGGCCGCCGCGGCGCTCCATGCGCGCCGGCGGGGATGGGCGGGCGCCGCCTGCAGCTGCTGCTGCTGCTGCCGCTGCTATTGCTGGGCTCCGTCGGCAGCCTCCCCGCTGCCCGCCCGCCCGGCTCGACGGCGGCGCCGACAGGTAAGGAGAGGAGCGCCCCCCCCCCCAGTAGAGAATCTCCCCTCCCTCCACCCTCCTTTAGCCTGCCAGGAGGTTCCAAGGTCTTGGGGCGCTCTGGCCCCCTACTCTGGTTCGTGTCCCCCTTCCAGCTTTAATAGCAGCCTAGAACCCCCCCCCCCCGCTTTATTAGGCTTTTTTTGAAAGGCACCCCTCACCTTTGCAGTGCGCACCTTGTCTGTCTCCGCTGGGCATTGGTTTTTGCCCCCTGTGGAAGCCCAGCCTGGGGCCACCCTTTGACAGAACAGCTCCTCTGACTCGGGGCAGGATTTGCCCTCGGGTCTGGGCAGTGGGAGCCTTTGCGCTTTTCCTTTGCAGCGGTGGCGCTCTCAGGTGAGCTTGGGCCATGCTGTTTTGCTGGTGGAAGTGGGACTCTGAGGGGCCGGGGCTCCTCCTGGTCTTTCGCTTGTTCTGAAAGCGGGTATGGAACTGGGGAATGAAGCCCCTTTGCAACAGCCCCCTGCCTCTAAAAACTCTGGCCGCATGGCAGTCCCATAGAATTCTCCGTTCTTTGCAGTGACAGAGTGACACCGGTGCTCCTCCCAGAAACGTCCCCTTTGAAAATCCCATCTGTTTCTCTTCCAAGCAGCAGAAGTTGTTTTCTTAGATTCTGAACTGTCTGCCTTGCAGTGGCTTCCCTTGGGGTGCCTGAAACTACCTTCCAGAAGTATCGGAGTGCCAAACTGCTGCTGCCGGTCTGGGATGGGCTCGAAAAACAGGAGAAGCACCTCTCGCTTGGCTTGTAGTGGCCGCAGTTGAGAAGTTGTAGACGGCTGATGCAAACTCACCCCAGTTGCTTACGGTGTCCTGTAAAAATGTAACTTGCATGCCTGGCCTCCTGAAAACAGGACACTCAAAACTCTTATCAGTATGGAGCCCTGGGACTTCTCCAGTTAGGAAAATCCTGACCCGGAGGTAGCGGTGAAGTCCTTTTTCTGATCAGAGAAGGCTGTTGGGTGTCTTGGCTCTGCTAAAAGCACCGTGTCCTGAATTAGTGTTGGGAGGCAACAGGTGAGTTTCTGGGCTTCCGTCTATTCTCACGTCAGTTTTCAGGCCGCGGAGTCGTTGTCGTAGAAAATGATTGAAATTGTGAACATACAAAGCGAGCGAGATACTGGCGTCCTCAAACGTCAAATAGTAGCGGTGGAAAGAACGGACTTGGAATGAGCCAAAGGGAAGCACTGTTAGAATAATGTCAGAATACAAACCCGCTTGTATTTTTATCGAAACCTGTTTATTTCAGCGTACTGGGAAATAAGGAAAAATAATTAGATTGAAACCCAGGAGCGCCATAGAGATGAATAAGGTTTTCAGGATCACTTTCTTCTACAGACTTTTCATCTGCACCGAGTTTCCTTGGGTAACAGTTGAAGCATGTTCTCGGAGTAAATCAGGGAAAAGATAGATGTGCTTTAATGAGACTTGGGCTGCGGGCATGATTTCTGTGCCTCTTCCGTTAAAGCCATAACTCGCACAGAACTGAGGCTCGGTTTTCAAGAATTTTCCAACAAGGTACCGACTCCTCCATCCAAGGTGTGTGGCTCGTTTCCCGTGGCCAGGTAAGAGGCCGATCCTGACCTCTCCTCCTCGTTGCCATTGAAAGCGAGTCACGTGGAGAATCGTACCTTGTGAGTAATCATGTTGTAAACCTATCTTGAATTGTATCTGACTCCTTGTCGTGCAAGTAACCATGTTGGGGGCTGTTGGCTGGTTGGTTTCTAGGGCAGTGTCTTAGTTCTGTCACCCAAGTACGTAGTTTAGTACATAGGAAGAAGAAGCAAAGTGTAGGTTGTGGTGTGAAACGCAGAGGTTTCCTTTTCTCACAGTGTGGTGTCCTCTTTCTGGGCCACGGATTTCTCCTGTGACCATTTTCTAGTGAACAGACTTGGCCTTAATGGCTGTGCCAAACTTCACTGTCACTTTTAAAGAGTATGCCTCAAAGTTCAAATGCTGTTCAGGTACTCTCAAAGGGAACCTGAGGCTGAGGGTGGTTCTTTGTCTGGCAAACTTGGTGTTGCTGTAGTATACCAGGTCCGGGGTAAAGCCCTACAGGTCTGTAATTGTTACACCTGGTCTTGTTTTTTCTACTTATCAACTTATAGCAAGATCTGCTGTGAAGAGTGCCATATATTTCCAAGCCATGTGCCCGAAGTTTGTGATGTAAGAATGTTATGGATAGAGCCATAGAAATTTGTGGAACTCCAGTGGTGGAGTGCTTAATAAGTAATAAATGTATCCAATTCATTAGAAGGGGGGGGGGCAGTCTTAAATGTAACACAGACAACTTCACACTCTGGTAAGGTGACTTAGTTTTTTATTACTTGTGTGTGTTTGTGTGTATTTTGGCACAGAAAAATGGCTATTAAGTCTTTTTTTTTAAAAGCCAACCCGGTTTGTTTAACTAGTCATTCTCCGTTTTTGAAAGTCATCTTTCAGAAAAAGATTCTGTTGAACGGCCTCTGACAAAACCACCTAAAAAATGGGAGCCAAGCAAAACATAGCGGGTTTATTTTAAAATCTGTAAATTGAACATTAACAAGCCAGCACTTTCACCTGGCCAAATGGGCCACGGGGTCTTGGTTCATGACTGAGTCTTGTTGTTCGGCTGCAGTGCTTGCATTTTACTAGCCAGGGCCTGGTTTTTCCATAAAGGAGCTGGGATGCATTTTTCTCTAGTGATCTAATTCTCTGCTTGGAGCCGCAAAGGTTGTAACAGCTACTGCCTTGTGTTGCTTCAGTTCAGCGACATAAAACGCACATTGAGAGGTGGCGTTCTGGAGGTATGTGTATGTTTGCTAATACGAGCGCTAACTGTTAGTGGAGGGCAGTGCCGATTTTAACATCCCTACTGGGAGGTGTTCCACGGCTGGCAGGAAGAAGGCAGATGGTTGCGGGGGGGGGGGGGGGAGCCTGTTGCTGAATAGAATCCACAGTGAAAATATTGCTGGGCCTCATCTGGCTGGCCGGTCCCCTCTTCTGCTTTTCTCAAGGCTGCTTTAAAGGAAAACAATGTCCATTTATTTATTTTTTTATGAATGAAAGTGGAGAGGCCGGGCAGAATGGTCCGTGTAAGTCATTCACGGGCTCTGGCGGAGATGATTGGGGGGGTCAGTGAACTTGTTTGCGGGGCCCGAGCAGGAGGGTCACCCTATTCAGTGGCCGCAGAATAGGCGCTGGGATGAAAATAAAGAGAGAGAAAGAAAGACGGCTCTTGCAATTTGCATTAGTATTCAGATAAAGATATTTCCGAGTATGACCGGGGAGTGTCAAGTAGGCCTAACTGCGTTGTTAAGAAAGGAGACAAATGGAAATAGCTGGTAGCAAATTTGAAGAAATACACAATCACGCTGTGGCTTCTCCTTCGTATAGAAAGGTGGCCTCGTCCAGCAAGGAAGCAAAGGGGTTGCTTTGTACACAGGAAGGATTCTTTCGTTAGAGGCAGCAGGGCTGTTAAGTGTGTTTAATATGTATAGAACATGTTCTTAGGAATGGGGGATGTAGAACCCGTGCCTTAGACCTGGGAGAAACACATGGATGGCTGGTTGGAATGGAGCAAGGTTGGAATCCCAGAGCAACTTAAAGGCCTGCAGGCATTCCAGGGTAGAAGCTTTCCAAAGCTCCCTTCGGCAAATCCTCACTAGTACCTGATGAAGGCAGCTGCGGCTCTTGACAGCTTGTACCCTGGAAATCTTGAAGATGCTACTGGATTCGAATCTTGCTCTTCTACTGCAAACCAACATGGCTAGCCGCCTGAAACAAAGGCCGAATTCCCACTGAAAATTTAATCTAGATGCAACCAAGTTTCAAAAGAATCGGCACCTTTTCGTCCAGGTTCCAACATCCTCACTGCAGCATGTTTCTAGTGAAGACGTCCAGGCCTTCCCCTTGGGGGCGGGGGTGCCTGCTGTCAGGGGTGCAATTGTTAAGCTAGCAGCACCAAAATTTCAGAGTATCTTTAGGAGACCCTCCCGATGATACCACCCAGGTTTGTTGAAGTTTGGTTCATGGGGGCCAAAGTTATGGATCCTCAAATGTGTAGCCCCAATCTCCTATTAGCTCCCACTGGAAACAATGGGGACACCCCCTTTGGGAGTCCATAGCTTTGGACCCCCTGGACCAAACTTTACAAAACCTGGATGGTATCAGTAGGAGACTCTGCTGATGATACCACCCAGATCTGGTGAAGTTTGGTTCAGGGGGGCCAAAGTTAGGAACCCCCAAATGTTTAGCCCTATCTCCTATTAGCTCCCATTGGAGTGTTTTTTCAAAAAGGTGCATATGCAAGCAGGTCCAGGAAAATCCCGTGATTTGGGGTGGGGGTGGGGAGCGCCAGAAACGGGACTGATCTGTGTTCTGCGGTTCGGCAGTGGGGAGATCGTGAGGAAACCTGGATATTTCGCGTGACTATCCCAGGATTAATCGCCAGTGGGAAATCGCCCAAACTCTGGATAATCAGCTCCCCCTGTGGGACAGAGCAGAGGGCTGATAGTTTGCCCTTTGGCTGTGGCATGCAAAATATGTAAGTATTGTGAACAACAGAGTAAATGAGGTGGTGCCCTAGTGGTGGCGAACCTTTGGCACTCCAGATGTTATGGACTACAATTCCCATCAGCCCCTGTCAGCATGGCCAATTGGCCATGCTGGCGAAATCTGATGAAGTATGAATCCTGCTGTATCTAGATAAGAACCACTACAGCAACAATTCTGATTGATTCACGGCGTGGGAGTTAGAAGATTGTAGACACTCGCACTTATGGTTCGCGTGCTTGGAGTTCTGGGGCGAGTAGAAGATAGTATGTAAGAGATCCTGGATTTGTCCCTGAAGCAGGAAGTGGGATCTGGCGATGGGAGGGTGCTAGGCCCGGAACAGATTGAGGGAATGGCTTAACCACAGTGCAACCTTGGTTGAAGGGAAGAGCAGCAGTGGCTTGAGTGGCAAAGTATCTCTGCTTGAGATTGTACTAAGGAGACTGAGTTCCAAAACCCAACACCTCTTGTTAAAAGGATCATGTGGTAGGTGATGTGAGAGGCCCTTGCGTTCCCATGCGTTCAGGTGAGCACATAGTTGAACAGTAAATGTCCAGGAAGTCTAATAGAGGCATGCTTCCTGTCAAAAGGGGCACATTTTCAAAGGGTTAGAGGGGATTTGAAAGAAAAAATTGGTGGAGTGAAATCTTTTGAGTTATTTACTGAACACCCCAACAATAGATGTTAATTTTTTTAAAATTATAGACAAGTACAGAAATAGGATAGAAAATGATGTTAAAGGCTGAATTTTAAACTCAGAACAACAAGCCTGCCGAGGACAAATCAGCATCGCTTCTGTCGAAGGAAAGCCCTACCTCATTAACCCCTGAGGATTCTGGGGTGTGTGTGTTGACTGCGAAGAGGAAGTGATCCAGCGGGAGTTGTGTGGTTAAGAGTGGCTGAAGGCTCTAATGTGGGAAAACAGAGGGTTTGATTGTAGGTGTGAACTCTTATCTGCCGAACCAGGTTCGATTCTCCACTCCTATGCATGAGCGGTAGACTCTAATCTGGTCAACCAAGTTTGTTTCTCTCCTTCTGCATGTGAAGCCTGCTGGGTGATCTTGAGCTAGCACAGTTTTTGGGCTAGTACAGGAGCAGTAGTGGCTAAGAGCAGTGGCTAAGAGCAGGTGCACTCTGATCTGGAGGAACCGGGTTTGATTCCCAGCTCTGCCGCCTGAGCTGTGGAGGCTTATCTAGAAAAATTCAGGCTAGGGTGAAGCTGCACTCACTCCTGCCAGCTGGGTGGAGCCTTGGAGGCGGAAATCACAGCCTCTTGGAGCTCTCAGCCGCACTGCTTGAGTGGGTGTTTGTTGTGAGGGGAAAAGGGCAAGGAGATTGTAAGCCCCTTTGAGTCTCCTACAGGAGAGAAAGGGGGGATATAAATCTTCTACTTCCTCTTCCTCTTCTTCCTCTTCCTCTTCTTCCTCTTCTTCCTCTTCCTCCTCCTCCTCTTCTTCTTCTTCTTCTTCTTCTTCTTCTTCTTCTTCTTCTTCTTCTTCTTCTTCTTCTTCTTCTTCTTCTTCTTCTTCTTCTTCTTCTTCTTCTTCTTCTTCTTCTTCTTCTTCTTCTTCTTCTTCTTCTTCTTCTTCTTCTTCTTCTTCTTCTTCTTCTTCTTCTCAGAACCCTCTCAACCCCTCCTGCCTCACAAAGTGTCTGTGGGAAGAGGAAAAGGAGTTTTTACTTTGAGACTCCTTATGGTTAAGAAAAGCAGGATATAAATCCAAACTCTTCTTTTTCTTCCTGTAGTCTTGTTCTTACGAAAAGTGTTTGACGGGGAACTCAGCAAATGTCTTTCCGTGGAGTGGTTAACTGATTTAATAAAGAGAACATGAGAAAATAACCCTCCTGGATCAGAGCCGTGGTCCATGTAGTCTAGTGTCCAGTCTCACACAGTGACCATCTGATACTTTTCCTGTTTTTAGGAAGCGGGTGGTGCCCAGAGGGGCTTCTTTTTTTGGCCAGGGAGTTCACCAGTGGGCTGGGCTGCAGAGATTAAAAAAATCACCTACTTTGGCGGCAGCTCCAGTGACAGTTTACTCCCTGGGACTCCTTTTTTCCAGTATATAACTGGCAAAATTACTCCCTCTCGTTTTTGTACACATGGGGTTCCTCTGTGTGTGTTTGTGGCTCTGCTCCTTGAAGTTGCTGTTTTGTGTTGCTGCCCGCTGCGCTGTTTCTGAATTCCAAAGGTGCCCGTAAACTCAAAAAGGTTTTTGGTCCCTGGTACATAGAGAGGAAGTGGAGTAGGAAGATCACAACTTCTCCCTCACTGGAATTCACGGACTGGGAGAGTCAGGGCTATAAGGGAAATCCCTCAGCCTTATTGAGTTCCAAAGACAGACAGGTGAATTAAAAGTGGTCACTACGCATCTTAGGTGTTTACCTGTTGGAATGCCCAGCCCTGAACTACGATTATCTCCCCTCTGGCTGAGACCACCTTGAAGGGGTTGGGCAGGTTGAGATCCTAGGTAGGTCTGCCATTGGCAAGTAGCCATGGTGGCCAGAAGTAGGGCTGCTGGGTTCAGAGGCACAGGTCTGCCTGATGTAGTATTGCAGTGGTGGGATCAAAAAATGTTAGTAACTGCTGTTCCCATGGTGAGGTGGTGTTCAAAGCCTGTGATTGTGGCGTAATGGGGGTGAAGTGAGGGGCATGATGGGAGTGGCTGGGCATTTCCTGGAGACCGAGGGCATTGCTGGGCAGGGCTGTAGGGCGTGGCAAGGCAGCTGTGATGGGGCCGAGGAAGCTTGAATGCCTGGGGTGCAAGCACCCGCAGGATGCCGGTGCACCTCCTGCTGAACTGCTTCCGGATTCTGTAGCCTTCTACCAAGGGAAGCCCGCGGAGGAGGGCGTAAACTGAGGCCAAAGAAACCACGTGGCAAAATCACCATTAGTAACCCCCTCTGCGACACCACCTGATAACTAGTAACCTACTCTCGGGAACCTGTGAGAACCTGCTGGATCCCACCTCTGCTGATAGACAAATGCTGGGGGCCGTCAGAAGGAGGGGGTGTCATTGCTTTGCGTGTCCAGCTTGTGGTCTTTCTTGTGGCATCTAGTCAGCAGTGGTTGGGACAGGCTGCTTGACTACATTGCTGTACTTTATTTTAACTTTCTATCTCGCCCTACCCTGGCAAGCTGGGCTCAGGTCAGTGAGCAATAATATTGTACACTATAATAATCTAAACAGTAACAATCCAATCTAATAATCGTTGGTTTAATCCAGTGGGACTTCTTGCGTGTCCTTGGGAGAGGGGTCCCGCCACGGGTGTCAGGCCTCATTAAGAATTTGCGGGAGGGGTGGTGAGGCATCCCACATCCCAGTGTCACAGGAAGGAATGAAGCTGGACTGGAGACCACCTCCATGCTCACACCTCCTGGGAAGAAGGGGAACTAGAACCCCACATTAAGGAAATCCTGGGTGCCTGCCCTGCATTCTGATCCTCCCATGGAAGGCCCGCCCCTTTGAATGAGGGCAGCCAATGACAAACCCTTCTTTGCAGTTGCCCCATCCACTTTCTGAACAACTTGGTGAGTGGGCAGCAAGGGAAGTACTATTGGGCATCACAGTGCCCATGGGCACCACTTTGGGGAACCATGTTCTAGGGTAGGGGTGGCCAGCTTGCCGTGCTCAGAGGTATGATGCGTGGACTACAATTCCCATCAGCCCCTGCCAGCATGGCCGTTCTGTTTTTTGCTCCTGTATTGTAGCCAGAAGCGCCGGGGAAATCCCACCTTGACCCAGTGGGTCAGGCGTAGTTTACACCTGCGAAGAGGAGCTCTAATAGCTACTTATGCTCCCGCGTCTCTCGTTTAGGTGAATGTCCTGCCATGAATAATGGCATCTGCGTGATGCTACCGAATGCGGAATTCAATGCAACCAAAAAAAGCTTCCGCTAGCGTCTTCGGTGGTCGTTTAGGTGGCAGCCGTGCGATTACCAGAATCCCCCCTCCTCCAAGTATCGTGGACCGTGCATCTGTGCCAGCCTGTTGGAAGAAGGTAAAAGCGATCATCCAGAGATTATTCAACGATGGATAGATCTTTAAAATTAAGTAGCTTGTCTCCCCACCATGCCATGAAGCAAAGCGTGAAGCTGTCTCCCGACCCATGGAGCCCTCTGCCCAACTTCAGCCGGCCTGAAGTGCTTCCACGTACGACGGAAGAAGGCTCTTTAAATGCAACTTATGGGTCATCGGTGGCTCTACTAGCCATGGTGTCTAAAGAAAACCTCCATATTCAAAGGCAGTCCACCTCTGAATCCTAGTGGCAGGATTGCAACATCTGCAAAAGGCCTCAACTTCTATGTCCTGCTGTTGGCCCTCCAGTTGGGCCCTCCGGGATGCTGGACTAGATGGATTGTTGGTCTGGTCCAACAGGACTTGTCTGATGGTTTTAGGTTTTGGAAATTTCATGACATTAATTAATATTGGCCCCTCAGAAGAACAGTTTGTCATCCCACGGTATGAGGCACTGGTCTGGTAGTCCAACACAAGAATTTGTCTGATGTTTTTTTAGGACCCTCGACCTCTGTGACCTGTAGCCTCCAGAAGAACTTGGTTGTCCACGCATTATGAGGGAACTGGTCTGATCCAGCAGAGACTCTTCTTATATATATATTCTGCTGTTGGCCTGACCCCGGTAGCCACTCCAGAGGGCAAGGATGATGCTGGACAAGAAGGACCACTGATCTGATCCAGCAGGGTTCTTCTGAAGGACTACCCCAGAGTGTCCCTGGCCCTTAAGGAAGAGTGCTCCCTTCCCCGGAGCTTGTCAGTTCCCTAATTCCTTCATCTCACACCCAATAAAGAGGATACTTCTTTGAACTAGACAGTGGTCAGAAATGGAAGGATTTGTTGATGGCCACAGGAACCGAGAGCTTTCAGAGGGGGTTAGGCGGATTTGTGGCAGATGGGAACTCAAGAGAACCTCCATGCCCAGAGTCAGTCAGCCTCCGAATCACAGTGCCAGGAGTTGACATTCATTCATTCATTCATTCATTCATTCATTCATTCATTCATTCATTCATTCATTCATTCATTCATTCATTCATTCATTCATTCATTCATTCATTCATTCATTCATTCATTCATTTATTTATTTTCTCGATTTTTCTACCTGCGAGAAGTCGGGAAGGTGTACAATAATTAATAGGCTCAAGTTAAGGAACCAAACCATGCAAATAAAACAACAGCAGCCCATAAAGGCGCTCAAAGCATTAAAACATACTTTGAATTTCATTAAAACAGATATAATGAAAAGACACTACGCCCGGCCTCTATATGCCCTGTCGTTGTAGCAGCGCTAGGGTGAGCTGAAGTGCTTTTCTTGCAGCGGTACCAGAACTCGCATGATGTTTGGGTGGAATAGGGGCACAAGAAATGTTGAGATAAATAAAATAAGGGAATGAGGCAACATGAAAAAATATTTCCGAAGTAATCCTTCTCCAATATATCTTATTTCGCATTGCTAGAAATCCATTCAACGCTGAAAGGAAAAAAATGGTTGGGGGACCCTCTCTTAAGGCACACTACCAAGAGACCCTCTCTGGGGGACCCCGTCTCTAAATCCCCCCTTCAGCCCCCCTCCCCCCATCAAGAAACCTCTCACCTGAGGCTTCGAGAATTGCAGGTGTGTGTGAAGGGGTTGGGCTGGGCCCGTCCCTTCTGCCAGATCTTGGGCCATCTTTGTCTGCGGAGGCCTGGCCGAGCCAACGACTCAGAAGCCGCACTTTGGCCCGTCCTGTCTGATGGGGCCTGGACCAATTTCTCAACAGCCACCACTTGGCATCCCTCCTTCATTCCTGGGCCCTTCCTTCATCTTAGAGTCACACCTGCGGATGAGGGAATATATTGGCTGCCCTGCCAGGTTTTCTGCCTGCCTCCAGGCTGCCTCCTCAGCCTCAGCTGGCCAAAAGAAGCGCCAGTATTTCTGTACCAGTGCATACCTGCGCCAGAAAAAGAAAAAACCAAAAAAGACCTGGGAGTGTTAGAAAGCAAGCCAGGAAGACTTCAGGAAGGTCCAGCATGGCTATTGTGATTGTAAAAAGTCAGAGGTTACTAGATCTGTGGTGGCGAACCTTTGGCACTCCAGATGTTATGGACTACAATTCCCATCAGCCCTCAGGTATCGGCCAATTGGCAATACTGGCGATGGCTGTCAAGTTATGAAACATCTGGAGATATAATTCCTCCCTAAATATAAATCAGACAAAATCTTTGCTTAAGAATCCGAAATGGCGGTTGAATTTTGGATAGGGTTCTCAACTACCCTTATAATGGCCATATTAGGTGATCTTGTTTCTTTTTCATGTTGTGTCAACCCTGACCGGTGTAGCCCAGGCTAGCCTGATTTAGTCAGATCCTGGAAGCTAAGCAGAGTCTTGGATGAGGTACTTTGGATAGGAGACCTGAAACATAGGTGCCAGCAGGTCTGAGTTGGGAAATGTCACCCAAACTGGGGCCGAGGGGGGGGGTAGAGCCTGAGAAGATTGGGTTTTGGGGAAGACAGTGACATCAGTGGGGTAAAATGCCGAGAGAATTAACCCCCCAAAGCAGCCATTTTCTCCAGACGAACTGAGCTCTGTCACCTGGAGATCTGTTGTAACCCAGGAGATCTCCAGCTGCCACCTGGAGACTGGCAACCCTGTACTTTCTGCCACCACCACATTCATTCTAAACTTTGGCACTCCAGATGTTATGGACTACAATCCCCATCAGCCCCTGCCAGCATGACCAATTGGCCATGCTGGCAGAGGCTAATGCTCTAATCCCTGTAGGATATAAATTCCCTACCAGTTCCTAAAAGCAAGATGCTTTGAAGTGGTAGTGTGGGGGCCTGGGAAATTTCCATAGCATGGCTTTGTGAGGACTGCCTTGTAAGGTGGCCAGAGAGTGTGTGTGTGTTGTACTCTCCACTCTTAGTGGAGGGGTCTTAGAACCCTGCCTTGCCTTTTAAAGCTCCCCACCCGCACTGTTCAGGGTTCTAGTCTGCTTGGAGTTCACAGTAGTCCTTTCCCGCTCCCAAGGATAGTTCCATGGTTGCTACCTGAATCATTCCCTCCCCTTTCTCCAGATGCTGCGGAACAAGCATTCTTGCCTCCGGAAATCCTCTTCTGCTAAACATGGACCCTGTCCACACGAACCTTTTAAATGTTTCCAGACAGGACAGGAACTGTTTCCTCCGTGGCTTTCCACACCGTTTCCCCCTCCCCCCTTTGATTCCCAAAACATTTTATTTCCAACCTGGAAACGTTTTGGCTGAATCCCCTTTTAAAATGATTCTTTGGTTCGAAACGTTTTCAAGATGTCGTCTCTTTCTGTGTGGGCATCTTTAAAACATTTTGTGTATCCCGCTGCTGTTTTCCATGCCTCTGTGCTGCCCCCAACCTTTCTCCTTGGTGCCATTTTATTATGTCCCTGAGCGCACTTCATTCCCCCCTTGCCTCTTCATTTTCGTCTTTTCTGAGAGGTTGCAGCTAGGAAGCATTGAAGCAATGATGCATCAGTTCTACTAATAACCCCCCAAAAGGTGGGGTCTCCCATGAAATTGTCCGTGAATCATTTTTTTTGGGGGGGGGGGAAGTGGGGACAAACATCATAGTAAAGGGGGGGTGTTGAAAACTTTTGCAGACATTTGAGGTGACTTGTGCAGAAGGGAGGTTCTTATATGGAGGTTCTGAAGAGATCTTGTTCCTTTCGATGTCAGCGCTGCTTTTGAATGTATCTTTGTCGGCTGGAAGAGACCAGGTCATTGGAGTTGCACTCGGTTCTTTTCTGCTCAGCAAGCAAGAGAAGAGACAGTGTTTTATCACCAAGGTGACAACCTACTATTTGAGGACAAAGTTCATCCTGTCTAAACAATATATCCTTTCAGATATCTGCAGTAAAAACACTGATTATTATCTAACACTGTAGATTGCTGTACATACAAAATCTTTGTCCTATACATTCTGAGCAAGTCAAATCTTATCTTAAAAGAAACATTTCACTCTTTGCAAAAGTGAAAACATTTCACAGTTGGGGTTTTTTTTTTTTAGTCCTTTCCCAATTTTTCTCCTGGAAATGATGAAAAAGTCCCTGGGGGGGATTTCAGCAAGAATTATTGTGCCTTAAGCGAGATTGTTCTGGAGGAGCATTTTTTACCAAGTTATGAAGGGTGGATTCACTGGAATTGGGATTTGCTCTCTCTCTTTTTTGTTTTAAACTGAACATCGTAACTATTGTTGTAAGCTTGCTTGAACCATGAGAATTGCAAGATGTGAATATTTTAATTAATTAATAGTTCAATGTATTGTCGAAGGCTTTCACGGCCGGAATCACTTGGGTGCTGTGTGGTTTCCAGGCTGTATGGCCGTGTTCTGGCAGCATTCTCTCCTGACGTTTCGCCTGCATCTGTGGCTGGCCACAGTGCAGAAGTAGCTTTGTGCTAACTGAAATATGCTAAACTGACAACCAGCTCTTCTCGTTTCATCTGTTGACCTTGATGTGGATAGCCCCAGGCAAGCCTGATCTCACCAAATATTAGAAGCTAAGCAGGGTCAGCAGTGGTTAGTATTTGGATGGGGGACCTCCAAGGAATACCAGAGTTGTGACAGTGGCAAACTACCTCTGAACATCTCTTGCCTTGAAAATCCTGTGGGGTTCTCGTAAGTCAGCTGAGACTCGACGGCAAACTCCCCTATCTGTTGCTGGATGTCAGGGGTTCCCAAACTTTTTGAGCTTGTGGGCACATTTGGAATTCTGGCATGGCATGGCGGGCTCAGCCACGAAATCGCTGCCACAGGAAGTGGAGCTAGCCACAAAAAAATTGCCGCAGCTTAATTTCTGAAACACGGTACAGATGCTCGTGCTGTGGTAGCAGCTATTGCCAAAGCATTGTTTGTTTGTTTTTAAAAAAGAAATCTGCACAGCCAATCAGAGGCCTTGCTGGATGCAAGCCCTGCCTGCCCCCACCCATTTGATAAAAACACTTGGCAGGTGCCAGAAAAGGTGCTAACAGGTGGCAGGCCCATGAACACCACGTTGGGGACCCTGCTGTATATATTATTCTACTATGTAAGCTCTGCAGTGTTTATCATCGCATGCTCCTATTTATGCTTTCTTTTAGCTCTGTTTCAACCTTCTGTAATCCTAGCCTTATTGCATTGCTTATAGCCTGTCCCATCCTGTTGATTTCTTACACTGTGCAATTGGACCTCAGTGCGAAATACAGACTATAAATAATGTCAATAAATATATGTATTTTCTTTTTTTCTTGGGGTTTTGCACCTCTGACCCGTAACCTTGATTACTGTGGAATTGCCGCTTGGAAACGTGAAGGTTGCAAACGACCGCAGCTTATTTATTAACTTGTGGGAGCCATTTTCCTCTTCAGTTGCCCCGTTCGGGAGGATCTATTTGCTGTTAGTTTCCAGGCTGCGTTGAAGGGGCCTGTTTTGACCTTTGCATCTTGGGCCTTCACAGGAGTGCCTTTCTCAATATTTACTCATGCACCGCATGCCACTGTTCCTCCCAACGTTCTCTCCCAGCAGCGCCTTCAACCAGGGAGGTGTATGTGGCATCGGGCGCTTTCGCCGCTTCATATGGGATGTGATATTAGGTGCAGCATCTTGGTTCTCAAGAAATGTTGCCTTTTGTTTTTTTAAAAAACGACTTATGGTAATGGCAGACAACATATGTTGACAAACCGAGGCCAAGCCAGTGAAGTGTTTTTCCAGTTCGGGTGGTGACGTGTCGGTGATCCTGGCAATTACAACTGGGCCAAAATTAAATTAGAGTCAGAAAGACTACAGATTGAGGATTTAACGAAAGACAACAATTGCCTCGCTGGGCTTCAACATCAAAACTTATCAAACGCAAGATAACACACAGTGAAACAGCCGGCACGCAATCTGCTGTGTGGCCAGTAAATTTCAACTTATGAGAAACCCTCCCCCACAGGGTTAGGAGAAGAATAAAAGCCTTAATAACAAGCGTATACAATTTTTTGGCTGGGGGATGATTGGGAAGATGCCCCCTTGCAAACTGAAAATTCAAGCCACAGTGCAGTCATTTTCAGACTGTTTTGTGTTTGATGAATGTTGGTGTTACTTTGGTTACTTTGCATTAAACTCTTGGTTGAGGTCTTCTGGCTGCCATTTAATTTTGACCAAGGTTGTCACGGTTGTAATTGCGTTTGGATTCTTCTGTCCCTGATGCCAGGACTTCATCACCTCTCTTCACGACAAGCAAAACTGAGCTGTTGCAGAAAATGACAGATTTTTTGTGTGTGAATTTGCTTTTTCATGCCTGGTGGCAGATTTTGTATTCTCTTGACATGGAATTTTAACTGTGCTCTGTTTGCAGCAGTTGCATTTTTAAAAAATTATTTCAGTGGATAAAAAGACAGGTTGAAGTGGTTGTGGCAAAGTAGCCACAAAATAAGGCTACCAGGTCTTGGGTTCAAATCTCTCCTCACTAGGCAGGCCGTTCTCTTTCAACCCTCAGCAGTGGCATAGTGGCTAAGAGCAGTGGCTAAGAGCAGGTGCACTCTGATCTGGAGGAACCGGGTTTGATTCCCTGCTCTGCCGCTTGAGCTGTAGAGGCTTATCTGGGGAATTCAGAGTAATCTGTGCACTCCAACACACGCCAGCTGGGTGACCTTGGGCTAGTCACAGCTTCTTGGAGCTCTCTCAGCCCCACCTACCTCACAGGGTGTTTGCTGTGAGGGGGGAAGGGCAAGGAGATTGTAAGCCCCTTTGAGTCTCCTACAGGAGAGAAAGGGGGGATATAAATCCAAACTCCTCTTCTTCTTCTTCCTTCCAGTATGGGCATGATAGCGCTGACCCACTTCAGAGGGCTGTTGTAATAAACTGGAATGGGATCCCTGACCTGTTTGAGCCTGTGGAATTCTGATGCAGCGTGGTGAATGCAGCCGCAAAATGGCTGCCATAATGGGCTTCTGCAGGAAACAGAGCCAGCCACGAACATGGCCGCTGGAGGTATGTTCACCAAAATAACAAAGAGAGGGAACACAGGTTTTTCCCCAAACTAAATAACAAAGGAAAAACATATCACCACTCATCAAAATATTGAATTAATTTTGTAACTTTTGACTTGTAATTTGTCTGACACTGTTGACATTAATGTAACAACAACAACCACCTTTATTTGGCATTTAAAAATAGGTTCTAGAGCATTGCCAGACATTTTTGAAATACAAATCAAGAGTACATTCAAAGCACAGACAGGAAGACTTTATAGCAGTATACATTACTTAGAATGTCACTTGTAAAAGAAATTCGGCTACTTTTTCCAAGAGCATGACATTTATTTTTATTTATTTATTTATTGAGCTTCTATACCGCCCCATCCCCGAAGGGGAAGTGGACAGAAGCTCCACAACAGAACAGTCAGAGTCACTTTCAGATTTGTCTAGGGCCAGCCTGGGAGAGAGATTCCTGATGCCCGCATATCTCGGACAGTCAAGAATCATGTGAGCAAGAGTCTCCACTTGATTTTTACAGTGTGGACAAACCCGATCCTGGAGAGAGATGGATAAGTACTTTCCCTCTCCATTATATGATTTTTTTGCATACCCCCAAACGTTCTTGGACGTTCCCCTTGGAGGTACATGTACCCCAGGATGGAAACCACTCATTTAGAACATTGGTTCCATTCGATCAGCTGTTGGCGGAACCAGCCCAGAGGTGCTGCTGGGTCAGGCAAGGAGGGGTTTCTGAACTGAGAACTTGATACTTCTCTGGGCGGCTCTAGCAAAGTTTGCCTTTGGTCACTGGGAAGGCTTTGCGATATCAAAAGCAAACAGTTCTGAGATATGAGAAGAGCAAAGCCTTAGGTAAACAGGTAAATCAACGTGAAAGGTGATCCGAGTAAACCTGCATTGTCCTCCAGGACAATACTTCACAGTGTGCTCAGGCCCAGAGCCAGAGCCCGTTTAGTTATGCTTCCTTATTTTGCAGCTACGCTCTCACGTAGAGGAATGGGGAAGGGGGGCTGTGGCTCAGAGGAAGAGTATCTGCCTGGCATTCAGAAGGCCCCGTGTTCAATCCCCGGCATCTCCAGTTGAAAGGACCAGATAGTAGATGTTGTGAAAGATCTTTCCTCAAGACCGTGTGGAGCCGCTGCCAGTCTCAGTAGACAATAATAACCTTGATAGAAGAAGAGTTGGTTTTTATACTCCTTTTTTCTCTACCATTAAGGAGGCTCAATGCGACTTACAATCACCTTCCCTTCTCCTCCCCACAACAGGCAGCTTTAGAGGTCAGTGGTGCTGGGAGAGTTCTGAGAGAACTGTGACCCCAGGTCACCCAGCAGGCTTCATGTGAAGGAGCAGGAAATCGACATGATGTAGTGGTTAAGAATGGTGAACTCTAATCTGGAGAACCGGGTTTGATTCCCCACATGAGCGGTGAACTCCTAACTGGTGAACTGGATTTATTTCACTGCTCCTCCACATGAAGCCTGCTGGGTGACCTTGGACCAGCCACAGTTCTCTCAGAACTTTCTCAGCCCCACCTACCTCACGAGGTGTCTGTTGTGGGGAGAGGAAGGGAAATGAGCTTGTAAGCCACCTTGAGTCTCCTTAACAGGAGAGAAAGGTGGGGTATGAATCCAAACTCATGATTGTTTGAAAGTGGATTTTGCTATTCTGCACAGTAAAATCCAGCTGCAAAGTGCATTGAAAGTGGATTGAAAGTGCATTATTCTGCATGTGCAGAAGGGGCCCTTGTCGGAGACCTGGAGCTATTATTGCCTCTAAACATAGGCAGGAAGTGGACTAGATGGACCCAGGGTTTCCTGTGTTTTAGATAGGGTTGGCCTGATAACCATCAGGAGACCTGGAAGGTTGCGTCTGGTGGTAACAGTGTGACATTGCTTCTAGGACAACTTGGAGGGGATGCCATATCTTTCGAGGAATCTCTGGGAATTGTGGTTTTACCATAGAGTTTATGGCGATTCCTAGAGAGGACTGTCATCACTTCCAGTTTTCCTTGGAAGTGACATCTGGAAGTAGCATTGCACAGTTTAAGAAGTTTATTGTGTTGCTGCTGCGAGTGGATGTCTGGCAACTCTGGTTTTAGATTTTGGTGTGCTTCATAGTAATGGTGTATAATTTTGTAAGCTACCCCAAGATGGTAGCTTACAAAATGGTAGCTTACAAGATGGTACCCCAAGATGGTAGCTCAACCCATGAAAATGGGTTGAGAAAAGAATTTCATCAAAAATAAATCTGTTCCTGTAAATCACAGAGCTATGAAAGCATCCAGGATCTGTAACAGGGCATGGGGAATCTCTTAAAAAGAACTCCCTTAACATGTTCAGAAGAATCTGTTGTTACTGTTGATAACGAAAAAAAAATCTGCTTTGATTTCTCATAGATTTAGTTTTGTGACAAGGTATTACAGATTACCAGTGAAAGTTAATATTTCTTCACATTGTAAAGGAATGAATTGCCTTAAGTTAGAGTAGGCTTAGATGACCTCCAGTCCTATTAGTGTCCATATGATGGGGGGAAATGGAACAAAAACCACGCCCCGTCCTCTTCCTCTTCAAGGGGGGATGGCAGTTTGGGCAGATGTGTACCCAGAAAATTAAGAGGGAAAAGGAAGGAAGATTTTGGGTTGGCAGATAGATCATGGAAGAAATAAGGAAAACGGAATCCCGGGACACACAGAAGGATGATTTGGCAAGGAGGATTGCGTGCAGAACGTGAGGAAAAATGGTAAGCATCCCACCCATGAGACGTCTGCACTCACTAGCTAACAAGGGGAAAGTAGCGGGGGCAGGCAGGGATTTTCAGGCCAATTCAGACAAGCGTCACTTGAAACATAACCTGGCCTTGGTAGCCCAGGCCAGCCCGATCGCGTCAGATCTTAGAAGCTCTGCCGGGTTGATGGGAGACCCACCAAGCAGTCTTGGGTTGCTCCGCAGACCAGCAAGGTTATTAATTTGCAACCACGTCTGTTCATCTCTTGCCTGTGTGCCTTATGGCAGTGTTTCCCAACCTTTTCGAGGTCAGGATACCCTTGACCTCACTCTTCATATCTCACGGTACCCCTACCGCCACCCTCCACCTTCCCCTCCCATTGCCCCTGCTTGCCACACCCCCCACCTTCCCCTCCTAGGGTGAAGGGAGCACTGGGGTGGTGGTGGTGGTGGCTGCTGACCTTGTGGCATGCCCTGCCCCATGGGCCAGCTCCATGTCCTTGCTGGCACCGGTGGGAGACACCACAAAAATGAGGGGGGGGCGGTAGTGTTGCCGCGGTACCCCTGGGACATGCTCACGGCACCCCAGGGTACCAGGGAACCCTGGCTGAGAATGGCTGCCTTATGGGGTTGGAGCAAGTTGCTGTATCATGGCCACAGTGGTGGCGAACCTTTGGCACTCCAGATGTTATGGACTACAATTGGCCATGCTGGCAGGGGCTGATGGGAGTTGTAGTCCATAACATCTGGAGTGCCAAAGGTTCGCCACCACAGCAATATAGCCCAATCTTGGAAGCTGTAGCTCTGGTTACTATTTGGTTGGGGCAGGGGTCTTCAAACTATGGCCCTCCAGATGCTGCTTGGCCATGCTGGCAGAGGCTGATGGGAATTGTAGTTCCTGAACATCTGGAGGGCCATAGTTTGAAGACCTCTGGGTTGGGGGAACCACCAAGGAAGTTGAGGATTGCTACACTGAGGTAGGCGGTAGCAAACCACCTGTGAACTTCTCTTGTTTTGAAAATCATATGCGGTTGTCATCAATCGGCTGCCGACTTCCACCACCCACTTGGAGTGGCTTTTTACCACCCTGGGGGCAGTTTGCCTATAGTCGTATCTGTGGAGTGGGAGGGGGTTTCTGCTTGGCCCCTTGGGACAGCTGGAACGGCAGAATTGTAGGCTACTAGTCCAGATTTTGGATGTCCTAGCCCTGTGGGAAAATGTGTTTCTCTTTCTTTAAAAAAAGCCAGAAAACCAAAAGCGGAAATACATGCCATACTTAATTTAATATAAACCTAATCATGCTCTAATGCTCTGAGAACATCAGATGCATTCTTTGGAACTTGGTACGTAAAACTTACCGCTTAAATGTTCATAAGTAAAGGGAAGCGCAAATGCTTTTCTTTTATTAAAACAAAAGCTTTTGCCTGAGATCCCTGGAAAAATTAAGTTGAAAAAGAAACTGCTCACTGTGTTAAACAATTACAGTCTTACTACTTGGGTTTAGAAACAGTCATCTGGATCGAGAAAACTGTGCAGCTAGCTTTGTGTGCCCGGGAAAGGCTGAGCTGTGTGTTTCACAAAAAACACCGTGAGCTCTTGGTTGTGCGTGGTATGAGGTTGCTAATCAGTTTGTGATACAGTGTGCGTGTGTGGGTGGGTGTGAAAGGGGAGTCGACCATTCGGAGATGAAAAGTTCAAAGCCTCACGTAGGTTTATGGCAGCTCCTTGAACTCTGGTCAACGGGAAGAATGCTTCAGAAACAAAAACCTGTGATTCAAGTGGGAGTAAGTTGGGATGTCAGATTCTTGTAACATCACAGTACATCGGCTGTGAATGTGTGTGTATCTGTGTGTGTGCTGAGTGCCGTCCAATTACTCCTGTCCTGTGAATCCGTGTCCTCCAGAACACACTGTTGTGAATAGTCTTGTTCAGCATTTGCTTCCTCCATGGATTTAGTTCATCTCCTGTCGGGTCTTCCTCTTTTCCTGATGCCTTCAACCTTTCCTAGCATTATTGTCGTTTCCAGTGACACTTGCCTTCTCAGAAAGTGACCAAAGAACGACAACCACAGTTTAGTCATTTTAGCTTCCAGGGACAGTTCAGGCTTGACTTAATGTAGAATCCACTTGATTGTCTTTTTGGTGGCCCCCCACAGTGTCAGTAAAGCTCTTCTCCAACATGAGAGTAAACTCAGTCAGCTCCATGGGAATTGGGTAAACCACATCTGCAAGACCAGGCTGAGTGCACTGGGGAAGCTCCATGGCTTGGTGGTGGAGGAGCACCCTTTTGGCATTCAGAAGACTGTGTCCATTCCCTGGCACCTCTGGTTTAAAGATAGCAGAGTGCTTCCCAGCCTTTTTGGTATGGTGACTTGCAGGCACACATTTGCTTGGTATGGTGACCCACCTGGGGCTATCCCAAGCTTTTTCGGTCCCTGAGGTGAGCTATGACCTTGTTGCCCCATTCATTCCCGCACCTACATTTTCTACAGAGGTCAACCAGATGTTGTTCTGAATCCCACAAACATCCCAAAAAGGGTGCGGCTCTCCCCAAGCGAGGAACCTGTCTTTTTCCCCTCCTGCCAGGGACTACCATAAAGCTGCTATACTCTGTCTCTCAAAAAGATGTTAGTAAACTGTATATTCCTCCGCCAAAGAACTCAATGCGCCGGGCCTTCTTTTTTTGTAGAATTCTCTGCCTAGGTCTTAGTGCCTACCTAGTCCTGCTCCATCCATCCCTTTGAAAATTTGATGATAGCCGTTCAATAAACTATAAATGCTCTTGTAGCAAAGTGCCATGTCCAGTAATGGTTTTGACAGAGGCAGCACATAAACATGAATGATAATTCTCATATTTGTTTGGAACTATATTCTGATGCAGAAGCTTACTATTTTCTCAGCCACTGCACATCAACCACTCCACCTCACTCTGTGGGATCCTGAGCAGGGTGTGGATTAGAGGGATGTTTGGGGAAGAGATATTAGCCAAGAAATACTGTGTTGAAAATGGTTACTGCAGGGAGGTCTACAGAACCAGACTCTTGGATGTGGAAATAGGTTTATTGACCAGGAACACTGCAAACAGATACAAGCCAGCTTTTTCTGGAGTTGAGTTTCAACACAACATTTCTTGGTTAATATCCCTTCCCCAAACATCCCACTAACTCTCCCCCCATCAGGATCCCAGCAGACTGAAGCCACTAACTGAAGCCACATTCTCTAGCAGTGCGGAGTTTCCATGGCTGAACCAAAGATAAGTCCAGGTGTTAAACAGCGCAGAGGGTGAGAAAATGACGCACAAATAAAGAAAGCAGGCCAGGGGTTCCCGCACTGCAGGTGTGGTCAGTAGGCAGGGCTGGCCCACAACCCACTTTCAGCGGTGTCCTGAACCACAGGTTAGGAAACACTGAGATAGTAGCTGATGTTAAAGACCTCCGCCCGAGACCCTGGCAAGCTGCTGCCGGCCTGAGTAGGCAATACTGACTTTGGTGGACTGAGAATCAGGTTCGGCACGGCAGCTTCATGTGTGTTCACAACTAACGGCAGCTGAAATGAACTGTCCTTTACCACGTATTATTTTGTGTGTCTCCCATTCCATTCCAGTGTATGATATACTCTTGAGAATTCTAATATAATTGGAATCAATGTCTGAAAGACCCATGATTCAATGCCCTTTAACTCTGGGCTTCCTCTAAAAAAGGGAACTTTTCAAAAAGTTTGAAATCAGTTTGTTCGTGCCTTTGCTCCCCCTCCGGGGGAGGGCGGCATATAAGTGGAACAATAAATAAAATAAATAAAAGATGGAGGCTGTGTGGTATGCCGTCCTCACCACGCTGTCGCGGGAGCAGCGTGCTTGGTGGATTCCTGTGCCAAATATTTGCAGATCCCCTGTGATCCGCAGTATTTGAAATTACTGCGTCCTGACATCAAATGAACAAAAATATTGCTTGTTGAGTAATCCATGTGGAATACAGTCGTCGTACTAGGATTACTGACTTGTATCGGGAGATGTGCAGTGGTGTGAATTTAAAAATGCCTTTGTGGAAGTGTTTTGGTTATTGCTTGGAATGAAAAACTTCTTATGAAATACTGTCAAACTAAGCCTGTTGGGAAAGACTCCAGCGCACGTTATGAACCCTCCCTTCTTGTGGATCTACTAATGAATAAGCACTCCAGGCAGGTGAAGAGAGGCAGCTAAACAAGCCAACAAGAAGGACAACCAGTCCTCCTGTGAAAGAAGCATCCCACCCCGAGTACCAGCTGCTTCCAAATGTATCCTCAATAAGGAGGCAGCCGAGAGGAGACAGGCGTGGCGTCTGCAACCATAAGAACATAAGAACAAGCCTGCTGGATCAGACCAGAGTCCATCTAGTCCAGCACTCTGCTACTCGCAGTGGCCCACCAGGTGCCATTGGGAGCTCACATGCAGGATGTGAAAGCAATGGCCTTCTGCGGCTTTTGCTCCCGAGCAGCTGGACTGTTAAGGCATTTGCAGTCTCAGATCAAAGAGAATCAAGATTGGTAGCCATAGATCGACTTCTCCATAAATCTGTCCAAGCCCCTTTTAAAGCTATCCAGGTTAGTGGCCATCACCACCTTCTGTGGCAGCATATTCCAAACACCAATCACACGTTGCGTGAAGAAGTGTTTCCTTTTATTAGTCCTAATTCTTCTCCCCAGCATTTTCAATGGATGCCCCCTGGTTCTACCCTGTTTCCCTGAATATAAGACATCCCCTGAAAATAAGACATAGTAGAGGTTTTGCTGAAGTGCGAAATAAAGGGCATCCCCCAAAAGTAAGACGTAGCAAAGTTTTTGTTTGGAAGCATGCCCGACGAACAGAACACAGCAAAATAAGACATCCCCTGAAAATAAGACATAGCGCATCTTTGGGAGCAAAAATTAATATAAGACACTGTCTTATATTTGGGGAAACACGGTAGTATTGTGAGAAAGAGAGAAAAAAAAGGGTGGGAGGCATCTTAAAAGGGTGGGAGGCATCTGGTGGTGGCAGAACATGCTGTCAGGACACAGCTGGCTTTTGGTGGCCTCACAAGAAACAGAGGTGGCTTGCTGTTGCCTAACATGGGCAACCCTGGACTTCTTTTGCGGTCTCCCATCCAAATACTGACCAGGACTGACCCTGCTTATCTTCCGGCATCTGACAAAATCCAGGGTCTTAAAGTGGCAAAGGGACTATTTCCTCTGTGGCGATTCCACTTGCATTTTTCCCAGAGCACCCGAGAAGGTTGGCACCTGCATGAGAGAATTCTCAGTTTGCATGCCCAGCTTTGCAGGGTTATGGAGGCCTTTGAAAGGGATACCCCGGCACAAATGCTGGAACCAGCCCTGGACTGACTTGTTTTCTCAAACACGTTTCCGATTTTTCTGTCACTGAAGAGCCTGGTAACGAACGCCTTTTCGCTGTGCAGCAGTACCCAAAGTTCAGAATGAACGCGCCCAACCCTCCCTTTCCCCTACTCCTTGTATGCTCAGAGTCCCTCCAAATTTCTTATCAAACCGTAGTTTGCCATCACATGCTGACCGATATTGCCAGTGCTTGCCAAGAAAGAAGTGAGGGGAACAATCTCATGAACACATGGGTCGATTCCGCACTTGCATTATCAACCTAAGTTCGAGCTGCGTTCGACCTAAGTGCTCCGCACAACCACTGGGATCGACGTGGTTTTGTACTAGCTTCGCCCCATGTAACAGTCAAATTTCCGACTCCAGTTGGGAACTACTACTTTTTCAGGGAACCACGCTCGAACTCAGCTCGATTCCAGTAAAGTGTGGAATCTCTGGTGCCAGGAGTCCCCCATTCAGTCAATCACAAACAGCGCACAATTTCTGCGTACCAATGTAAGCGGCCAATCAAAAAATGCCACCTTCATCCCTCCATTCCTGTGGCAGTTTTTTAAAATAACGTTTGTGGGGATAGACGGAACATGGCCGTAGAACAGTAGCCAATCGGAACGGAGCGGCGAAGAGGCACAGGATGATTCCGCCCTCCGAGCTGGGATCAAGCTGGTTGCAGTGGGGAACATCAATGGCTTCGACCTAGGTCAGTACCCTTCTCAGGGAACTGGGTCGAACCTATGTTACTCATGTGTGGAATTGCCCATGAAGCTGCTGTATGCTGAGTCAGGTTCTTTTCCATGAAGGCTGGTTTTGTCTGCTTGGACTGGCAGCAGCTCACCACGGCCTCAGGCAGAGAGCTTTCCCATCATCTACCACCTTCTTCTTTCAGCGGGAGATGCCAGGGGTCAGTGGTCCCTCTAACTGTGGGAGGGAACTGGACGGAAGTTCCCTACCTCTGAGCGGCACAGAGCCGTCTGCGAGAGCTCCCCCTACTGGCAGCTGCCCGATCCGTGCGGCACCAATATGGTGTCTGCGCGACTTCACGGCTTACAACGAATGTTTCAGTGGATTGAACCAGGGACCTGCATGTTGCCAGCTGTGTTAATTGTGTCATTAAATAAAGAACATCTGGGCCACACTAAATGGATTCTGCACCAGCCACAGAAGATACCCACACTTCCTGCATAAATGGCGCATGCTCCAATCCCCAGAATGCAGTTGCTAAAAACACCTAAAAACAATGTCAGTATATACAACTACAGCCTCCAGACTAACCGTCAGTCAACTCATAATAGAGTGCCCTCTTGGTTCTTATAAGAGGAAAGTTTGGGAATTCTTAAATAGGCCAACAAAACTGATTGAGTGGATAATGAATGAAAGACTGTAAAATTTATGTCTCTCTGCCCTACTTTATAGATCATGACGTGACAATGTTGTCTGTGTAACTTTTATTTGTTTGTTTGTTAGTTTATTTATTTTTAGCCCAGCCTGTTCCTGAAGGTCTCAGAGTGGGTTATGACTGAAGATAAAAATAATAAAACATCGATACACCTAAAAACAATGACAATATATAATACTACAGCAATAAAACATATTTAAAATCCATAAAACCTATTAAAACCTACCAAATTTCACACCACTTATTAAAATTAATAAAAGCCCATTTAAAAATTCATAAAACCTATTTAAAAATTCATAGTACCAGAAGGGAAAAACCATCTCTTCAGTCAAAGGCCAGGGAAAATAAGTTCTTCTTTGTATTGTCGAAGGCTTTCACTGCCGGAATCACTTGGGTGCTGTGTGGTTTCCGGGCTGTATGGCCGTGTTCTAGCAGCATTCTCTCCTGACGTTTCGCCTGCATCTGTGGCTGGCATCTTCAGAGGATCTTCAGCATGATCCTCTGAAGATGCCAGCCACAGAATACAGCTAAGCATCAGGAAAGCGGCTTTCTAAAACACGGCTCTACAGCCCGGAAATACAGCACCCAAATTCTTCTTTACTAGTTTTCGGACGCATATAAAAAAAGACCCCCGACACGCCTCAGGGTCTGTGTTGTATTCTATCAAATCTGTCTGAATAATGTGTAGTGGTTTTCAAGAATTGGTTTGAAGATTTGTTGTGTGCATGTTTTTTAAACATGGGCATATGAGAAATGCAAGCCGGGGTATAATAAATAATTCAGCTAAAGAGGGCAACTGTTTTTTTCATGCTAGTTACCTTGCAGGTAGTTTCCTTTTGGAAACAGCTCAGGGATGTATTTGAAATAAAAGTACCCAGAAAATGGTGTAAGAGTGGAGGGTTGTTTGCCCCATAGATGTACTATAGAGAAAAGCAACAGGATTTGAATGTGTGCTTCTGTGTCGGAGGTTCAGACACAATTTTCCAACAGCAGAACAGCCCTTCCTTTCCTTCCCCTACCCACTGTAACCCTCTGGATTCCACAGAATTCTTCTCCAGGAGGACAGGAGACGCCTGAGGATTGGCACAAATGGCCATTGGTAGAAATTGCCAATTTAATCTGACCTTTATTCTTGTATTACATAGTTAGTGATGCTGACCTGTAGAAAAGCTGGCCGGACAGTGAACTTCAAAGTAGACAGAACAGTGTGTATGTTTTGTTTTCAGTTTTTTAAACACTTTATTAAATAGTTAAAATGTGTTACAACAATAAGTCATATATGTGATACATAAATTAAAAAAATTATATATGTTATACATACTTCTTTTGTACAATCAGCAATACTTTCTATAACCTTTTTCTTTGGTTCTCCCTGAATGGGAGTATTTATTTGCCGAGTAATTAATTAAGGCTTCTCTTCCTAGATACCCTATCTATCCTATAAACATATTAACGGAAAGTTTAACAGACAGAGCTTCACTTGAATAGCATTACGCTACTAACTTTGTATTACATAGTTAGTGATGCTGACCTGTAGAAAAGCTGGCCGGACAGTGAACTTCAAAGTAGACAAAAGAGTCATGTGTATGTTTTGTTTTCAATTTTTTTTTTAATAAAGGAAAGGACTTCCCCGTCTTATTTGTGCAATTTAGGTGGTATAACTACAGCAGTATTTGGAAAAGCTTGAAATTGATTCATGCTTTAAAAACGGTGCATTGACACTATATTTTTAAAATTGTATTCCTATTTTAAGTTACTGAGTTTTTATGTGGGCTGATAGGATACACATTTGATTGAATCGAATCCGTAACACGAAATAATGCCGTGGGACAAATAAAGAAATAACTACCTGGGCCAGAAATTCTAAACACGCTGACTGGATAGCCTGAAATAATTTGGGTGGTGGGTAGAAGGATGGCTGTGTTAAAGTCGCAGATTTGAAGCCAGCAATTCCCCTACAGTCATTGTGAGCCGGGCACTCCGAACGCATGCAGCCCATTACAGGAAACTCGAATGAAAAGGGGACAATGCCCCTGGGTACCTTTCTTAAGATCAGCAAGTTCCTAGGACGGATGCCATTGCTTGGCTCCCTCTAAATAGATGACTGTTCCGTCTCCTGCGGAATACAAAGTAGTGTTGAAAATGCAGAGTCCCTCAGAGAGAGATGTGAGAAGAAACAGGTTTGGTTCTGAGGTGGGTGGTGTTGAGTCCACACCATCATGGCAGAGACAGCTGGTCAAAATCGACCTTTCTGGCGTGGGGGTGGGTGGGTTCACTTTGGAAGATGTTTTGAGTATATTTTCCTTCTACTATTCTTGAAAGGTTTGCCTTGGACGCTGTTTCCTTTCCCCTGTTGAGTATAGTTCTCATGTCCACCATCTTGTTTGAGAGCCGGTGTGGTGCAGTGGTTAGGTCTGTCAGATTACACTCTGGGAGAGCCAGGTTTCAATCCCCTAGCCATGGAAGCTCACTTGGGCCAGTCACACTCTTAGCCTAAGGCTGTCATGAAGATAAAATGGAGGAAAGGAGAGTTGTGTAAGCCGCCTAAGATCCAGGTTGGGGGCAGAGATGGGGTACAAATGAAGAAAATGAACAAAATAAGTGTTCTGCATTCTGATTGGCAAAGCCAAGGCAGTGGGGGTTCCTGTTTTGATGACGGCGTCCTTGGTTGGTGGGTCTGAGACCTTGCCGAGTGTCAGTTGTCGTTGTCTTCACAACATTCTCATTTGGGACATGCCCTTTGTACTGGTGTGTCACAGCCTTCGCATTTGCAAAGGGTGGCCAACCTGGAGGCTGAGTCCTGCAAAGGAGAACACGCTGATATTCCCGTTTAGGAGGCGTAACTGAGTCAAGGCTGATCTTGGCTGTAAGGAGAGCAGTTGTCGCTGCCCTAACTGAAGAGTTTGACAATACTGCAGCAATTTGCATTGGAATGGCAGTCTGCGGGGTTTAGTGGATGTGGTAACGTTCTGTGCTTTCAGCTGAGCATGCACAGTGCCACAAAAGAGGGTCCCCTGGTACATTGCGTACTCTGAGCAGAGTGTTCCCGAAACTTTTTGCCAGCAAACAAATAAACCTGAAAGCATGGAGACAGGGGTCACTTTTTTCCAGTGTAGGACTTAGTGTGTTTTTTGAAACAAAAACAAAAGCAGACAACCCGTTTTAACGGAATATTTTATTCAGATGCTCTGTGCATCCTGAAAAAGCAGTTGAAACGGTCACACAATTCCAGCAAGGCAGAATGGAGAACTTTTATCTTGCAAAGGGTCAGGGTGGAGTTCAGAGGAAAGCTAAGATTTGGAGAGGAAGGTCTTAATGCATATTGTGCTTATTAGACAGGCTGACAGACAGATAAATTAAAACATTCTTTGACTAGCATCACAACATTGTGTGAAATAAGCAAGCATGTACTTAAAAAAATCAATAGAATTCTCTTACATGAATGTTACTTAACCCAACAGTGAGCAATAGATTTTATACGCGGTATTGTGCACACTAGAAGGAAACCTTGCAATCTTTTTGTCTGCTTCATGAGCAATGTAACACACTGCTTATAGAATCTATTGGTCAAGTTTCTGCCCTCCTACTCAAGCGCTTTCCAAATCAGGCTGTTGGTGAATCCTGCTGATAACGGTCCCATATATCTCGGTGGATGTTCCAGCCATGGTATAGAAAGGGAGGCAGGACTAGGTGATCTTCAAGTTCTTGTACACTTGTGAGCAACTTTGACAAGGACTTACACAGTGTAATTAAAAGGGACACTTTATGAGTGCTGTGAGGTGTATGTGTGTATGTAGGGCGGTGTTGGAACCGCCGCAGTGTAGTGGTTGGGGCTCATTCCGCGCATGCAGAATAATGCACTTTCAAACTGCTTTCAGTGATCTTTGAAGCTGTGCGGAATAGCAAAATCCACTTGCAAACAGTTGTGAAAGTGGTTTGAAAACGCATTATTTTGCGTGTGCGGAAAGGGCCTCTGATTCAAGGTGTGAGAAGGCTTAACCCTGTTACAAAGAGCCGCATGTTGCTAACATTATCAGCACACCTGAACATTATTGAAAGCATGATTGAAAAGTCGGGACTGGAATCGCTGATCCGTGTTGTTTGGATCCTTCAGTTGAGTAACTCTCTTGTTTCTTTGGTCACGGATCGCTGGTGGCTCCGGTTTGCTGTCCTGAGCCAGGGTGGATAAACACCACCAATTACTGCTTTTAAAAAAAATCAGGGTTTTAAATATGTAGATTGAATGTGTTTCATTTTTAAAAATTCAAATAGCACACCTCTGATTTTATAGATGAAACAGTTAGAGGTGCCAGACTCTAGGTCGGTCGTGGAGATCTTCTGGGATTAGAACAGATCCCCACGTGGCAGAGATCAGTTCCCTTGGACAAAATGGCTGTTTTGGAAAGTAAATGCTAGTCCCGTGGTGGCGAACCTTTGGCACTCCAGATGTTATGGACTACAATTCCCATCAGCCCCTGCCAGCATGGCCAATTGAACATGCTGGCAGGGGCTGATGGGAATTGTAGTCCATAACATCTGGAGTGCCAAAGGTTCGCCACCACTGCGCTAGTCTGTGGCATCGTGGACTGCTGAGGATTTTTCTAATCTGAGGTTGGCAGTCCTTTTTTAATTCATTTTTTTTGCCATCAGTCACAGCCGATTTATGGCGCCCCTGTAGGCAGGAGGTGTTCAGAGGTGGTTTGCCATTCTACGTGGGGATCTTGGACTTCCTTGGTGGTCCCCTACCTGAGTTCTAACCAGGACTGACCCTGTTTAGCTTCCAAGATCAGGCTAGCCATGTGGTGGTGAACCTTTGGCACTCCAGATGTTATGACTACAATTCCCATCAGCCCCTGCCAGCATGGCCAATTGTAGGGGCTGATGGGAATTGTAGTCCATAACATCTGGAGTGCCAAAGGTTCGCCACCACTGGCAGCCCATACAGGCCAGGACAAAAGACTTTCAGAGGTGATTTGCCATTCTACGTAGGGATCCTAGACTTCATTAATGGTCTCCCATCCAAAGACTGACCAGGTCTGACCCTGCTTAGCTTCCAAGATGTGATGCCATCAAGCTAGCCTGGGCAAGTCTAGAAACGGTTAAAATTGAATCTGAATATAGCTTGCTAAATCTACAATGAATCAGTGACTGGATCTCTGTTTGCTAAAGGCTGCTTTTCTATGTAAAATGAAAAAAAAAACAACAAATTGGCTCTTTTCTCACATTAGTTACCCTTCACCTAGCAATCAAGCCCAGCCATTTCCCTTTTTCATCTCCTGGAAATCAATCTGCCCATGAAAACAGCTTTAGTCTGCCTGGATAATGACCAACTCTTACTGCTGGAAAAGTTTGGAAAGCGCCTAGAAAACAGAAAGCTGTCTGTTCTAGATCAGCAAAATCGTGAGTGCAAAAAGCATCAGGCTATAGCAGGCAAAAGGTTTTCTGGTTTCCGTCTTTGTAAGGTCGGGGTGGATCCGTCCAATACTGCCAGCCCCCGCCCCCCCCGCTCCATCCCATCCAGGCATCATATATAAATAAGAGCTACAGGATGTGTTTTTGCCGTCATTACAGCTGACTTATAGTGACCCCTTAAGGCTGTCAAGGTAAAAGATGCAGAGGTGGTTTGCCACCGCCTGCCTCTATGTGAGCTTGGAGGCCTGGCAAGAGCTGGGACTGGCCCAACGTTACCCAGCAGGCTTCATGTAGAGTAGCTGGAAAATAAACGTGGTTCACCAGAGAAAAGTCCACCACTCGTGTGGAGGAGTGGGGGAATCAAACCTGGTTCTCCATATTAAAGTCTGCTGCTTTTAACCACTACATCACACTGACTCATGCAACTGGTTAATTGCAGAAGTTCTTTACGTATTCACAACTGGCAACACTGATGTGTGAACTGTGTCTTTCCCCACATCTGTTTGAACAGGATTCAGTATTGAGTGTGCGGTGGTTTGGGTTTTTTTTCAGAGCTGGACTCAGATCTAAACTGCTTACAGTGGTTTTTGATTCAGTTTTTTGGACTTAATGCAGTCATTCAAACTGCAGTACCTTTTAAGCTCTGTTTGTAAGATCCCGGTAACCTGAAATGGCTTTTGGTTTTTTGCTTTTGAAAAGCTAGCATTGAGTAGTGGCTGCAGCATCAGACTCGAATCTAGAGGGAGGGAAGTGTAAATGTTCCATTGAGTTTTAAATGGCAGTGCTGCTGTGTTAGGGAAATAATTTAGTTGACCACATAAGACTTAGCCTTCCTTCCTTCCTTCCTTCCTTCCTTCCTTCCTTCCTTCCTTCCTTCCTTCCTTCCTTCCTTCCTTCCTTCCTTCCTTCCTTCCTTCCTTCCTTCCTTCCTTCCTTCCTTCCTTCCTGCCTGCCTGCCTGCCTGCCTGCCTGCCTGCCTGCCTGCCTGCCTGCCTGCCTGCCTTGCTTCCTTCCCTGCTTCCTTCCTTGCTTCCTTGCTGCCTGCCTGCCTTCCTTGCTTCCTTGCTGCCTGCCTTCCTTGCTTGCTTGCTTTGCTTGCTTGCTTGCTTGCTTGCTTGCTTCCTTCCTTCCTTCCTTCCTTCCTGCCTGCCTGCCTGCCTTGCTTCCTTCCCTGCTTCCTTCCTTGCTTCCTTGCTTCCTTGCTGCCTGCCTGCCTTCCTTGCTTCCTTGCTAACCTCCTTCCTTCCTTCCTTCCTTCTTCCTTCCTTCCTTGCTTGCTTGCTTGCTTGCTTGCTTGCTTGCTTGCTTGCTTGCTTGCTTCCTTCCTTCCTTCCTTCCTTCCTGCCTGCCTGCCTGCCTTGCTTCCTTCCCTGCTTCCTTCCTTGCTTCCTTGCTTCCTTGCTGCCTGCCTGCCTTCCTTGCTTCCTTGCTGCCTGCCTTCCTTCCTTCCTTCCTTCCTTCCTTCCTTGCTTGCTTGCTTGCTTGCTTGCTTGCTTGCTTCCTTCCTTCCTTCCTTCCTTCCTTCCTTCCTTCCTTCCTTCCTTCCTTCCTTCCTTCCTTCCTTCCTTCCTTCCTTCCTTCCGTCTATTTAGCACACTGGCTTTTAGCCACAAAAACAGAAACAAATTATTTAAAACATGCAGGCAAAACCATCATAGACTTAAAATCACATCATTACAAAATTTAAAACTCATGTAAACTCAAGGGTTGCTGTAATTTCAGAATAAGTTTGAGATTGGATTATTACCCAGAAAGGAGAAAGTGCAAGCCAACATCTCTGTTAATCAAGAAGACAAACCTGCCAGAGAATTACCGTATGTCCCAGTTATCAACAGTTGCGTGGGCTTCAAGTGCTGCCGAAATAAATTTGGCAACAGCCAGAGTAGTTCTGCCACATAAAAGATTAAAGAGATGATAGTAACAGGAACAAGTAGAAATGTGAAGGCCAGAAAAATATGGGTGTGGGAGGCTTGAGGGAGGGCTAAACAAATCTTCTTATGAAATATTTTCTATTATTTTATTTTTGAATGAAAAAGCAATGTGAATAATTTCATTCCCCGAACATTTTGAACGTGCCATTGTTACCTTCAAGGGCAGTCCCATGTAGGACAGGCTGCAGTAGTCTCACCTAGAGATCACAGAAGGGCAGGTAGCCAAGACAAGATTGGCCAGGTCAAGGAGAGCAGAAAGCCTTCGAATCACATGTAACTGAGAGAAATGGGTATGGGTATTTCCCAAAAACCAAGGCCGAGCCCAGGAAAACTCCCCTTCGCACATGCTCAGACAAGGACAACTGCTTAGTTAGATCAGTCCTTCCTTGCCAGTATCCCTTCTTCGTCATCTGTGTTCAACTTATTTGCCCTCTTGCATTTGATTACAGTCTCACAAAGCATTTCACTCATTCCATAAGCACTGCATGGAAAAGTATGAGGGTTTCTTTGGTTTTTCCAGGGGAATGTTAGGAAATTTGGGAGGATCTCTGGGGGATGGAAAAGCCCCCTGTTATATTGTAAAGCTATGCAACATTTTCGAGATTTCTTTTGTTTATTAATAATTTAGCAGCTGTTCACATGCAATAATGTGTTTAAGGATAAAACATTATTCAAGAGTTTAGTATTTTCAGTGTTATCAGGTTTAGTTTGATATCCAGCCACACTGGCAGCTCTGCCTCACGTGATTCTGTGATTCTGCGACGGTTTTTGGTCAAATAATACACTTTGGGTTTTTTCACTTATTTTTTTTCTTTTTTTCTCCCTGGCTTTTACTTTTGCCTGCTTCCCAGATGGCAAAAGTTAGAGAGGCATGCTATGGGCCCGAGGTTTGCAACACATTAATTAATTCGTGGTTACCTTGCCTTCCTCTCCCGTGCGGACATGAAGTAGCCTTCATCATTCGCCCCTCCTCCATTTTATCCTCACAACAGCCTGTAAAGTAGATCAGACTAAGAGCAAGTTACTTGCCCAAGATCACCCAGAAAATAGCCACCAGTGGGGATTTGAACCCTAACTGCAACATCATCCGAGCTTCTTGAAATAGTGGGTATACTTAAAGGTTTTCCTGTAGAAAATTACACATTTTGTATTTTTTAAATTCCATTGAAACCATTTTGTATGCTGTCAAAGTTAGAAATGATACATTTTTATGTTCAGTTAGTCATAGAAGCTTCGGCGTGATAGGAAAGAACGTGTTGTGTATATTCCAAAGTTTCTCAAAATGTTCGGTTTGAAAATGAAAACTCTGGAATTTTTTACAGGCCTAGGAACAGGCTGTTTAAAGGAAAGGTATAGTCAGACAGAGTATCCCGCCTGCAATTCAGTCGGCCTGAGAAAAGAAAACTTGTTGAAGTTTGCAGTTGTACCCCTAAGGGGTGAGACTGTTTGATCCTTTGGGATACTAAAACATCAAACATTTAGGTCAGCAGTTAGTAACACATTGAATTAGGTGGGGAATAAAGGCCCCTGAACAAAGGGACTGTGAGAAGATGTGGTAAGATTGCTCCAACTAGGAAAGAGCCTTCGGGGGTTGGGCGGTATATAAGTTGAATAAATAAATAAACAAACAAATAAATAAAAGATGATGGAGGCAGAAATCCCAGATGTAACAGGAGCAGGAGCATTGAACGTTTTTATATGAGATGTTGCCACTCTGACCTGGATAGACCCGGCTAGCAGTGGCGTATTTGCCTAGGGACATGGGGTACCCCTTGTCCCCGGGCGCATCGATTGAGGTCACGTGGGGGGTGCCAAAACATCCTCCCACACAGAGAGTGTAGCCCCGCCCACTCTGTACGGTGGCCTGGAGTGTCCAGAGTGAGGAGAAATCCCACTGGGCTCCCAGGAGCAGGACTGGGGGAGCTCGCCTCCCATCCCTCTGACCCAGCATGCCTTATTCACCTTAAATTAAGTGTAGCATTACTTAGAAGCCTTCTCCGCGGCAGCCGGGCGCCGGCAGGCACAGGAAAAGGCAAGCTGAGCAGGGAGCCCAGCAGCAGCAGAACTGGAGATGATGCTGACATTTGGTAAATCTTCTGATGGGAGGTGATTTGTGAGAGATTTACATGCTTAAAAGTTAATTCCCCTTGCACTGGTTTGGAGCTGTTTCTCAGGCTAGCAGCCTACCTCACAGGGTTAGTGTGAGGACACAATTAGGAAAGTGGTGGGGAGAGAGCCATGTATGTTTTGCTGGGGGTGGGGGGTGTTTTGTGAGCTGGTGCAAAAAATCATTGTTTGGTCGTGGTGATGGAGGGTGGCCACCCATACCGGGGTGCAGGGGGGGGGCAAGCTCAGGTTTTGTCCCTGGGCTCCAGTTTGCCTAGATACGCCTCTGGCGGCTAGTCTGACCTCATCAGATCACAGAAGCTAAGCAGGGTGACCTTGGTTAGAGGACCACCAAGGAAGTCCAGGGGCGCTACACGAAGTCAGGCAATAGCTAACCATCTATGTTGGTCCTTTGTCTGGGATGCCCCATGATACGGTCAGCATTAGTTGTCTTCACAGCACACTCTTCTTCTGCCCTCACCTGGGTGGACCAGGCTAGCCCTCTGTCACCAGATCTTGGAAGCTAAGCTGGGTTGGTCCTATGTAGTACTTGGATGGGTGATCACCATAGGGGTCTAGGGGTACTTATCAGAGGCAGGCAATGGCAAACCAACTCTGTTCATCTATTGCAGTGGTGGCGAACCTTTGGCACTCCAGATGTTCTGGACTACAATTCCCATCAACCCCTGCCAGCATGTTGCCATGCTGGCGAAGCTGGCCTGGGTAATGATCCATAAAATTCACTTCCTGTCTTCTTATATGAAAACCTCATGGTAGTGAGGGAGTGCCATAAATCAGCTGTGACTTGATGACATCATGATGATGATGATGATGATGATGATGATGATGATGATAATAATAATAATAATAATAATAATAAAGGAGAAGTCGCTAGACCAGAGCCCAAGCTATGTTCAGTCCTTGAACAGCAAACCTTGATATTCAAACCTGGAGGACTCCATGCACTGACACAGAGATCAGGACCAGTAAATAGGGAAGGGAATCCGAAGGGAGCAGCGATCTGCATTTCATGGCAGCAGCCCAAGTCAGAGCTGCCAACTGTTTCGTACCTGCTTGTAAACGAAGGATCAAAGGAAAGACATACCTGCAAGTTCCAAACAAGGCGTGAAGACAAGATGATTGCGCAAGTTGTGTTTTGAAGCCCACGCTAAATCAGCCTTAGTTATACACTAGCGGGCCATGCGTTGCTGTGGCAATTGTCCTTCTCATCACAGTCCGCAACCCACACAGATGTCCATGCAGGTCCAATGATCCCCAGCATAGCCTTTTGGGGTGGTCAAATGGAATCCCTCTTTCCCTTTTCAATGCACATCGTTATATGGTGCTGTCTTGTTTTTTTAGTATAATGTAACCCTTTCCATTCCACAGCGGAACTGTCCAGAGTGTGAATCCCGCTGTCCATGAGGCTGGTTGACATGCACAGTCCTGGCTTGGGTAAGGCAGAACTGGGGCAAGGAGGCTATCCCAGTCAGGCAGCAGAGGCAGGGGGGTGAGGCGCTCAGATCGAGGCCAGCTCCCTGGGTTCTTAAAGGGCCACATGCAAAGCAGAGCGGTGGTGGTTTGCCCCCCCACCCCAGATTTTCTTAGAAGAAAACTCCAGCTAAGCTTTTAGTAAAGAAGGCTGTGTGGCGAATATGGGTGAGGAAGTGGTGGTTGGATGTGAGGGAGGGCAGAGTGAGGTGTGTGAGGATGAGCTGGATGTGTATGAGAGTATGTGTGTTGTGTGGTAGCAGTGGGTGAGGCACAGAGAGTGAAAGTTACCTGCGTGTGAGCGGGGGGAAACCCCACCTGACGTCTCACACGGCCAAGTGTGTATGTATTTCACTTCCACTCGTATTACCTACCAGTATTACCTTTTGTACTGTTTTCACTGCTCATCTCTGCCCATCTGCGCGAACATCCTAACCCCTCAGGCCACAGACAGACAGGCTGCATGGACATTCTAAGGGTGACAGTTAAACACAGCCAGTTTCATGGCCTGGTACGCCAGGAAAAAGACGTTTTACCTGGCTCAGGTATGGATTTTCAGCGATTTGAAGGTCCGATTTCCTTCCCCGCAACAGGGAGGAACGTCCTGTGAAAATTTGGGGGCGATCCGTCCGGCAGCTTCTGAGGGAGACCATCAGGGACAAACACACGTTTAGATTTTTACATATATAGATTAGTGTGTCCTACTGAGAAGGTTTGCACCTTGTTTTCGTGAAACGAGCATTCACGGAAAATCTGATTTAAACCCATGATTTACTGCGCAATCCTAAATGGAGTTGCTCCCTTCTACCTCCTTTGGCGACAATGTTTAGGGTCTCTGTTTAGGGTCGCGCTGTTAAATCCGCTCATTTCCTGGTGGTTAAAATTGGCTCCATTAGAGTCCATCTGCCTTGTCCTGAACTGGTTGAGGAATCCTCGGTCATGTTATCCACAACCCTTAGCAGAGGCCCAGTTGTTTGGGTTAATCCGTGGTTGTTGAAAATTCAGCGGTGGGGAGGAGGGTCTCTCTGCAGGGAGGTTTATTAATAAGCGGATTACATCAGATTTCCTGATGCCTTTGGGACATCCGTGTTTTTCCTCTGGGGGAGGCCAATCAGCGCTAAAGCAGTTAACACTAACATTCCAATGCCGTTTAGTCTCTCGCAAAAGTATTACCCCGTAGATTATCTTCTTGAGAATTTGGACAGAAAACGAGGGCTAAGAAGGTTGCTCTGCCCTCCTTTGTTTGGGTCATTTTACTGAATTGGAGAAAGCAGTTTGTGTTAGCAAAGACTAAAAGCTGTTTGGGTGCATTTCATTCTTATGTAATGGATTCAATAAGGCCTATTGTTTGTAAATGTTACTTTTTCCCAAAACAGGAAAAATTCAAATCTTTTATACTCTTTCATTATCTGCCCTGTGCGTCCTTCTTGGCATTTATTTTCAGGGTTAATCATCATTATTATTTACTTGGTTGCTCCTTGTTTAGTGTTGCTATTGTATTTTTTTACAAAAACAGTAAAATATTTTCAGAGGGGAGCCGTGTTGGTCTGCTGTAAAAGAGCAAAATTTGAGTCCAGTAGCTCCTTTGAGACCAGTGAGATTATCAGGGTATAAGCTTTAGAAAGTGAAAGCTCTCTTCATCAGATACCTTCATCAGATCTTTGGAAAGCTTATCCCCTGAAAATCTTGTTTGTCTAGTCCCGTGGTGGCGAACCTTTGGCACTCCAGATGTTATGGACTACAATTCCCATCAGCCCCTGCCAGCATGGCCAATTGGCCTCACCTGGAATACTGTGTCCCATTCTGGTCACTGTAATTCAAGAAGGATATTGACAAGCTGGAGCGGGTCCAGAGAACGATGATCAAAATCATAAAAGGTCTGGAATCCATACCCTATAACAGGGGTCTGCAACCTGTGGCTCTCCAGATTGGCCATGCTGGCAGGGGCTGATGGGAATTGTAGTCCATGAACATCTGGAGTGCCAAAGGTTCGCCACCACTGGCTAGTCACTGAGGAACTAGTGGACTTGAATCTGGCAATAAAATACTAGCCATAGAAGAGCGAAGAACGAGACTTCATTGTTTTACTCATGTGAGTTGCTGTTATTGGTTGCTGTTGTGAAACCTCAGCTATTTACTTTATTTTTATTTACTTCATTTATCCCTTACCTTTCAGGGACCCAAGGCACCTTACATTCTTCACTTCTTTGCTTTATTGTCCCAACAACCCTGTGAGGTAGACCAGGCTGATAATATGTGACTGGCCCAAGATTCTAGAGCAGATCTTTTAGCAGACAGTCTGTGAGCACTTAAAAGGGAATGCTGTGATGAATAAAAGTCAAGATGGATTTCTGAAAAGCAAGTCATGCCAGACTAATCTTATCTCTTTTTTTGACGGAGTGACAAGCTTGGTAAAGTAAGGGAATACTGTGGGTGCGGCAGACCTTGATTTCAGTGAGGCCTTTGACAAAGGGCCACTCCCCACTTACCTCGTCTGAGTGCAACCCCGCAGCGACCCCTCGTAGAAAAGCCTCCGTGGCTTTTGACCACGGAGACATTTGTTCCCCACTCATTTTCCATTCAGGAAATAGTGCGGGGTTCCACATCAAGAGTCAAAGAGGCAATCGAGCGTTCTGATTGGCTGGCACGTGTGTGCGTCATTTACACGTGGGAGTTGCAGCCAGCCGAAGGTGGGGCTCCATTTTGATTGGCTGACCCGAAAAGTTGGTTTGGATAAGCTGAACGCATTGTTTTGAGACGTCTGCACATGCTGACGTCACTACCCATTGCAAATTGCTTGGGCAGAAAAACGAAAGTAAAAATCGGTTTCGGTTTACACCGCCGATAACCCTGTGCTCAGCGGCACTTTGCCAAGCTGCAAAACCGTGGAGCTCGAGCAAAAAAGAGCAATGTTGGCACGTCTTGTTGTGCACACGTCTCAATTTCCGAGCACTTTCTGACGGGGACAACCTCCCTAAACAAAATGGCTGTTCCTGTTTCTTGATTGGCCGGAAGCTGCGCGTCAGAGCGAATCAGCCGCGCGTAAACAGCCGAGGTTCCCCACCCCCCTGCGGCACCTGCGGGGTTTTTGAAAATGTTGCTCTTTGCAGAGGACCTAATTTGCCACGCGACAAGGAGGTGGGAGAGCGGCAAATTAAGGGCAGCTGCGCAGTGGGCGCTGGTGACGTGGGGAACGTCCATCCTCCTCGTGTCTTTTAAAGAGGTGACCCCACGGCTTATGGTGAGTGGGGAGTGGCCCAAAGTGACCAATGATAATCTTGCAAACAAGTTAGTAAAATGTGGGCTAGACAATGCCGCTGTTAGGTGGATTTGTAACTGGTTGACCAACCAAACCCAGTGGCTCATCTTCATCCTGGAGAGAATTGACTGGTTGGGTGCCGCACGGTTCTGCCCTGGGCCCAGTGCTATTCAATATTTCTATCAATGACTTGGATGATGGACTAGAGGCCATCCTAATGAAATTTACAGCTGACACAAAATTAAAAGGGATAGCTAATACCCCAAAGCACAGGGTCAGAATTCAAAAGGACCTGGTCAGATTAGGCAGCTGGGCCCAAAACTAACAAAATGAACTTCAACAGGGAGATATAATGAAATGCACGGCTATAAGATGGGTGACACCTGGCTTGACAACAGTACATATGAAAGGGATCTGGGAGTCTTAATAGACCAGAAGCTGAGTCAGCAGTGTGATGCGGCAACTAAGAAAGCCAATGCAATTCTGGGCTGCATCAATAAGAGTATAATGTCTAGACCAAAGGATGTCACAGTACCACTCTATTCTGCATGGGTCAGACCTCACCTGGAATACTGTGTCCAGTTCTGGGCACTGCAATTCAAGAAGGATATTGACAAGCTGGAGCGGGTCCAGAGAACGATGACCAGAATCATAAAAGGTCTGGAATCCATGCCCTACAACAGGGGTCTGCAACCTGTGGCTCTCCAGATTTGCCATGTTGGCAGAGGCTGATGGGAATTGTAGTCCATGAACATCTGGAGAGCCACAGGTTGCAGACCCCTGCCCTACAAGGAGAGACTTAGGGAGCTGGGGATGTTTAGTCTGGAGAAGAGAGGTTAAGAGGTGACATGATAGCCATGTTTCAATATTTGAAGGGATGCCATGGTGAAGAGGGAGCAAGCTTGTTTTCTGCTGCTCCAGAGACTAGGACAAGGAGTCGTGAATTCAAGGCACAGGAAAGGAGATCCCATCTAAACATTAGGAAGAACTTCCTGAGGGTTGTTTGAAAGTGGCATCTGCTGCCTCCGAGTGTGGTGGAGTCGCCTTTGGGTGGTTTCTAAACAAAGTCTGGTTGGCCTTCTTTCTGGAGTGCTTTGACTGTGTGTTCCTGCATAGCAGAGGGTAGGACTGGATGGCCCTTGTGGTCTCTTCCAACTTGATGATTCCATGAAAAGTAAAACATTTCCCAGTACATACATCATAACATATTAACAATAAAAGGTTTTAAGAAAATATCAGAACGTTAAACAGCAGTTTGGGAGGCTGCTGTCCTTGAAACCACAAATCCTACAAGTTGACCTTTCAACCAGTATTTTACATGTGAGGCCACAACTGTTCTTCTGTTGCGTTGCTGAGTCCTGTGCTACCAGCATGGGGGTGTGCTGTGATAGTGGCTCCACTCTGAATGTCTGATGTGGATGTCAGAGGGGCTGTGGCTCAGGGGTAGAGCATCTCCCTGCCATTCAGAAGGCCCCGGGTTCAATCCCCAGCACCTCCAGTTAAAACATCGGGCAGGAGGTTATGGGAAAGACCTCAGCCTGAAGCCCTGGAGAGCTGCTGCCGGCCCGAGTGGACAATACTGAGTTCGATGGACCCGTGGTCTGAGTCAGTGTACGCAGCTTCGTGTGTGTTTATGTATGAAGCACATGGGGGAAGGTGTGTAGTTAGTGCAGGGGTCTGCAACCTGCGGCTCTCCAGATGTTCATGGACTACAATTCCCATCAGCCCCTGCCAGCATGGCCATGGGAATTGTAGTCCATGGGAATTGTAGTCCATGAACAGGAGCAGCAGTGGCGTAGTGGCTAAGAGCAGGTGCACTCTGATCTGGAGGAACCGGGTTTGATTCCCAGCTCTGCCGCTTGAGTTGTGGCGGCTGATCTGGGGAATTCAGATTAGCCTGTGCACTCCCACACACGCCAGCTGGGTGACCTTGGGCTAGTCACAGCTTCTCGGAGCTCTCTCAGCCCCACCTACCTCACAGGGTGTTTGTTGTGAGGGGGGAAGGGCAAGGAGATTGTCAGCCCTTGTTGCTGCTGCCAGTCTGAGCAGACAATACTGACCTCGAGGGATCCAGGGTCATCATCCCTCGGAGGCAGCTTCACGTGTTCAGGTGTCTGCAGCTGCTATCCTGGTGCAAAGTCAGAGTCAGAGAGAGCAAAGTGACACGGCAGCCGTAGCAGCTGGGAGGAGGGTAATGGCAGACGTCTCAGTATCTGATGCACCGTTCCAGAATTGGGCAGGGGTGAGGGGCATTTTGGGCCATTCAAGCAAGACACAGGGCCTTCGCTCGGGAGGGGGGCAGCATGTGTTGGGCACCCCCCTGTTCACCTGTTGCCAAGCCAAGTCTCCAGCCAAGTCCCGTCTGAAAAGTCCTTCCCCCTTCCCCCTTTTCGTTGTAAAACTGGTGAATAGAATCCCGGTTCTTTATGCCGGGTCTGCCAAGGAGTCGTCTCTTCTCAGCGTCCTGGATATGGAGCTGCCAACTGGGGGTGTTTTTGAAGTGGACCCATCCAAACTTCTCCAGCCAGAAGAGTTGGCTCTCTCTGCAAGACGTCGGTCATTGTCACAGCAAGTTGCCAGCAGGGGAATTTGTGTGTGTGTGTCTTTGTGCAGAGATTGTGTGTGTGTGTGTGGGGGTGGGAGGGGATAAATTTCCAGTTAAAAACATCTATTATTATTTTATACTTTAAAAACCATGTTCTGTTGAGGGGTATCTGCAGTTTATTTAAATATAGCCATGGGTTCTTCAAACATACTCGAGGAGCAGCACTGTTTCCTTAGCAAGGCTCTTCTCTTAACACAAATCTTTGCTTAAGGGAAAAAAAATGAGTCTGAAAATATACCTGAAAAGAAAAGGACCACCTGCGGGCCGGCATACATGAAGCAAGAAAGTTAGCCTACAGTTTGGTAGTGGTTTTCCATGTACTCTTGGTTTGGGTTTTTTTTTTTTTAAAGGATTGGAAAATGAGAAGAACTTTCGGGCCAGGATTTTGAACCTTGCACTGGGAGGGAGGGATAAGTCCGCTGTTCAAGACAATGAAATCGATGTTTTTACTGGAGGGAAAACGTTGCTTTGAATCTAGGTTGGTTGTCCTTGGAATGACAATGAAGGTGGGTGTGAGCTGAAAGCTGAACGCCAGTTTTGGACAGAGCGGGAGCTTTTTTGGCCACCCCCGGTTTGTGTCCCTCGTTCAGCCTGTAGTTTGGCTCTGGAGGTCGGGGGGGGGGGGGGTTTCCACTTTTAATTAGGGGGCAAGGCAAAATTGAGTTCATTACGTTTGTTATAAGGCTGTGCCCCACCCCCCACCCCCATTGTGCAGCAAAATACTCGGGGCTGAAGATTTAGTCCAAGAGGTGGAGTGTGTATGAGAAAAGTTCCCTGTTCTCTTAGTGTTACAGTAATTCCGGTTTCTGAGCATCACTTCTTCTTTGGACTTTTTGCAGTAGCATCTCCCCTGTCACAGTGCAGCCCTCAGATAATGGTGTTTTATATCCCCACCACTATCACAACCAACCTTTTGCATAGTATAAGAGAGTCTTCCTAGAACTGATGTCTTCATGGGGTTCAAGGGTATGATGTTCTATTAGGGTTTCCAGGAGATTTGTGTGTGTGTGTGGGGGTGGGGGGATAAGAACATAAGAAAGAGCCTGCTGGATCAGACCAGAGTTCATCTAGTCCAGCACTTTGCTACTCACAGTGGCCCACTGGGTGCCTTTGGGAGCTCACATGCAGGATGTGAAAGCAATGGCCTTCTGCTGTTGCTGCTGCTCCCGAGCACCTGGTCTGTTAAGGCATTTGCAATCTCAGATCAGGGAGGATCAAGATTGGTAGCCATAGTTCAACTTCTCCTCCATCAATCTGTCCAAGCCCCTCTTGAAGCTATCCAGCTTAGTGGCCATCACCACCTCCTGTGGCAGCATATTCCAAACACCGATCACACGTTGCATGAAGAAATGTTTGCTTTTATTAATCCTAATTCTTCCCCCCAGCATTTTCAATGTATGCCCCCTGGTTTTAGTATGGTGAGAAAGAGAGAAAAATTTCTCTCTGTTAACATTTTCTACCCCATGCATAATTTTATAGGCTTCAATCATATCCCCCCTCAGACATCTCCTCTGAGCAGCAGTGGCGTAGTGGTTAAGAGCAGGTGCATTCCAATCTGGAGGAACCGGGTTTGATTCCCCGCTCTGCCGCTTGAGCTGTGGAGGCTTATCTGGGGAATTCAGATTAGCCTGTGCACTCCCAACACACGCCAGCTGGGTGACCTTGGGATAGTCACAGTTCTTCTGAGCTCTCTCAGTCCCACCCACCTCACAGGGTGTTTATTGTGAATCTCCAAGTGGATATTTTTATAATGTCCTAAAGATTTTATATTTATGCTGTCTAGAATCTACCTATGTCACTTCTGGAAAAACTGGGTTTTCGTATACAGTTTCTGGCAATTCCTAGAACTACCATATGACATTATTGGGTTTTCTTGGAACTGGCATACTGATATTTAAGGTTTAGTGGTCCTTTTTCTTTTATGTACACTGAGAGCATATGCACCGGAGACAAATTCCTTGTGTGTCCAATCACACTTGGCCAATAAAGATTCTATTCTATTCTATTCTATTCTATTCTATTCTATTCTATTCTATTCTATTCTATTCTATTCTATTCTATTCTATTCTAGTTCCTGCCCATCCAGATTACCTGATTAGATGGATCCCGACCAGGCCTTCTCTTACGACAACGGGAGACTGGAGGGGGTCCCCCCACCTTGATTTTCACACGTGCGCCTGATTTTGCCGGATGTAGTTGCTCGGGGGAGGGGGCTTGTATAAAAATACATTCCAGGTGATGACTAAGGAGCTGTTGGTCAACAGTGCCAAATCAGGGAAGGTGATGTTCCTTGTTCTAGAGGGGAGTTGCATTTCCCTTGAAGGAGCAGGTTTGCCTCTTGGACATGTTTTTAGATCCAAGTATACCAATATGGGGCTCAGCTCTGGGGAGTGCAGCATCATTAACCTGGAAAGCAAGATCTGGCTATGGGTATCTGACTATATCCTGTCTGGACTACGGCAGCATAGATTGTGCGGGGCTGTTTTTGAAGACTGCCAGTTGGAATACGTGATTAGGAATGTGTCTTGTAAGTTTTGATGAAGTTCCACTGGCTTCCCATTTATTTCCAGGCATCACTGAAAATTGCTTGTTCTTCCTTCTGTAGCCCTAAACATTTTGAGAGTCGGCCTCTACCACATGAACACAACCCATAATTAGAAACTTCAGCGGAGGCCTGCGTCTCATCATCTGCATCAAGGCAGTTGGCTACTAAGGGAAGAGCCTGCAAATTTTATTTAGCAAAAAGAAAGTTGGATACAAAACTTTGCGTGTTCTTCTTTATTTCTATACACAAAACATATGGGCGCTGTCAAACTGAATACACCATTCCAGTTAGGATAACTGGCTTATTCACTTATCAAACTTTACCATGCAATATACCAGTTACTGTACACATTCCTTTCATTTCACCAACCACTCTTTATTGGGAATTATGTTCCTTTTCCAAGGCCTCTGTAAGCTGCTTGCCTCTAGTTGTATGTGGATAACAGCTTCCACAGGCTGAGGGAAGATTGGAAGGTTGCTGAACTAAAATTCTATGACTTCAGAAGCAGAGGTGGGATCCAGCAGGTTCTCACCAGTTCCCAAGAGTGGGTTACTAATTATTTGTGTGTGCCGAGAGGGGGTTACTAATTGGGTCCGCTTTTCCATTAGAAATTCCATTAGGTCCAAAAATCATCAAGTCCTGTTGTTTCCTATGTTGCTGGTTAGCGAAGGTAGAAAACGGGATAATTCTCCCTGTTGGGCTGTTTCAAAAACATGTTTTAGTAATATGGTAAAGTTCCTTGTTTAAGGAAAGTATCCTTCTTTTGATTTCTAGAAACAAAATGAAGTATTTGAAAGTATTAAGTATTTGACAGGCAGTCAATTAGAGGAGTTGTTTCTGTTGGCAGTAGACGATAGGACTTGCTATAATGAGTTTAAATTATGGACAGAAAGATACCAGCTGGAAATTAGGAACTTTTTTTTACAGTAAGAGTTTTTTACAGTAAAAGAGAAATTATTAATGCCCCGCCCCCGTTGTGCCTGCCCCCGTCGTGCCCCGCCCCATTGGCGCTACGCCACTGTTTGAATCCCACCACCATGGGAACCTGTTACTAAAATTTTTGGATCCCACCACTGTTCAGAAGTATACCCTTCTCAGAGTTTTCCTGTTCTCTTTTCTTTTGGGCTTTAAACCTTCTTTTCATCACTTTGCATTTTTTCAGTTTAGGCACTGATGTACTGAGATGTTTGTTTTCCTCTCTTTTTTGCCTGCTCAGATAATTGTGATGACATCTCTTAGAGTATATTGCTGTTGGAATGTGTCTGTTGGAAATGTTCATTCTCTGAGAAGAAATGATTTTCAAGCAGACAACTGTTGTTGGCGGAATATAAAGTGCTTATGGACTGTGGTAGCTGTAGTTAAGCTGTCTAGCGAGGACTAATTTTACATAGGTTATGACGTTTAAAAGGCATTCTTGAGTATCTTTGGAAAGAAAAGTCTACGGGCGTTTTCCCACCTACCTCGCCTCTGCTTTGCTATGCGCTTCTCTCAGCGCGCGTCCTTCCAGGCGCGCGCCCCGGCTTCCCCACGACTCAGCGCTCTGCGCGGGGTTATCAAAAGGTGCTGTTGCAAAGAGCGCCTGGAAAAACGCACGCTGAGGAGGCGCAACAGCAGCAGCGTCGGGGCGGCTGCGTTGTCGCCGCCCCTGTAGTGGGGAGGTGCGGGGGACCCCGCGCTACTTGCGCGCAGCAAAAGGTAAGTGGGAAAACGCCCTACGTAATTCAACAGCAAGCATTTAGGAGAAAAAGGTCACTCTTTGCCTGTTCCTTGAGAAACAGCTCTAGAAAACATTTCCCATTATCCTTTGGCTCTATTACCTCTCCATAACATATGTGTAAAATTTGCCTTCGCACCCCGAAAAATCCAGTAATGACCTCTACGGTGTTCCAGGTGCCAGCTAAAAATCTTATTTCCTCATTTAGCAAGGTTGAATCTGTCTCGTCTTATGGATCATTGTTCTGGTGTTTTGGATTGATTTTCAAACTATTGCAAATATGCCTTGTGTTTTTATTGTGGCCTGCTTTGAGTTCTTCATGAGAAAAACCATGCTGGAATAAATAAGTAAATGCCTTCTTCATTTCCTCCCTTCATAGATTACTTACGAACTGAACCGGATTTCCTTGAAGAACTGGTGTTTGGAAATGGAGATACCATTGAGCTTCCTTGTAACGTTCCTGGGTCTTCTGTGTCTGTCTCCTGGTATAAAGATGGCATTGTGATATCGCCTACTAACCGAACTCATGTTGGTCAGAAACTGTTGAGGATTATCAATGTGTCCTACGATGACGCAGGCCTGTATAGTTGTAAGATGAGGCACTCCCTTGAAATGCTGAGGAACTTCACAGTTAGGGTAACTGGTAAGTCCCACGAGAATTACATTTATTGTTTCTTCACTGTTATCTGTGTTGTTGTAAAAATCTAATCAATGACCCCCATCCGCCCTCGCCTGGTTGTCTACCAATATGTTTCCTAGTGCTCACTTCCTTTTTCAGGAAACCAAAAAGCCAATCCTCCACCGCTTTAGAACGGGACATTCCTTCAAGAGAGTCGTCAACTCTGTATCCACATGAGGGCCCATTGGAAAATGGTTGTCTGCATCATAAAAGGATGCTTGGCTTGGCTTGGCTCCTTCTCGTATTTTGTGATTGGTCCCAGCACTCATGGCAGCCATTTTGTGGTGACACTCCTTCACCATTTAATTCACAAGCGTGCCCTCTTTCCATGTCAAAATGTGCTCAGAACTAAACTTGGCTTGGAAATTAGATAACTTTAATCAATATTTTTGTTACTGGTCAACAGGAGTTCATGTAGTAACAAGTTAAGCACGGGTTGTGAGGGGAGTAAATTTAGGAAAGCTACCCCCACACAAAGCAGGGCAGCTGTGTGAGACACCTGAGTTTAGGGTAGGGTTGTCAGCTTCCAGGTGGAGCCTGGATACCACCCAGAATGGTGGCATCCATTTTGTATAAGGATACCACCCTTACCAGCAGCCTGGACAAAACTCCATGGGTCTTGCTTGTGAGGATTTGATGAAGTCACTTCTGGTGCACACATGCAGCAGGTGGGGGGGGGGGATTGTACTAGAACCGTGGTGGCGAACCTTTGGCACTCCAGATGTTATGGACTACAATTCCCATCAACCCCTGCCAGCATGGCCAATTGGCCGTGCTGGCAGGGGCTGATGGGAATTGTAGTCCATAACGTCTGGAGTGCCAAAGGTTTGCCATCACTGTACTAGAAGGCCAGCAAATAGGAAAGAGGCTGTGGCTGCCTTGAAATCTCTCTTGTTTAGCAAGATTTTCAAATAGGCCTGGGCGTTTTCTGGACGGACAAAACATCTGGGCGTTTTCTGGACGGAAAACCGGGATCATGCATACTGGGATGTTTCCATCTCAGTTCCTCCCTCCGCACGGCAGCCCAGCAGCACGTTCAGGCCTGAGGAACAACTCCAGGTGATTACGCATGGCCCCCAGTTTACTTTCATTTTCCTTGCTGGCGATGCCGCGCATGCGCGAACTGTCCAGTTTTTCCAGCATTCTGATTGGCTGCAGCCTGCGAGGTGGGAAAAATAAACCGGCCTGTCTCCCGCAGTGTTTGCATGGGCATGGGATCGGCGCGCACTTTTTAAAAAAACCCGCCAATTTTATCATTTTTTGAAAGGTGATAAGGCATATCTCGTGAGGTGGGCCCGATTTAGGCCCGGAAGTCATGTGCAGTGGTGGGATCCAAAAATTTTAGTAACAGGTTCCCTCACCAGCCCCCCCTCAGCAAAGGGGGCAGAGGCGTACCTAGGCAAACCTGAGCCCTGGGCAAAACCTGAGTTGGATCCCCCCCACATTGGCAGCCACCCCACCACGACCCCCAAATTTTTTTTGCACCAGGTCATTTCTAAATCATCATCACATCATCTAAATCATCATCACCCAACTCACAAATCTGAACACAGCAATGGTGAAACACACAGGTTCTTTGATAGAGACTGGTGAGATAAAAGGTACGAAAGGCTGAGAATCCATGAATTGCAGTACCTGGAAGGGATTAACCCAGTTCAGGGAGTTACATTATTAGTCGCAATTGCTATATGGAACCTTCACGTTCAAAGGCAGGATGCCTCTCGGGGAGGCGAGGGTGTGGAGATGGAAAAGCGGACCCAAATAGTAACCCCCTCTCGGCACACACAAATAATTAGTAACCCACTCTCGGGAACTGGTGAGAACCTGCTGGATCCCACCTCTGGTCATGCGTAATTCATGGCCAAACCGGGATGGTTCACTTCCTTATCCCAGGATATATTAGCCATGGGGAAAACGCTCTGCGCTCCCTGATTCATTCTTATGCTTGATAAGCCTGTGCCGACCCAGGTGGCTTTTTCTTGGACACAGCAGAGACCAAACGTCTCCAGAGCGATCAGAGCATGACGGCTAAAGTATCAGAGTGGAATCTGTGAGACCCAAGTTCAGATTCCTTCTTCTGCCGTGGAAGTTCGCTGGGTCAAACACGCTCAGCCTAAGCTACCTTACAGACTTGTTGTGAGAATGAATGAAGGAGAGAAGAGCAGCAGGGTATAAATAAAGCCAATGAATAATAGCCAAAGTTCAGGAGAATAATTTTTAATCTTAGAGAATATAGTAGGCTATTAATGCCTAAGTAAAGGTATATAATTGAGTAGCATCTGTGCTTTAGTATCCCCTGTTGAGGTCAAGGGAACTTAATTTCCAAATCAGTACATTTCAGATGGAAAAGTAAAGGCTCATCTGAAAATAGCTTTACAGAAATATCTTCTCTCTGTCCAGTGGCACCATAGCCCACCTAAATGTGGCAGCTACCAAGTGCAGTGGGCTCTAGTCCGGAGAACCAAGTTTGATTTCCCGCTCTTCTACATGAGTGGTGGACTCTTATCTGGTCAACTGGGTTTGATTCCCCACTCCTCCAGCTGAGCAGTGGACTCTAATCTGGTGAACCAGGTTTGTTTCCCCATTCCTCTATATGAAAGCTTCTGGGTTACCTTGGGCGAGTCACAGTTCTCTCCAAACTATCTCAGCCCCACTGACCTCACAAGGGGGTCTGTTTTGGGGAGAGGAAGGGAAGGAGTTTGTAAACTGCCTTGAGCCTCCTTGCAAGAGAGAAAGGTGGGGTATGAATCCAAACTCCTCCTCCTCTTCTTCTTCCTCTTCATCATCTTCTTGCCCTTGTAGTTCTGTAAACATTGTTTCTAGGGCCAAATCTGGATGGTGTACCAGGTGCTCTTCTCCCTCCTCCATACCTTTCTGGCACTTGAAAAGGTACAAGGGCAGGACAAGACCTCCTGGGACCATCCTGTACTGATCTGGATCGGCTCCTTGTGGCAGTTTTCAAAAAATGACAACGGTTTCTAAACAGTGTCACGTTTAGTTTGGCTCTCACATCATGCAGTGTAAAGCAAAATGGAGAAATGGACACCAAAAATAATATATCGCTGCATATTACATGTCTTCAGTACCCAGCCCTGGTCTGGAATGTTGTGTTCATTTGTGGTTACTAAAGAAATCTGAATTTTAGGCACTTCATAAGAGAAGAAGAAAATTCAGAGATGGAACAGCAAAAATACCTGAAGACATTTTCATGTTACAACAATATATTGAGTCCAGGTAGTTGCAGGGGAAATAAACAAGAACCTGCTTGTAGTTTCATTTGAAGTCCTGCTGGAATTGAACGTGTTTGGCCCTTGGCAAGATGAAAAATAGACTATGAAAATTCCCTTCTGCCAAGTAGGGCTGTCGATTCTCTGAGCAAAATTATTTTAGCGGTGGGTTGCTTATGAGAAATCATCTGTGTAGCTTAGCCCAGTTTTTCTAAAAAGAAAATAAAATTATTAGAGCACGCTAAGTAAACTCAGTTGAAGTTTTAATATTTGTTTCCAAATCACTGTGCAACATTTCTTTGCCCTTGTAGGTGTATGGCTCAGTTCCCAAGCTATAGACTCTAGGATTGATTATACTGAATCAGATAAAGTAGTTATGCTTTTAAATTGTCAGGATTTTCATTGTTGCCTTACAGTGGCAAAGTTTTTGTCAGAAGTTTGTAAACTGAATGTATGACAAACGCGAAGTTTTTGACTATTCACTTTTTAACTGGAACTGTATTTTTATACTATTGTGTATATGCCAATAAAGGCTTATTGAATTGAGTATGGCTCCGTTGCTGTGAGCTGAGGTTGTTAGGGCTGTAGTAGGGTCCACAGGTTGAGGAATCCCTGGAGATGTTAGGGATGGAACTGAGGCAGAATTTGGGGAGGGGCTTCAGTGGGGTAGCATGAGATTGGGTCTGTGTCGTGGTGTGGACAGGCGGCCTCATTTTTCTTTCCTGTGCTTTTTTGCCTCCTGTCAATGTGACAAGATTGGTTATTGTGATGGCCTGGGCCCTTGTGGCAGTTTTTAACTGGCTGAATTCTCCAAAATGGTGTTGGGAGCTGGCAATCTTGCCGTTCTTTCACTGCAAGCAGCTCCTTTTGGCGCTTTCTGTGCAGACCTGGGAGACCACGATCAAGCCCCCGCTGTGCCGGGGATGCTTGCTGGATGACTGTGGGCTTGTCCTACATCATAGGGCTGTTGGGAAGGAAAAATGGAGGAGAAGAGAAAAAATGAGTCTATTTGGATCCCCACTGGGGAGACAAATGGGGTATAAATGAGAGAAATAAATAGTGAGGGCCAGTCAGAAGATGGCAGTTAGAGAACTATTCTTCGCACACAGAAGCATATGGAATGAGGAGGTCTTTGAGACATGTTCTTCCAAAGCCATGATAGATTTCAAGATCATAACTAGTCCCTGGAATGGGACTTTGAATGAAACTGGTGGCCATTGTAGCTTAGATTTGATTCGATTTCGAATACCTTTAATGGCATATAAATAGTTTAAGATTAACTTAGAAAGATAATAACAGCCTTTACAACTTTACAACTTCTGAAGAGTTAAAATAACACCATTTAAAAATTTAGCCACCGCTTCCAACAGCTCGTAGTTGTGGCTGTTTAAAAGATATATAACCTTCTGTTTATCTGTAATGCCTTCACTTCCATGCAGGAAGGGGATGATGTGCTTCTTCCTACCTATCTCATAAAAAGGACAATTCAACAGCATATGAGATACTGTTTCCACAGAACCCATGCCACACGGGCATGTAGCTTAGATTCATAGCTTCTAATACCCTCTGTGATGCTTTAAGTATGGTAGGAAGAGGACTGGCCAAGCTATGGAAAGGTCGTGTGATGAGCTGATAGGTAAGGGGAAAGAAATATCAATCAATCAATCAATCAATCAATCAAAACCTTTATTGGCATTGAAAAAAGGACAACATAATTTTATCGCCATAAAAATCAGTTAATTAATAAGCACCACAATTATCCCGAAAAACTATTTTGGAAGACTCGACAGCTAAAAATTCCGCCACTTTTGCATAGCATCAGAATTATTATCAGCCAAAAGAAATGTAATACTGTGATCCTCCAATCTTGTTGGGGCTTGCAGAAGGGGATAAAATCAATGGAGCGTGAGCGTGCAGTGGCTGAGCACGTGGCTGAGCGTGCAGTGGACGGGGAGAGAGGGGTAGCTTCAGGTTCTAGAAGTCAGCAACAGCCAAAAGTGTTTCTTCTTGAGGAATAGTCACATATCCTCCAGTAATCATTGCAGATGGGAAGATATTCAGTCTGGCTTGCATGAAGTCTCAATGCCCAGAGAAGATTGTTAAGGGTTGAAATACTGGGCCACTTTTATTTATTTATTTTTTATTTTTATTTATTTTTTCAACTTATACACCGCCCAATCCCCGAAGGGCTCTGGGCAGTGAACAACATAACATTCAAAGACAGATAAACATAAAAATCAAATATAAGTTAATCTCTAAATAATATACCGTATATACCGGTGTATAAGATGACTGGGCGTATAAGCCGACAACCCCCCCCCCCCACTTTTCCAGTTAAAATATAGAGTTTGGGATATACTCGCCATATAAGAGTACCCGGCGTATAAGACGACCCCACACTTTACAGATGATTTCCCAGGGTTCAAAAGTAGTCTTATACGCCAGTATATACAGTAAATTAAAATGCAGCAATTAATACATAACATAACAATGCCCACAATATCCCTCTTAAACCCTCCCGAGAGGAGAAAAGAAAGGGTGGGTCCAACAGATGGTAATGGACCCTAATTCCATAAAAATGGAAGGGGGGGCACTTTCAGCGGCTGGACACTCCAAAAGCCCAGCGGAATAACTCCGTCTTGCAGGCCCTGTGGAAATCACCAAGATCCCACAGGGCCCGAACAGCTGGAGGAAGAGTGTTCCACCAGGCAGGGGCCAGGGCTGTAAAGGCCCTGGCCCATGTGGAGGCCAGCCGCATCATCGAGGGGCCAGGGACTGTCAGTAAATTGGCCATAGGGAGAAGATCCTATTCCCTCCAGCACCAAATATCTGTTTTTTGGTGTCCCAGATTAAGAAATAAATGGAAAGCATGACTCGGTGCTGGCGGAAAGGAAGCAGCGAAAACCGAGGGTCTGCAGTTCTGGGTTGGGAACTTCCTAGAGATTTTGGGGGGCGGCCTGCAGAGGATAGCATTTGGATAAAGTGGGGGACCTCAGTGGAACATAACCCCATAGAGTCCACCTTCCGAATCAGCGGAACTGAGCTCTGTCATCCGGAAATCACTCTTAATTCCAGGTTAACCTCCAGACCCCACCTGGAGGGTGGCAACCTGATGGATGACTCCACCTGTGCACTTGCTTCTCTTTTTTCCATCCCCCCTCTTGCAATGTTTCACAGGTCTCAGGTCAGGCAGGCTGTTCCTCCTGAGCACAATATAACAGTGTGCCTTGGAGTGGAATAAACTCTAGGGACCATGTTTCTCCTGGTGGTTGAGCTGTGCTGTCAAGCGAGAGAGATCACCCTGCCCAGGAACATTCTGCCGAGTGATCTTTTAATCCGGGCCTGCTGGCTGATTGCTGCCTTCACCACTGCAGATGGGGCTTCGCAAACCAGCACACGCCGAGATGACTTCATTGGAATGACAGGGAGGGCCGCATCTGCACGGGGGAAACCAGAGAAGGCAGGGAGGCGCCCAGGCATTGATGCGCAGCGGCGACATCCGAGCAGGCCAGGGCCTGTCGGAGCAGTTTAATCTCTGTAACACCAAAGCAAACGTCCAGATGTGGGAGTGGGTTTCGAGCCTCCCGAGCAGGCCTGTCTCCAGTGGAGACCCTCCTCCGGCTGCCTTTTCTTCAGGGAGTGGGAGGGTCCCGAACGTGGAAACCTCTTTGATAGTGAGCCTTTGGAGCCCCCTGTGTTTACTCAAGCTTTTGAGGTTTTCATTCTATGTATGGATTTGTATGCCTTGCTTGTTTTAAGGTTTTTTTTAATCTATACTTGCACAAACATGTGCCCTGATTTAGATAGGCCAGCGTAGCTTGATCTTGTCAGATCTCAGAAGTTAATCAGGGTCGGCCTGAGTTAGAACTTGGAGGGGAGACCACCGAGGAGGTCCGCTTTGCAGAGGCAGGCAATGGCAAACTACCTGTGAACATCTCTTGCCTTGAAAACCCCTTTGGGGTTGCTGTAACTTGGCTGTGGCTTGACAACCCTTAATTATTTCCCCTGACTTTGCTGACCCAGGGCCTTTCCCCACTTACCTAAACCCTGAGCTACTTGAGGAGAGCAGCGTGGGGTCCCCCGGCACTCCCCACTACAGGGGTGGCGACAACGCAGCTGCCCTGACGCTGCCGCTGTCGCGCCCCCTCAGCGCGTGTCATTCCTGGCGCTCTTCCAAACGGCGCCTTTTGATGAAGCAGAGCGCGGGGTCGTGGGGAAGCCCGGGCACGCGCCAGAAATGACGCTCGCTGAGAGCAATGCAAGGCATACGGGGGGTCGTGGCAAGTGGGGAAACGCCCCCAGTCTTATCTGACCTCTAGATGATACGAAATTCACTACAGCCACTCAGTATCCCTGGTTGCCATTTTGTGAGAATTAGCTAACAGGTATTTCCTTGCTTCCTTATATACAACAGGAAACCTGTTGATTATTGTTACTTTTTATTGTTATTGTTACTTTTTATTGTTACCTGTAGATTATTGTTACTTTTTAATATGGAACTGTATTTGTATGTACCAGAAAATATGTGTTCTTCGCACAAAATGGCGACTTCACATATAAAGAGAAATATGCTGAGCACACTCTCTCCCAGTACGCATCCAAAATTACGACGACTCGGAAAGGGCTTCATTAAATTGCAGTCAGTTTGCATGAATCGCGTTATCATTGCAGCGATGAGCTCAAGAGTTTCCACAACATGTAACTTCCTTTTTTCCATCCCTCCACTTCTCTCCAGATCCTCCATCATCGGGCGATGATGAAGATGATGATGATGAATCTGAAGACAGAGGTAAATACCTGGGCTTGGTGACACTTGTGCTGTTGTCCATCAGCAGCGCTCATAGCAAATGAAACCTGGATTTAATACACAAGATTTTCACTTTTTGAAAAAAAAAATGTAGATTATTACCTTAGGGCCACGGTGGTGAACCTATGGCACTCCAGATGTTCATGGTCTACAATTCCAATTGGCCATGGTGGCAGGGGCTGATGGGAATTGTAGTCCATGAACATCTGGAGTGCCATAGGTTCGCCACCACTGCCTTAGGGTTTAGAATACCTTGTTAGGATTTGGGGGGAAATGACATCTGGTTGTTCTGTAAGTGTAAGGATAGTACTGAAGGACATTTCAAGCATTTTTTGGGGTGGTTCACTTTGCGAAAAAGTTAGCTTGGAGTTGTCTCCGGAGGATCGTGGGAGCCCTTCATTTTTCCAGCTGCGAAAGCCTTCGACGATACGTATTTTGTTATAGATTTCACAGTTTTCAGCTGAACCTCTGAGGCTCCTGGTATTGTTGTGGCTGAGTTCTCCTCTCTCCCTGCTTTTTGTTGAGTATTTGATTGGGGGTGGAGGACGTGGCCTACAGTAGCCGTTTGGTTATGGTGACTAGACGTCCCGCTTTTGGTGGGACAGTCTCGCCTTAAAACAATTTGTCCCGCGTCCCGTGGGTTTTTTGAACCATCCCGATTTTTGCACTGCCTTCTGGGGCGCTCCCCGGTTTCCCGCCCTGTCACAGGTAATCAGATCAGCTTTCGCATGTGCAACTTTGGATCGGATGCTCACCCCATCGTTTCTGTGTGGTCTCCTTGAGGGATGTTGGCACTGGTCCAGTTTGTCAAGGGGTATTCCTAATCCTGATTGAGATACAGAATTTTGGGCCCTTCTCTCAGTTACCTAGTTTGCTGCAGGTCACTCCAACTTCCCCTTGCCCTCACTTGGGGACATGCTCACTTCTCTGCTGTGATGGCAGCACTCACATAATTTTCTCTTGGCTATTCTCTGGCCTGGGTTTCTTGTGAATTCCTTTCACATAACTTTATTTCTGCATGTTAGCTGTACTGATCATTGGGCGTTTCTTCTCACCCTTGTGGAAAAGCTGAAGAGGAAATGGATGATCCAGCATCAGATGGATCATATCAAGAGAGGGTGTCTTGACCAGAGGTGGGATCCAGCAGGTTCTCACAGGTTCCCGAGAGTAGGTTACTAATTATTTGTGTGTGCCGAGAGGGGGTTACTAATTGGTGATTTTGCCACGTGATTTTTGCCTTAGTTACGCCCCTCCTCTCAGCAGTAGCGCGCAGAGCTTGAAGCAGTCTAGCAGGAGGTGCACCGGTGTGCGTGGCAGCCTGCGCCTGCGTGCATTCGTTTCCCGCCCAAGGACCGGCGCAGCGGCTGCGTCCTTGCCACAGCCCCGCCCAGGAATGCCCCGCCCCCAGAATGCCCGGCCACGCCCCCGTTGTGCCCCGCCCAGCCCATTGACGCTACGCCACAGTTTGAATCCCACCACCATGGGAACCTGTTACTAAAATTTTTGGATCTCACCACTGGTCTTGACCCTCAGTTCACAAGACCTTGCAGGAATCTCAATGAATAGGACAATGGTGGCGAACCTTTGGCACTCCAGATGTTATGGACTACAATTCCTATCAGCCCCTTCCAGCATGGCCAATTGGCCATGCTGGCAGGGGCTGATGGGAATTGTAGTCCATAACATCTGGAGTGCCAAAGGTTCGCCACCACTGGAATAGGACCTTTTGGATGTTATTAATAGGGTCGCCATAAGTCAGAAGTGACTTGCTTTGACATGTAGCACACACACCCCTTCTGGAAGATTGTCTTCTAATTTATGATCTTCTGGCCCTCTGGTTAGGGTTTGCTATCCTCCAGGTGATGGCTGGAGATCTCCTAGGATCACAACTGATCTCCTGGTGACAAAGACTTGCTCCCCTAGGACCTAGAGAAAATGGCCACTTTGGAAAGTGGACTCTGTGGCATTATAGTCCACTGAAGTCCTTCCCCTCTCCAAACCTTGTCCCCCCCCCAGGATCTACTCCCAAAATCTTCCAACCCAGAGCGGACAACCATGCTTGGAGCAGGAAACCACCTCCTGCTGGCAGTGGAGAGGAACTGAGAGAAGTCTTTCCAATCATTCTAGATATTCTCCTAGACTTGAAGCTGAACGAACAAGAGTTTCCATTTCCCCTCATCTTTGTTGTACTGGAAACAGTTCAGTTCTTCCGGACCTTCTTCCAGGGCTAGCCTGGCTCAAAAGGGTCTCGCTGGCCATCTGGCTCAGTGGGGCTATTGTACTTACTTTCCCTTTGGCAGGAGGCCAGCCCGAGCCTTGAAAGCGTCACATTTCTTCCTTTAAGCAGAGACAGTTGTGTGTGCTAAAGAACATAAAAAGAGCCTTTTTTTCAATCAGTCCATTTCATTATTGCGATGAGAGATCATCCCACAAAAATGCAGCCGATAGAGAGAGCAACGCATCAGAGAAAACATGCCCACCGTCAAATTTCCATAGTCTTGTGAATCTAACGTCCATGATCAGTGCAGAGTTAAGAAAAAAGTTTAACCAAATGCTTTCTTATTAAGTAGACTGAACAAGGATCTAACAAGAGAAGGGATGCTTAAAATGTCTCAGCTCTGTCTAGAAAATTGCACAAGATTGGGGCGAAGAAGCCTTTTTAAATGTGAGGGGAGTCTGTTGCTGGATATTTCAACTTTATTAAATAGTTTAGCTGGATCATATGCATTCAAATAACATGTGTGTTCATAGTTGCCTGAAGTCGCTGCTGTTTGAGCTGATCCAAGAGAAAAAGCAAAATTTGACTTGGAAGTAATGGGATGATAGAGGTGGAGGCTAAACACAGAATGAAAACCTGACACCTCTAACAATATCACAGGCATGCAAATAACTTCACAGAATTAGCTTGGGTCAGTCAAATAATCTAATTACCATTCTGTTTTCTGATTCTGGCTCAAAGAAGAAGAAGAGTTTGGATTTATACCCCCTTTCTCTCCTGTAAGGAGACTCCAAGGGGCCTACAAACTCCTTCCCTTTCTCTCCCCTCAACAGACACCTTGTGAGGTTGGTGGGGCTGAGAGAGTTTGGAGAGAACTGTGACTGGCCCAGGATCACCCAGCAGGAATGTAGGAGTGGGGAAACAAACCTGGTTGACCAGATAAGAGTCCACCACTCATGTAGAGGAGTGGGGAATCAAACTTGGTTCTTCAGATTAGAGTCCACATGCTCTTAACCACTACACCACACTGGCTCTCCAAACAGAACAAAACCAGATTTGAAATAAACCACTGATCTAAAATATATGTTGCGTACATTTCTGTGAACGAAATGTCTCCCTGTCTCTTCAGTTGGGAAGACTAGGTGTTATGGTGATGACAGCGAACATGCACAAGCTTTTTATCGCAAATGGTGATTAGATCAATGTTCTTGACGAGTGATTTAAATCATCCTGGAGTCGGGGTTCCAAGGTTTTATGAACCTGTACAGCAGAGTGGAGATAAACAAAGAATGTAAACATGAACGCCTCGTTGTCGGACAGGGTTCCTCGGAACACTTCAGACCAAGAGGTTTGGCAATCACCAGGCATGCAAAATTGGCAAACCTGATTCCTGACATCCTTGCAACACCCATGTGCCGATTGCCGCTAAACCAGATTGGCAGGATCAGTTTAAGCACAGTGCGCTGATGGTGGGACTGAACCAGGGTCCCATACTTCACCTTGCCCAGTAAAAAGGGTCTTTCTCTGAAGTACGTACTGGCCACCTAATATTTATACGTGCCACATGATTTGAATGCGAGCCATTTTGGCTGTTGTGGTGCCTTTTTTCGCTGTCAAGTCACAAGTTACGGCGGCCCTTGAGAATTTTCAAGGCAAGAGGTGTTTTAAGGGTGGTTTGCCGTTGCCTGCCTTCGAGTCATGGCCAAACACCTCTTGTCTCAAAAATCCTCAAGGGCCGCCGTAAGTGTTTCTTGGAGGTCTCCCACGCAAATGCTTGCCAGGGTCGAGGCGGGAGGTGTGACTGCCCAAGGCCCCCCAGCAAGCTTCCATGATGTGAGCGGAGATCTGAAGTTGGATTTCTCAAGTCCTACCTAGTCCAACAGATTAAGCCCTGTATCACATTGTTGATTGAGCAGCAATTATAAAAAGTAGGTTGGGGTCCCAGGCTTGGTGGACATGTACCACGGAGGCCACCAACACCTTTCTTGGTGCCCAGTAAGACTTCTGATTGGCTGCTGGAGATTTGATTGGCTGTGGACATGTTTAAAATTTTTGACTTTGACAAGAGTTGCCCTCACAGCCCACGGATCTTCACTGGGTGAAAGCACACTGTCTTTTTGAACTGTTACCATCCGGCAGACGATACAGGTCTATCAAAACTAGGACAAAGAGGCTTAGAGACAGCTTCTACTCTAGAGCTGTGGCTATGCTAAACTCTGTGGCTTCGTGTTGATGTGTTTGGGGCTGTGTAGGGATGGGTGGAGGAAGGGGAAAGTGAGGACGGGGTATGAGTCTGAAATTGTGTGCATCGAGGAATGCTGCTGTAAATTTCGTTGTGCGTGCACAATGACAATAAAATGCTTTTGCTTTTTGCTTTTGCGTGACTGAATATAAGCTGCAGCAGCCATTTTGTGACTGGTTTGACCTTCTGCCCAAGCCATTTTGTGATGACTCTGACCACACTGTGCCAGAATTCCCAAAGTACCCACAGGCTCAAGAAGGTTGTGGACTCCTGATAGTTATACAGTGTGTTTCTTCAGCGACTCTCTTTATTCTGTCTCTGCAGCTGCCCCTTCCTGGACTCGTCGGGAAAGGATGGAACGGAAACTTCTGGCAGTACCGGCTGCAAACACAGTTCGCTTTCGCTGCCCGGCGGCAGGCCACCCCCCTCCTTCCATACACTGGTTGAAAAATGGCAGAGAATTCAAAGGAGAGCACCGGATTGGGGGCATCAAGGTAAGGCTAACCTTAATTCTGCTTTATTAACCTCTAGAATGTGTACCTTTTCGAGGAAGGGCATTGTTCAGAGAGAGAGAGGGGCCCACGGAAGATCTCAGGCTTGGGCGCTGCTGTCTCCAATTCAGGGGGATTTCAGGTAAAACTCTGGAAAAGTCCCCTCCACAAAGCTCAGAGTGAAACGCCGAAATAGAGGAAATTACACTTCTCTCCTCCTTGCTGTTTGATCTTGAAAGAATGTTAGAAGTAGAAGAAGAATTGGTGATTTGAAGGTGGAAGAACTGGTGACGGTTCCTTTCTCACCACTGATCATTATCTGTTTGGGTGGGGTACTTTGCAGGCATGGGGGGGTTCTATTAAAATGGTTATCTATTAAAATGATCAGTCCCCAGAGCCAGATGGATCCAAATGTCATGTAGAGGATTTTCCTGTTGATACAGTTGGTGTTCCTACTGACCCCTCAACGTTCCGATGCGGAGTGGGGCCGGTGACCACGAGGCAGGGCCTTTTATAGACCCTACCTCCGGCCCACTCCGATGATGTGCTCCCGCGCATCGCGAGAGCACGCCACCAATCAGCTGGGACCCCCTGCGCTTGCGCAGGATGGGCTTGAGCTGCCTGGCCCTCTGCGCATGCGTGGGTCGGCCGCGCCTGCGCAAACGGGCCTAGAGCCTTCGCCGGGCCCCTCATTCCTCCCGCAACGGCGGCTGCGTTTCAGGCGCGGCCGCACTTTATCTGAGCCCTGGAATGAGAAAATGACCCAGTCAGCTAACATGGTTGCTGTCAGGCATCTTGTCATACCTGCTAAGGCCCAGGCAGACACAGCAGGTGGCTAGAGAGACCGTGGAGAAAGCCTCATGAGAAATCCGCACAAGACATGGGCTGCAGCTAAATTTAAAAGTTTGCTTTCCAAGATCCAGTGTAACTGGTATTCTCACATGACTGTTTTCTTCAAGAATATGTCTGACATTTAAAAAAAAAAAATACAGGATAACTGCCCCCAAATATTAGTACGATTAACATGCTTGGTATGACTGACATACTTGTGATGTTCGACCATTTTTTAAGTGGTTAAGAAGTTTGTGCTTCTTGCCCGTGTCTGGTCAGAGCTGGATTCTTGAAATTGTAAGAGAGCCAAGCGGAGGGGGAAATGGCCTAGAGCAGAGGTCTGCAACCTGCGGCTCTCTAGATGTCCATGGACTACAATTCCCATCAGCCCCAATTGGCCATGCTGGCAGGGGCTGAAGGGAATTGTAGTCCACGAACATCTGGAGAGCCGCAGGTTGCAGACCCCTGGCCTAGAGGTTAAGCATCTTTCCAGCCACTGTTGGCCATGTGAAGCAGCTTCCTGCTGAACCAGACCCGTGGTCGATCAAAGTTCAGTATTGTCTCCTCAGACTGGCAGCTGCTCTCCAGGGCCTCAGGCGGAAGTCTTTCACACTACCTGCCTACGCAGCAGTGGTGTAGGAGGTTAAGAGCTCATGTATCTAATCTGGAGGAATCGGGTTTGATTCCCCGCTCTGCCGCTTGAGCTGTGGAGGCTTATCTGGGGAATTCAGATTAGCCTGTACACTCCCACACACGCCAGCTGGGTGACCTTGGGCTAGTCACAGCTTCTCAGAGCTCTCTCAGCCCCACCTACCTCACAGGGTGTTTGTTGTGAGGGGGGAAGGGCAGGGAGATTGTAAGCCCCTTTGAGTCTCCTGCAGGAGAGAAAGGGGGGATATAAATCCAAAACTCTTCTTCTCTTCTTCTCTTCTTCTGCTTGGTTAAGGTGACCAGATTTTCACCTTTTTAAAGCGGGACACGTGCGCGCATGCGGCCACAGGAGCGCACTGCCTTCTGGGGCGCTCCCCGGTTTCAGGGTGGGAAACGGGAGCGCCCCAGAAGGCAGTGCAACAGCGCGAGAGCTGCTGCACTGCCTTCTGGGGCGCTCCCCGGTTTCCCACCCTGTGACAGGGCAGGAAAAGGGGAGCGCCCCAGAAGGCAGTACGGCAGCCTTCCAAAAATCGGGACATTTAAAAAACCCCGCGGGACGCGGGACAAATTGTTTAAAAGCGGGACTGTCCCACCATAAGTTGGACGTCTGGTCACACTATGCTTGGTCCTTTTAAAAACTGTGGTGGTGCCGGGAATTGAACCTGGGACTTTCTGATGCCCTACCCCTACAAATGCTGCCCCCAAGCTTGTGCCATCTTGCAAAGCTGTGAGTTGTGCTTTTGGGAAACACAGACTTTTGTAAACCGTGAGCACAGGGCTGACGGAGCACAGGAGATACCTTGTGTTCAATATTTGGACAACCAGTGTGGGCAACTGTCTCAGCCTGTCATTTCTAGAAGAATGAAGTTCATTCAGACATTCTTGCAGGTCATGAGACATGAAGGGAGGGATAGTCTCCTCAGTGAGGGGTTTTCTGGCCAGACGCCATCTGAGGTACAAACATGTTTTACTTAATGGCTTGCCGCACAGATTCATACACTGTGGACATTGTGCTGTGGCAGTCATGCACGCAGGAAAATCAAGCAGCAATTGTGGATACAGCCATATGTATTTCACGCTACATGACATTTTATTGCTTCTAAATCATCATATCTAACTCTGAACATGGCCAAAGGTGTAGGTCAAACTCAAGCAGAACCAGGCCATGTACAGAGAAGTGGGGTTTTTCCGTAACCTGGGTGAGCCCCCAAGACTGCAGAGAAACTTGAAAAGTGAAAAATAAGGTGACAAGGATTTACAAATTCCTGAACTGAAAGAAACAAAAAAGAGCTCTCATGATGAATGTCATGAGAGCAGCTGCCATCTTGGAGGTTGCTTAGCAACCCTCAAGTCAAAACAGCACTTGGGAGTTATTTCTCTTTTTTTGCTCTTCCATGTGGGGAAGCAAAACAGGGAAATAATACCTCCGACGCCATTTCCATGTGGGGGAACAACTTTTTCCACAAGAGGTCCTGAAGATGCCTTATTTCTTCTCAAGCCATCCTATTTTGAGGATGCAAACCTACCGATCTTTCTTTCCCCAAGTCCTCTGCAAGTTGTCTCCTCTTGCTGAGCGGAGCTCAGGAGCGGAGGAGATGTCTTATTTTTCCCACTCGACCGTTAAAGCTGGCTGGTCAGTTTCCTCCGCCACTCGCACCCGACATTTTGTGGTGCTGCAGGGATTCTCTGCGCCTGCAGCTTTTTGCTTAAGGTTTTCCTGGGATGGTTGCCCTGCAGGCTCCGCTGCTGGGCCCATTTTCAGCCCAAAAAGTACATGGTTATACTTAGTTTGTCTGCTGACTCCAGCAATATGTAGTTTCCCTTTGTTATTTTCGATGAGCTGTCTTTGAAGCTATCCAATTGGGATGCCCAACTATATATTGCCAGAATTGGCAGGACGACCAGAGTACAACCATCCAGTTTATGGGCTGAGAAAACACCCATATCAGAGCCTGCGGAGCAAATGTCCTGGGAAAACCTCAAGCAAAAAGCTGCAGGCTCAGAGAATCCCTGTTGGGCACAAGAGCTTTAAACTCAGGTGGGAGGAAATGATCTTCGGGGAGGAGCCTTTTTCCTCCTCGGTTGCCTTTTTTGTCCAAACAAAAAAATGAAAAGGAGGCTTTTTTAAAGGCGTCCCCAGGACTTCTTATTTGTGCCGTGCTGTGCATAAACGGCCCAGATTCTGCCAGGCCTACAAGGAAGAGAGAAGGGAGCATCATAAATAGAGGGGAAACAGATCTAGTTCCCATGCAACTGTCTCACCTGTGAAGGTAATTGACCGCTTTTGCCTGGCAGGCTTCTGACTGACCACTGGAGTTCTAATTGACTGTACAAATCTTTAAAAACACTGCTTTGGCAGCTGCTGCTACCTCAGTACAAGGATGGTCACTGTGTGACCAAAGGTAAACTGGGCACAAAAAATATTTTTAGACAGTATGTTCATTTTCAAAATCCTTCTGTTAAATGGAGCGTCTGTTTGAAATCCTGAGGAGTTATATTAGTTGTGCATAACCTCCCTGTCATTGTGTGTTTGGCTCAGCCTCCTGTGGCCGTCATTTTGGGTTGTGCCCACCACTCTGGGTCAGAATTCCAACGGTACTCAAAAAGGTGGGGACTCCCTTGCCAAGAGGTGGTGGAAGGAAAGGGTAGGCAAAGTCAAGGACTGCTGCTTGCTAACCCAAGGAGCAGCGATGGCGTAGGAGGTTAAGAGCTCGTGTATCTAATCTGGAGGAACCGGGTTTGATTCTCAGCTCTGCTGCCTGAGCTGTGCAGGCTTATCTGGGGAATTCAGATTAGCCTGTGCACTCCCACACACGCCAGCTGGGTGACCTTGGGCTAGTCACAGCTTCTCGGAGCTCTCTCAGCCCCACCCACCTCACAGGGTGTGTGTTGTGAGGGGGGAAGGGCAAGGAGATTGTCAGCCCCTTTGAGTCTCCTGCAGGAGAGAAAGGGGGGATATAAATCCAAACTCTTCAAAATCCAAACTAACCCCAGTCATTGGGTTGTTGGGATGCCCAACAGCAGGCTTCGTCCAGCAATTTCTTCGTCTCCTTCTGTGAGTATTTAGAAGAAGGGTTTGGATTTATACCCCCCTTTCTCTCCTGGAAGGAGTCTCAAAGAGGCTTACAAATTCCTTCCCTTCCTCTCCCCTCAACAGGCACTTTGTGCAGTAGGTGGGGCGGAGAGAGTTCTGAGAGAACTGTGAGTGGCCCAGGCCACCCAGCAGGCTTCACATGGAGGAGCAGGGAATCAAACCTAGTCCTCCAGTTTAAAGTCCGCCGCTCATGTGGAGGAGCGGGGAATCAAATGCAGTTCTCAAGATTAGAATCCTTCGCTGTCAACCACCATGCTCCATGCTGGCTCCTAGCACTGTAAGAAGGGGCTATCATTTAATTGGCACATTTTTGAAAGTGGATTGATGTGAGGAATTGCTCGCGTTCAGTCCAGTTCATTGTTTATTCAAGGTTTCTTTATCCTTTAACTAACATTTCCCTAATGTTAGTTAGGGAAGCAGTGGCGTAGGAGGTTAAGAGCTCGTGTATCTAATCTGGAGGAACCGGGTTTGATTCCCAGCTCTGCCGCCTGAGCTGTGGAGGCTTCTCTGGGGAATTCAGATTAGTCTGTACACTCCCACACATGCCAGCTGGGTGACCTTGGGCTAGTCACAGCTTCTCGAAGCTCTCTCAGCCCCACCTACCTCACAGGGTGTTTGTTGTGAGGGGGGAAGGGCAAGGAGATTGTAAGCCCCTTTGAGTCTCCTGCAGGAGAGAAAGGGGGGATATAAATCCAAACTCCTCCTCCTCCTCCTCCTCCTCCTCTTCCTCCTCCTCTTCCTCTTCCTCTTCCTCTTCCTCCTCTTCCTCCTCCTCTTCCTCTTCCTCTTCCTCTTCTTCTTCTTCTTCTTCTTCTTCTTCTTCTTCTTCTTCTTCTTCTTCTTCTTCTTCTTCTTCTTCTTCTTCTTCTTCTTCTTCTTCTTCTTCTTCTTCTTCTTCTTCTTCTTCTTCTTCTTCTTCTAATGTTAAAGGTATAAGTAAGAAGGACCGGATTTTCCCCTCTTCTTTTCTTGAGATGAAGGCTGCACACTTTTATAAATAGTTAACTTTGTGGGGGTTGTTTCCCTTTGCAGCTGCGGCATCTGCAGTGGAGCCTCGTCATGGAAAGCGTGGTCCCGTCTGATCGAGGCAACTACACCTGTGTGGTTCAGAATAAATATGGCCGCATTCAGCATACGTACCAACTCGATGTTCTTGGTGAGCATGCGTTCCTCCCAGTTTGAGTCAGGGGATCAATGTGCATTTCAGGTAGAGGTGGTTCATTTCTACGGAGCACTGTCCCATAAAAGATGTACAGAAAATGAGGGAAATATCTGGACAAATGGCTGGAGCTGGTTCCCATGGCAACTGCCTCACCTGTGATGAGGACCATGAGAAAAAGATTGGGCCAGACACCATAGTGACCGGGGCTGGAGCAGAAATCCAGCCTAAATATGAGAGAGCCAAGCAGGATCCGCTGCTCAAGCGTCGAGAGCTGAGAGAACAAACAGGAGAAAAGAGGAAGGCTTGCAAAGTCAGGAAGGGGTGTGCAGGTGAAGGGAATTCTGGGTTGTGTCCTGGACTTCTTTCTTCTGCTGCAGTGATGGTTGTTTCCTGCCTCTTGCTCCAGCAACCAACCAGTCCAGTCCTCACCCCCTTCCGCATTTTTCTTTTACCAGCTCTCTTGTGGTTTTCAGTTTTTAAAAAGTCAAAACTGGGGGTTGGAAATGAAGCGGGGAAAAATAACGTGAGTAAACCAGAATCAAACTTTATTATAGTCATAGACCAGCATAAACCAGCACAAAGTAAATATAGTATTCAGTTAAAAGAAAGCAAAGAGCTTAAAGCTAAAAAGAAGAATAGGCACAAGGCACAATGAAATTGACAGATAAAATGCTATAACTATCAAATTGATTTTATGGCATGGACTATCCTATGCCAAGTGCAGCTGCACACAACCTAGCAAGATTGTATGTTGTATCAGAATTGGTATCTGTGAGCAGCATAGAAGTATAAAATTGTCCTGTGTGACCTGGTAATCTACATAGCAGTGGTGAGAGAAGACTGGTACGCATGTTTTTGTAGTACATACATACATACATACATACATACATACATACATACATACATACATACATACATACATACCCTGTTTCCCCTAATATAAGACATCCCCGAAAAATAAGACATAGTAGAGGTTTTGCTGAAGTGCTAAATATAAGGCATCCCCCAAAAGTAAGACATAGCAAAGTTTTTGTTTGGAAGCATGCCCGACGAACAGAACACAGAAATATAAGACATCCCCTGAAAATAAGACATAGCGCATCTTTGGGAGCAAAAATTAATATAAGACACTGTCTTATATTCGGGGAAACATGGTACATACATACATACATACATACATACATACATACATACATACATACATACATACCCTGTTTCCCCTAATATAAGACATCCCCGAAAAATAAGACATAGTAGAGGTTTTGCTGAAGTGCTAAATATAAGGCATCCCCCAAAAGTAAGACATAGCAAAGTTTTTGTTTGGAAGCATGCCCGACGAACAGAACACAGAAATATAAGACATCCCCTGAAAATAAGACATAGCGCATCTTTGGGAGCAAAAATTAATATAAGACACTGTCTTATATTCGGGGAAACATGGTACATACATACATACATACATACATACATACATACATACATACATACATACATACATACATACGCCTATATTGGCATAATCAGGAAGCAAAATAAATACATCGCAAAAAGCAAAAAAACCCCAAAGGACCATAACAGATACATACTATTAGATACTCTCAGCTATCTCCATAATAAAATTGGCGACCTCATCACAGCGTGTCTTTGTAGTACTGACGCTGGAGCGGCACACGTTCTATCGTTTCTGTGTGTTCAGTTTTACAAGGACATTGTCCCTCTTGATTGGAAATCTTCTTAGTATGCGGCCTTCAGAAACAGATGAAGGGAAGGTTTTGCGAGTAAACTAGTAAAACATCAGAAATGTTTTACAACGGAACTTTGAGTCTCAAAAGTCCATATTGCAAGAATCTTATCTGCCTTCTAAGGGGCTACTGGACTCAAATCTTATCCTTCTACTGCAGACCATCGTGGCTACCCACTGAAACTATTTCTACAATGTATCCCAACTTGGTACTTTGAGTTTCCTTGACATGAAATTTGCATTTCTGTTGGTGCTTCCGACACAGAGAGTTATCTGGGGATTCCCTGTCATTCTGACAAGTTGTAGACTGTAATTATATGTTACAGAGAAAAATTCTTGTTGCCTTTGTCAGAAAAGTCACTGTGGCCTGCCTGGTGTTAGTTTATTTTACTGCCTCTCTGGGCGGCCTGTGAAGTTGCCCTTGGCTTTTGGCCTGGATTTAGAAAGAAGAATCCAGAAGGGCGATTGTGTCATACCAGTGGATCTGAATATGTCGGCTGTTTCTAGTTCAGCAAACCTCCCCATTGTCCATTAAAGCGAGCATATGCCTGGCTAGCTTTATCTTTTTATTTATTATTTAAAACATTTGTTAGCTTTGGGGTGCTGTGTGGTTTCCGGGCTGTCTGGCCGTGTTCTAGCAGCATTCTCTCCTGACGTTTCGCCTGCATCTGTGGCTGGCATCTTCAGAGGATCTGATGGATCATTTTTTGTTGAATGCACTATTTTGCAGCACTCTTAAGTACACAAAAGCTTTGTTTGCTGAAAGGGGGTGGATGGCTTCTCGTGAACTCCCAGGAAAAGAGTAAACCTCCCCCTCCCTCCTTTTTCCCTGGTGTAGAGAGATCACCCCATCGTCCCATTCTCCAGGCTGGGCTGCCCGCCAACCAGACTGTGGTGGTTGGGAGTGATGTGGAATTTCACTGCAAGGTGTACAGCGATGCTCAGCCCCACATCCAGTGGCTGAAACATGTGGAAGTGAATGGCAGCAAATATGGGCCTGACGGGACTCCTTATGTCACAGTTCTGAAGGTTGGTACCTGGCAACATCTCACCTGAGCCGGCTGCACCTTAGAGGTGCAGAGTGTGTTGATTTGAAAGCTGCATGGTTTCACACGGGCAGTTATCTGCAGACCAGAACACAAAACATTCCGCTGACCGAGTTGGTCTTTTGAGATGAGCCAACTGCAAAATCCTACCTGACCTGTGATAACAATACGAAGAGGTATTTTAATGGACCACTGCTAGACAACCTGATTTACCATCGTACTTGAGTTCCATATGACTCTCCATTCCAAGATATTATATTATTATACTGTTATAAGAGGTGATTTTTTTTTGTTTCATTACATTTGATCCGTGGGTCATAGTAAAGGAAATTAAATGGAGTGTTTTGTTGCTTGGTTGGGGGAAAAAAAGGTTGCTTGGGAATGATGTATTTAGGATTTGAGAGTTTATTGAATAAAAGATGGTATAAGCTCCTGGCCTTGAAGAATAGTTTGAGCTGCTTTGGCTCCCCATTGGGGTGAATATAAATGAAACAAGGAGAAATTTGGGAGGGGCGGAGTCTCAGCAAATGACCCTCCATTTTCCATACAGAGGTCCCAGATTTCCCACCATTCCCAGTTAAAAGACCTAGGCAGCAGGTGATTTGTAAGACCTCCATCTGAGACCCTGGAGAGTTATTGCTGGTCTGAATAGACCAGGGGTCTGCAACCTGTGGCTCTCCAGATGTTCATGGACTACAATTCCCATTAGCCCCTGCCAGCATGGCCAACTGGCCATGCTGGTAGGGGCTGATGGGATTTGTAGTCCATGAACATCTGGAGAGCCGCAGGTTGCAGACCCCTGGAATAGACAGTACTGACCCTGATGGACCAGTGCTTTGATTCAGTTTAAGGCAACTCCGTGTGTAAGTAAATAAATAAATACTGAAGGGGAGCAAAATTTGGTGTCTCACATTCAGTTTGGGTAGAGGGCAGCTTGAGGACAGTGCCTATTTGACTGGCCTGGCCCAAGGTCACCCAGCAGGCTTTATGTGGAGGAGCAGAGAAATCAAACATGGTTCATGACATTAGAGTCCTCTTCTCATATGGAGGAGGAGAGAATCAAACCCAGTTCTCCAGATTAGAGTCTGCTGCTCTTAACCACTATGCCTTCCCCTCCCCACAACAGACCCCTTGTGAGGTAGGTGGGGCTGAGAGAGTCCTGAGAGAACTGTGACTGGCCTAAGGTCACCCAGCAAGTTTCATGTGGAGGAGTGGGGAATCGAACCCAGTTCTCCAGATAAGAGTCTGCCGCTCGTGTGTAAGAGTGGGGAATCCAATCCGCTTTCCCAGAGTCCACCACTCCTCACCTGTTCCTTCACTCGATCCTCAACTAAAAGGAATACTGCAACTGTAAAATCAGAAGAAGATGGAAATTGGGAAGGGCAGCCATGAAACAGTTAGAAAAGATTCCTACATGGGAGGATGTGTTGCTGGCCACCACGATCAAGTTAATTCACACCATAGTATTCCTCATTACTACGGATGGGTGTGAAAGCTGGACAGTGGAGAAAACTGATAGGAAGAAAGTCAGTCGAAATGTGGTGTTGGAGGAGAGTGTTGTGGATACTGTGGACAGCCGAAAAGATAAACCAGTGGGTTCTAGATCAAAACAAACCTGAACTCTCCCTCGAAGCTATATAGTGAATAAGCTGAGGCTGTCGTGCTTTGGTCACATAATGGAAAGAGAAGAGTCGCTGGAAAAGACAGTAATGCTAGGAAAAGTTGAAGGCGGCAGGAAAAGAGGAAGACCCAACATGAGATAGGCCGATTCTACAAAGGAAGCCACAGCCTTCTGTTTGCAAATTCTGAGGAAGGCAATTAACAGTAGGACGTTTGGGAGGCCATTAACCCATAGGGTCACCATAAGTCAGAAGCAACCTGATGGCACAAAACACGCACATGTGCATTAAGTTGCAACCAGGGGCAGAGCGAGGGGGGGGACTGTGCCTGGGGCGCATGTGTGCCCTGCGCCCCTGCCGCAGCATTGCCCACCCTGCCCTGGAACACCCCAGAATGCCACCTCCATGACCCACCACACCCCACCGCGGTGCCAACCCGGGGCGTTGCACCCCCTGTCCCGTTGGCTCTACGCCACTGTTTGCAACTGACTTGGGTGAACCCAGCAAGGGCCATTCAAGGTAAGTGAGAAGCTGTGGCTGTTTACCATTGCCTTCCCATTAGGAGCCTTCCTTGGTGGTCTGCCACCCAATGCTGACCCAATGTAGGTTCCGAGAGCTGAGGTAATCGGGTTATGCTGCACCATTCCACATCCCGTATTTGATAACAGAAGCGGCAAAAGTGGCCAATGTAAATTACAGTGTAGGATTTTACACTCGTAAGAAGCCCTGGAACCAATTGGTCATATGTTGAATCAGAAGCAACTCTTTTATGTACCTGATTGCAAATACAGAACACAAGCAGTACTCCAGTGTGGAGAAAAATCCTCATCAGTGAAAAGAGTATTATGGCAATCTGGGCTCAGGCTGCAGTCTAGAGTGCTTCCAGGCAGCGTCGATCTTGGGAGTGCAGTGAAGACTCTGCTAAAAGTCTCCAGCCGCTTTGAAGTTGCCTCACTATAAGTCTAAGACAGGGGTCTGCAACCTGTGGCTCTCCAGATGTTCATGGACTACAATTCCCATCAGCCCCTGCCAGCATGGCCATGCTGGCAGGGGCTGATGGGAATTGCAGTCCATGAATATCTGGAGAGCCACAGGTTGCAGACCCCTAGTCTAAGAGCTACAATGGGGGTGTTTCCATGCTTCAAGCCCGATGGGAGTTGACCCCCAAGAATAGCCTGGAATGCCCTCAGTTGTGTTGACATCTTCCTGGAAACTAGCACAGCTCTGGGGTCAGGCTCTCTTCTGTGTCAGGCACTGCCAAGGTCTTTGGTGCCCGCCAGTCTCCCAGTTGGCCCCCCTTGCTGGTATAAGTGCCACTTATTCTTGTAGGGTGAACCGACATGCCAGCACAGCCTTGTGCCAGCTCCCCCCACCCCATAGGACTGTGCCGCAAGACACACTGTGTGTGTGTTAAGTGCTTTCGATTTATAATGTCCCTGCGAATTAATGATAAATTCACAGTTCAGATTTTGGTATTGTTACGACATCAGCATTTTGTTCAGTCTCCAAGCATCCTGAGGGCCCTTGGGTGCACGTAGTGGCCTACACAGACCCCAGCATTACAACCTGCAAACTGAATGACACCCCCCCCCCCCTCCAATGTAGCTCTCCCAGCCCTCGGGAAACTTGCTGAGGAGGTGTAGCAAATGGCACGGCCTCTCTCCGGGCAAGTCTGGCATCTGCTTGGAGTCAACCGTGCATCGCGACAGTGTGTGGGGCTGTGACTGTGCTCCCTGATGTCCACCATCTTTTCTGTTCTTTCTCAGGAAGCTGAGAAAGTTTGGATTAACCTTGGCAAAAAGAAAAAAAGAGATGTCTTTCTCTCTGCTACAGTCATTGACTCCACCCCAACTGTATCCTCTGTGACAAGCTTCTCGAGGCCTACACGGAGCAAAACCGTGGGTTCCCAAAGCCCTTAGGAATGTGGGGCTTCATGCAGTAGAAATGGCCATCACTTCCTCTGAAGGATAATTTTGGTTTTAGCAGGGCCTGGGCTCCATAATTTCATATGTTGCGTTGTGCCATCAAGTCACGCCTGACTTGTGGTGACCCTATCGATCAAGGTCCTCCAAATTGTCCTATCGTTGACACTGTGGCTCAGGTCTTGCAAATGGAGAGCCGTGGCTTCCTCTGTTCAACAACAGCAGCAACAATGGCCTTTATTGGCATTAGAAAGCAAAAAATTACAAAACAGATGTGCGTAATAAAGAAAAATTACAAGTGAGAAAAAACACGACTCGAAATGACTGATCTCAAGAATGGAATTTGCAACATTCTCACAAAAAAGCGCATCAGGACTATTCAGGGGATATGGCATTTTATAGCATTCTTGCCATTGGGAACACTGCAAAAAATGGAGTTCATATATTTCATCCGTATCTTATCATACTTGGGGCATACGAACAGAGAATGGCCAAGTGTTTCGACAGTAACCAAATCACAAGAACAAACTATTTTAGAATGTTCCACATTTTTGCATCTCCCATCCACAAGGGCTGATGGCAACACATTACATCGTGCGGTAGCCAAGGCTCTCCTCTGGGTGAGGTTACTCAAGATGCGAAGGTATGCTGACATAACTCCACACTCACATGGAATTAATAATGTGGCAGGGGGACAAGTTGTCTTAGCTGCGAGGATCGAGTTACGAGAGTCAAGATCCAAGAGTCTGTCCTTGACCAACCTGCAGGCTTCCACAGTCGTGAGCATGAGAAGGGATTTCCGCAGGCAAGCCAGTTGCTTTAATCTTGCTGAGAATCAGAGTACACCACTGTGAAATAAAGCGATCTGATAACAGAGAGGAAATATAGCTGTTAGAACCTGCTTAAAAGTGTACATGCAGCCAAAATGTTATGGCCCTCATCCATCCAGATGGGGGGAGCTTCCTCTGTTCCTGCCGTCTTCAACTTTTCCGGGTGTGATTGTCTTTCTCATAATTTCATATCTGAGCACAAATACCTGTGCCCTACAGTGTGTCTGTGTGTGTGTGTGCGTGCGTGCGCGCACGTGCGTGTGAGACAAGAATCTTGACTAAATGTGAACAAGCCTCCAGTATTGTTTCTTCTAACTAATGGCAGCTTTCTGGGGTCTCAGGTGGAAGTCTATCCCATCTGATCCTCCCCTCCCCCCTTTTTTTTAAAAAATGGAGATGCTGGGAATTGAAACTAAGGCCTATTGTATGCAAACGGTTGCTCGACCACCGAGCCACGTCTTAATGAAAAGCCCAAAAGGTTTGTAATAGAGATGAATGTTGAATAATTACTACTAAAAAGCAAGCAAGTTTGTTGCTCATGAGACAAATGGTTATGACAGAAAAATCACTCCGGGGAAACCCTGCTAGCCTGGCATAAGCCTGACAGGAAATCTCAGTCAGAAACTAGTCCCAGTGAGTGAAAAATGCGGAAATTGAAACAGTGCTCAGAATTAGACTTTTTAAAAGTACAAGAACTTTGCATCTGGACATTCGAAGAAGCCACGGCAGAAAGGAAGTAGATTAACGTTGGACATAGTCTCTCTGTAAAATTGTAGAATTAGCATATTCAAAATGCTTTGGTCTCTCTGGGTTTATGTATGGTCTTTTGTATTCTGAAAGAAAATGCAAGGTACAGTATAACAAATGCCTGTCCTGTCTGTCGTATGCGTGATGGAGACGTGTTGTTTGGTTTTACTGAAGTTCAGGTTTCTGTCTATTCTGCAGTCTTGGATCAGCAAAAACGCTGAAGCCGATGCTAACCTAAATCTGTTCAATGTGACAGAACAAGATGAAGGCGAATATCTATGTAGAGCCAACAATTTCGTAGGCAGAGCCGAAAAATCATTTTGGCTCCACATTCGCAAACCAGACCCAGGTAAACGCTCAACTCTGTCCCAAAGGCAAAAATGAGCCGTGACCTCCTTCAGGCGCTCGCAGTCACAATCGCTGTTCCTATTTTGTTTTCCGTCCTGCAGACTGATAATCGTGTCTGTTCTTCGTGCTTCTTTCCTTGTCTGAATTAAATGCTTAAAATCAAGCTGTGCTGAAAAATCCCCACATAGATGACTGTCGGCTAAAGTTCGTTCGCTTGTCTTTCTCTTGCATTTTAGTGCTCACTGCAACACTGCATGCCGTTAACTCAAGTTAATGAGTTTGTAATCATCTAAGTAGATTTCCTTCATGCGGGTATTCATCAAACCAAGTCTCTCTAAGTGCCAAACTAGACGGGACGGTGACCATTTCATTTTAAAATTGGTACGAGGGCCCGATCCAGATCAGACCTGTGGCATGGTGTCCAAGGGAGATCTTATGCCCCACCTCCACACCTTTTCCAGGGGCCCATAGCTGTTGTCATTCTGGTTTGGGCTGTCATAGATCACACGTTAGCAATCACACACATCCTTCATATCTTCAAACACCTTTTACACTCAGCCATAAAAGGCTGCCTCCCTGGGGCGCTTGGACTCCGGACACCACGCATCTTCCAGCTGTTGCAATACCTGAATCTGTCAGAAGCTCCATAGAAGGGCAGATACGCCTGGTGGTTTGTTAACGAAGAAGCCCCTTTGCCCTCTCTTTGCTGAGCTAACACCTCACTGACCTGAGCTTCTCTTTAATCCTTGCCTTCTCTCTTCGCCCCCATCCTTGCCACACTAACCATGAGACAGTCATATTGTGGAGGTGATTTTTTATCTTCATGCTTCTGCTTGCATGTGATGTTTGTGGGACAGAGTAAGAGTCTGGTGATGGGTACCTCTTTTCCCCTCCTTTTTACGTGTCTGGTTATGGTAGGGAACCAGAGCAAGTCAGCGACATCTCCGAAATCACGATCTGCTTTTGAAATTTGCCTGAGCATCTGTCTGTGTTATCTTCTCTGGGAATTTGGCTTATCCGGTGTCTTTCCTTCCTCCTCTCTCTCTCTCTCTCTCTCTTTCTCCCCCCGTGTTTTTCCTCTGTAGACAGCAGGTGTTAACACAACGGATAAGGAGCTAGAAATTCTATACTTGCACAATGTTACTTTTGATGACGCTGGGGAATATACTTGTCTTGCTGGGAATTCTATTGGGTATACGCACCATTCTGCTTGGCTGACGATATTACCAGGTACTTCCGCTCTGATGCTTTTTTCATTTTTTCCATCTTGATGGAGTTCTCTGTGACAGCTTGAGAAATGCAAGCTCTTGAGCTTCTGTAAATGTGGCAGTTGAGTTTTTCCCAGTCTTCCTATACTTGAAAAATCAAGTTCGCTGTTCTTGACGCTTGCAACTCGAGATCCAGGTGGCAGGAAATAGTTTATTTCTCAATCCAGTCCAGAGCCTGTGTCCTAGGGAATGGGTAGTCTGCCTAAGTAGTCTCCAGTGACAACCATTTGGCATGATTCAGACTTCAACACCTCAGTGGATGCACTGTTGTGGATTTAGGGATGCTCGTTATACACACTATAGATCAGTGGTGGCGAACCTTTGGCACTCCAGATGTTATGGACTACAATTCCCATCAGCCCCTGCCAGCATGGCCAATTGACCATGCTGGCAGGTGCTGATGGGAATTGTAGTCCATAACATCTGGAGTGCCAAAGGTTCACCACCACTGATCTACTGGAGTGCCAAAGGTTCTGGAGTGCCAAAGGTTCACCACCACGGCTATAGATCAAATCAAGGGTTACCTTCTTCTGTTCTCAGGCTGTGTACAGCTTAGAGAGCCGTAACCCTTCATTGTCAGTAAATTGTGTGGTTTTCACTTTTCTGAATTGAGTTGAAAGTGCTCCTTCGGGCGGTTTCATTTTTAGTTTAAGAAACTCCCAGGCAAACATTCCACACCAGGCTCAGAATACCTCTTGGGTTCGACAACCTGCCTCCTGTAAGTGTGACACGTCCCCTGGATATAAGGGGCTGGTGCTTTCAACATCCTCGGACTTTTGTTGGGCGAGGATGTTGGTACCCTGTGTAAAATGCACATCCATGGGAGTTCGTTCTCCATGTTAACTTTGCCTGTGCAGGCACCGCAGCGTTTATAGGGTATTCTTTCATTCCACCTTCAACAGTCCCAGCATGTGAAACAGACAGGAAGGAAGGAAGGAAGGAAGGAAGGAAGGAAGGAAGGAAGGAAGGAAGGAAGGAAGGAAGGAAGGAAGGAAGGAAGGAAGGAAGGAAGGAAGGAAGGAAGGAAGGAAGGAAGGAAGGAGGGGGCGGGGAAGGAGGCGTGCTCGTCGCATCCCAAGTGCAACTTGCCGTTGTTGCCGTTGCTGCCGCTGTCTATCCTGCCCACTTGGCTGAAGGCGGGGCTTAGGGAGGCGGGGCCGAATGGCTCTTTGGGTGCTAAAAGTTGCCGACCCTTGCCTTAGCAGAATTGGGCCTGATTGGCACATTGTATTGTACTCTTTAAGAGGACATGACTCTGTGTGGAAGACCTGGGGGCCAATTTAAACAACTCTCCCACAATTGGTCTGAGCCATAAAAAGTGTCATAATTGCAATTTGCAAAGGTCTGGTAGCTGGACACTGTATTTCTGTGTTCCCTTTGACCACTGAGGGAGACCAGTTGGCCCCAAAGCGCCTGTTTTGAAGAGTCCAAAAATGTTCCCTTGGACCTTTCTGGGTATTCAAATTGTGATATTATATGTATGAGGGAGGCTATTGTGGGCCTTTCACAAGTATAGATGATTTTAATTTGTAATAAATACACAGGTGTTTTTGATATTTAGCAGTTTTCTATTTAGTGGCCCCTTGGACAATTTCTTAACCTTTTAGGTCACAGGTGTCAAACTTGCAGCCCTCCTGATGTTATGGACTACAGTTCCCATCATCCCCTGCCATCGTCGTGCTGGCAGGGGATGATGGGAACGGTAGTCCATTACATCTTGAGGGCCGCGAGTTTGACACCTGTGTTTTAGGTAATGTTCTGGCACCTGAGCCAGAACTGACATCCGAGTATTCTGAGATGGGGCAGTTGCCAGGGCCCAGGTCTTCTGGTAAAGACCATGCTGTGTGTGTCCCCCCCCCCCCCCCGCACACACACTCACACTCATTCGCCAGCACTCCACTGTGCCCCCAGTGATGCTCGCTGTGCAGCGCCTCTGGGGGAGAGTACTGTGGGCGTTGGAGAGCACGCACAGTGGGACAGCTCACAAGAACACAGAGGATGGATATATAGGCAGTTTAAAGGCTTGAGGGTGGGCTAGAGGGGAGAAGGGCATGTGTAGGAGCCTAGTGGGGGGAGGACGAGGGGAGGGGGACTCCTTTCCCCCCAAAGCCTGGAACTGGCCCTGGTCCAAGACAGTTATATAATTTACGAAGACTTCGCCCCCTTTTTTGCTCCTAATGTAGCTGTGTTCCTCCACAGCAGAAGAGCGCATGGCCGTGGATGACTCCGCCTCCCTTTACGCTGGCATCCTGAGCTATGGGACTGGTTTTGTCCTTTTCATACTGGTGGCAGCGGTGGTGATTATTTATCGGATTAAGCGGCCCACCAAAAAAGCCATGAACGCCACCACCATTCAGAAAGTCTCCAAATTCCCGCTCAAGAGACAGGTAACAGAAAGTAGATACAAGATTCTTACTCTCCTTATTCCCTTGGCTATCTCATTGCGAGGTCTGGAAATTTAGGCCCACAGACGTCTTGAGTATTTTTTTCCCCCCTCTACTGATTGTGAAGAAAATGGTCCGATGGGCAGCTTTTGCTAAAAATCACGTCAAGGAATATGCAGACCACAGTCTTCACTGCCTGGCCATTTAGAATGTTACATTTATCCTTGGATTGTCTTCTTGTGAAACTTGTTAACTCCAATGTGCGTGCTTGCATGCGTGCTTGCATGCGTGCTTGCATGCGTGCTTGCTTTGTTTGTTTGTTTGTTTGTTTGTTTGTTTATTTGTTTGTTTATTTATTTATTTATGGGTTTTGTATATCGCCCTACCCCCGGAGGGCTCTGGGCAGTGCACAGCATAATTTCCTCATACAACATATACAAACAAAACCTCATTAAAATTAGATTAAAACTCAGCAGTAATTAATAAAGATGGCGTCAGCGATAAACCCCAATTAAAACCCTCCCAGAGAGAGGAGGGGAAACAAAACAGGAAAGTGAGTCCCCTAGATGACAAAGGAACTCCAAGTCGGAGGAATAAAAGGGAGGGATACCCAATGCAGGATACCCAACAATGTTCCCTGTTGGCTGCGCAGACGCCATATTGGTGCTGCACAGATTGGGCAGCTGACCAGCGGGGGGACTTCTTGCAGGTGGCAAACTTCTGCTCAGTTGTAGGAAACTTCCGCGCAGAGGTAGGGAATAGTTAGAGGGACTATTTGTCCCCAACCTTTCTGATCCTGTGGGCACGGCTGTAATTCGGACATGGGGTGTTGGGCGCAGCCACAAGATGTTTGCCACAAAATGGCTGCTTCAAGCCCATCTCAAAATGACTGCTGCTGCTTATCTTTAGTCTTCAGTCACTCCATGATCCTTGGATAAAAATGCATACTCATTCAGTGAAATGAACACAAACACAGGCAATGGAACAGTTTTGTGGAAATAAATTTTGTGACTCCTGTATACGTAAAATATGGATAAGAAAGTTTATCATTTAGATGTAACTCCCACCTCCCCTGGAGTCTGTGCCTCCCCTGAGGGAGGGGTACCCCCTAGATCAGTGGTCTGCAACCTGCGGCTCTCCAGATGTTAATGGACTACACATTCCATCAGCCCCTGTCAGCATGGCCAATTGGGGCTGATGGGATTTGTAGTCCATGAACATCTGGAGAGCTGCAGGTTGCAGACCCCTGCCCTAGATTAAGAACCCCATCTCTAGAATCTCTTGGCAGCTGGAATACTAAAGCTATTTTGCATCTTGGCTTTGAATTTAAAAAAAGTAATTATTGCTACTGTTACTCTTTCTTATTTTAATGTGTTCATTTCTGCTCTTTGTATGTGGGTTTTATGCCAATCTTATTAATAATTGTAATTTTTTTTCTTTCTGCTTTGTTTCTGGAATCGCGTAGCAATCAGGTAATGTCTAAAGGACTTAAATTAGAATGGCTTTTCTGGTATTCCGTTTCTCATAGTGATGGAGCCGTTCCTTTCATCATCTTTGTCCGGGAACCCTTTGCTGGATTCTCTGGTTGTGTTATCTGCCCATTAAACCTATATTTCAAATTCTGCCCTCTGCAAGATCAATCATGCAGCTGAAATTGGTTGCTGTGCTGGTTTAAACCAAACCATTTGGGGAGGAAGAAACTTCCTTTTTAGTTTCTGTGTTTAAGAATCTGTATCTTCAGCAAATTCCCTTCCGCCAGTTCTTTTTCATGACTGACCTTAGAAGCTGGTGGCAATAACGCTTCGTTTGTTCTATTCAAGCAGGTGTCTTTGGAATCTAATTCTTCCATGAATTCCAACACTCCACTGGTCAGGGTCGCCCGTCTGTCCTCCAGTGATGGTCCAATGCTGGCTCACGTTTCCGAGCTCGAGCTGCCCGCTGACCCCAAGTGGGAGCTGGCGAGATCACGGTAAGCGACGTGCGCAGCAAAAATATTCTGAGCTGAGCAGACTCCGGGTTGTCCACGGCATGTCGGCAAGTGGGTGTTGACGTCTGCCTTCTGTCTCTCTTTTCAGCCTGACGCTCGGGAAGCCCCTGGGTGAAGGCTGCTTTGGTCAAGTTGTGATGGCAGAAGCTGTTGGGATCGATAAGGAGAAATCAAACAAACCAGTAACCGTAGCTGTCAAGATGCTTAAAGGTGACAACGGCTTCTACTCTTCTTGTCCCGCATCCTTTCTCACGCAGTGGCCACCCTCCTCCTCTAAAAGCTCAACAACAAGGCATAGAGCAGTGGTGGCGAACCTTTGGCACTCCAGATGTTATGGACTACAATTCCCATCTGGCCTGCCGCGCATTTTCGGCCACCTCGGGCCATGCGGGAAGGGGCTGACGGGAATCTGTAGTCCATAATGATCTGGAGTGCCAAAGGTCACCCCCCCCCCCCCCCACCCCCCCCCCCCCCCACCCCCCCCCCCCCCCACCCCCCCCCCCCCCCACCCCCCCCCCCCCCCACCCCCCCCCCCCCCCACCCCCCCCCCCCCCCACCCCCCCCCCCCCCCACCCCCCCCCCCCCCCACCCCCCCCCCCCCCCACCCCCCCCCCCCCCCACCCCCCCCCCCCCCCACCCCCCCCCCCCCCCACCCCCCCCCCCCCCCACCCCCCCCCCCCCCCACCCCCCCCCCCCCCCACCCCCCCCCCCCCCCACCCCCCCCCCCCCCCACCCCCCCCCCCCCCCACCCCCCCCCCCCCCCACCCCCCCCCCCCCCCACCCCCCCCCCCCCCCACCCCCCCCCCCCCCCACCCCCCCCCCCCCCCACCCCCCCCCCCCCCCACCCCCCCCCCCCCCCACCCCCCCCCCCCCCCACCCCCCCCCCCCCCCACCCCCCCCCCCCCCCACCCCCCCCCCCCCCCACCCCCCCCCCCCCCCACCCCCCCCCCCCCCCACCCCCCCCCCCCCCCACCCCCCCCCCCCCCCACCCCCCCCCCCCCCCACCCCCCCCCCCCCCCACCCCCCCCCCCCCCCACCCCCCCCCCCCCCCACCCCCCCCCCCCCCCACCCCCCCCCCCCCCCACCCCCCCCCCCCCCCACCCCCCCCCCCCCCCACCCCCCCCCCCCCCCACCCCCCCCCCCCCCCACCCCCCCCCCCCCCCACCCCCCCCCCCCCCCACCCCCCCCCCCCCCCACCCCCCCCCCCCCCCACCCCCCCCCCCCCCCACCCCCCCCCCCCCCCACCCCCCCCCCCCCCCACCCCCCCCCCCCCCCACCCCCCCCCCCCCCCACCCCCCCCCCCCCCCACCCCCCCCCCCCCCCACCCCCCCCCCCCCCCACCCCCCCCCCCCCCCACCCCCCCCCCCCCCCACCCCCCCCCCCCCCCACCCCCCCCCCCCCCCACCCCCCCCCCCCCCCACCCCCCCCCCCCCCCACCCCCCCCCCCCCCCACCCCCCCCCCCCCCCACCCCCCCCCCCCCCCACCCCCCCCCCCCCCCACCCCCCCCCCCCCCCACCCCCCCCCCCCCCCACCCCCCCCCCCCCCCACCCCCCCCCCCCCCCACCCCCCCCCCCCCCCACCCCCCCCCCCCCCCACCCCCCCCCCCCCCCACCCCCCCCCCCCCCCACCCCCCCCCCCCCCCACCCCCCCCCCCCCCCACCCCCCCCCCCCCCCACCCCCCCCCCCCCCCACCCCCCCCCCCCCCCACCCCCCCCCCCCCCCACCCCCCCCCCCCCCCACCCCCCCCCCCCCCCACCCCCCCCCCCCCCCACCCCCCCCCCCCCCCACCCCCCCCCCCCCCCACCCCCCCCCCCCCCCACCCCCCCCCCCCCCCACCCCCCCCCCCCCCCACCCCCCCCCCCCCCCACCCCCCCCCCCCCCCACCCCCCCCCCCCCCCACCCCCCCCCCCCCCCACCCCCCCCCCCCCCCACCCCCCCCCCCCCCCACCCCCCCCCCCCCCCACCCCCCCCCCCCCCCACCCCCCCCCCCCCCCACCCCCCCCCCCCCCCACCCCCCCCCCCCCCCACCCCCCCCCCCCCCCACCCCCCCCCCCCCCCACCCCCCCCCCCCCCCACCCCCCCCCCCCCCCACCCCCCCCCCCCCCCACCCCCCCCCCCCCCCACCCCCCCCCCCCCCCACCCCCCCCCCCCCCCACCCCCCCCCCCCCCCACCCCCCCCCCCCCCCACCCCCCCCCCCCCCCACCCCCCCCCCCCCCCACCCCCCCCCCCCCCCACCCCCCCCCCCCCCCACCCCCCCCCCCCCCCACCCCCCCCCCCCCCCACCCCCCCCCCCCCCCACCCCCCCCCCCCCCCACCCCCCCCCCCCCCCACCCCCCCCCCCCCCCACCCCCCCCCCCCCCCACCCCCCCCCCCCCCCACCCCCCCCCCCCCCCACCCCCCCCCCCCCCCACCCCCCCCCCCCCCCACCCCCCCCCCCCCCCACCCCCCCCCCCCCCCACCCCCCCCCCCCCCCACCCCCCCCCCCCCCCACCCCCCCCCCCCCCCACCCCCCCCCCCCCCCACCCCCCCCCCCCCCCACCCCCCCCCCCCCCCACCCCCCCCCCCCCCCACCCCCCCCCCCCCCCACCCCCCCCCCCCCCCACCCCCCCCCCCCCCCACCCCCCCCCCCCCCCACCCCCCCCCCCCCCCACCCCCCCCCCCCCCCACCCCCCCCCCCCCCCACCCCCCCCCCCCCCCACCCCCCCCCCCCCCCACCCCCCCCCCCCCCCACCCCCCCCCCCCCCCACCCCCCCCCCCCCCCACCCCCCCCCCCCCCCACCCCCCCCCCCCCCCACCCCCCCCCCCCCCCACCCCCCCCCCCCCCCACCCCCCCCCCCCCCCACCCCCCCCCCCCCCCACCCCCCCCCCCCCCCACCCCCCCCCCCCCCCACCCCCCCCCCCCCCCACCCCCCCCCCCCCCCACCCCCCCCCCCCCCCACCCCCCCCCCCCCCCACCCCCCCCCCCCCCCACCCCCCCCCCCCCCCACCCCCCCCCCCCCCCACCCCCCCCCCCCCCCACCCCCCCCCCCCCCCACCCCCCCCCCCCCCCACCCCCCCCCCCCCCCACCCCCCCCCCCCCCCACCCCCCCCCCCCCCCACCCCCCCCCCCCCCCACCCCCCCCCCCCCCCACCCCCCCCCCCCCCCACCCCCCCCCCCCCCCACCCCCCCCCCCCCCCACCCCCCCCCCCCCCCACCCCCCCCCCCCCCCACCCCCCCCCCCCCCCACCCCCCCCCCCCCCCACCCCCCCCCCCCCCCACCCCCCCCCCCCCCCACCCCCCCCCCCCCCCACCCCCCCCCCCCCCCACCCCCCCCCCCCCCCACCCCCCCCCCCCCCCACCCCCCCCCCCCCCCACCCCCCCCCCCCCCCACCCCCCCCCCCCCCCACCCCCCCCCCCCCCCACCCCCCCCCCCCCCCACCCCCCCCCCCCCCCACCCCCCCCCCCCCCCACCCCCCCCCCCCCCCACCCCCCCCCCCCCCCACCCCCCCCCCCCCCCACCCCCCCCCCCCCCCACCCCCCCCCCCCCCCACCCCCCCCCCCCCCCACCCCCCCCCCCCCCCACCCCCCCCCCCCCCCACCCCCCCCCCCCCCCACCCCCCCCCCCCCCCACCCCCCCCCCCCCCCACCCCCCCCCCCCCCCACCCCCCCCCCCCCCCACCCCCCCCCCCCCCCACCCCCCCCCCCCCCCACCCCCCCCCCCCCCCACCCCCCCCCCCCCCCACCCCCCCCCCCCCCCACCCCCCCCCCCCCCCACCCCCCCCCCCCCCCACCCCCCCCCCCCCCCACCCCCCCCCCCCCCCACCCCCCCCCCCCCCCACCCCCCCCCCCCCCCAACCCCCCGCCCCCCCACCCCCCCCCCCCCCCACACGCCCCCCCCCCCACCCCCCCCCCCCCCCACCCCCCCCCCCGCCCCCCTATTTTCAACCCCCCCCCCCCCCCCCCCCCCCCCCCCCCACCCCCAACCCCCCCCCCCCCCCCCCCCCCCCCCCCACCCCCCCCGAGGGCGGCCCCCGCCCCCCCCCCCGGCCCCCCCCCCCCCCCCCCCCCCCCCCCCCCCCCCCCCCCCCCCCCCCGCCCGCCGCGCGCCCCCCCCCCCCCCCCCCCACCCCCCCCCACCCCCCCCCCCCCCCCGGGGGGCCCCCCCCACCCCCCCGCCCCCCCCCACCCCCCCCCCCCCCCACCCCCCCCCCCCCCCACCCCCCCCCCCCCCCACCCCCCCCCCCCCCCACCCCCCCCCCCCCCCACCCCCCCCCCCCCCCACCCCCCCCCCCCCCCACCCCCCCCCCCCCCCACCCCCCCCCCCCCCCACCCCCCCCCCCCCCCACCCCCCCCCCCCCCCACCCCCCCCCCCCCCCACCCCCCCCCCCCCCCACCCCCCCCCCCCCCCACCCCCCCCCCCCCCCACCCCCCCCCCCCCCCACCCCCCCCCCCCCCCACCCCCCCCCCCCCCCACCCCCCCCCCCCCCCACCCCCCCCCCCCCCCACCCCCCCCCCCCCCCACCCCCCCCCCCCCCCACCCCCCCCCCCCCCCACCCCCCCCCCCCCCCACCCCCCCCCCCCCCCACCCCCCCCCCCCCCCACCCCCCCCCCCCCCCACCCCCCCCCCCCCCCACCCCCCCCCCCCCCCACCCCCCCCCCCCCCCACCCCCCCCCCCCCCCACCCCCCCCCCCCCCCACCCCCCCCCCCCCCCACCCCCCCCCCCCCCCACCCCCCCCCCCCCCCACCCCCCCCCCCCCCCACCCCCCCCCCCCCCCACCCCCCCCCCCCCCCACCCCCCCCCCCCCCCACCCCCCCCCCCCCCCACCCCCCCCCCCCCCCACCCCCCCCCCCCCCCACCCCCCCCCCCCCCCACCCCCCCCCCCCCCCACCCCCCCCCCCCCCCACCCCCCCCCCCCCCCACCCCCCCCCCCCCCCACCCCCCCCCCCCCCCACCCCCCCCCCCCCCCACCCCCCCCCCCCCCCACCCCCCCCCCCCCCCACCCCCCCCCCCCCCCACCCCCCCCCCCCCCCACCCCCCCCCCCCCCCACCCCCCCCCCCCCCCACCCCCCCCCCCCCCCACCCCCCCCCCCCCCCACCCCCCCCCCCCCCCACCCCCCCCCCCCCCCACCCCCCCCCCCCCCCACCCCCCCCCCCCCCCACCCCCCCCCCCCCCCACCCCCCCCCCCCCCCACCCCCCCCCCCCCCCACCCCCCCCCCCCCCCACCCCCCCCCCCCCCCACCCCCCCCCCCCCCCACCCCCCCCCCCCCCCACCCCCCCCCCCCCCCACCCCCCCCCCCCCCCACCCCCCCCCCCCCCCACCCCCCCCCCCCCCCACCCCCCCCCCCCCCCACCCCCCCCCCCCCCCACCCCCCCCCCCCCCCACCCCCCCCCCCCCCCACCCCCCCCCCCCCCCACCCCCCCCCCCCCCCACCCCCCCCCCCCCCCACCCCCCCCCCCCCCCACCCCCCCCCCCCCCCACCCCCCCCCCCCCCCACCCCCCCCCCCCCCCACCCCCCCCCCCCCCCACCCCCCCCCCCCCCCACCCCCCCCCCCCCCCACCCCCCCCCCCCCCCACCCCCCCCCCCCCCCACCCCCCCCCCCCCCCACCCCCCCCCCCCCCCACCCCCCCCCCCCCCCACCCCCCCCCCCCCCCACCCCCCCCCCCCCCCACCCCCCCCCCCCCCCACCCCCCCCCCCCCCCACCCCCCCCCCCCCCCACCCCCCCCCCCCCCCACCCCCCCCCCCCCCCACCCCCCCCCCCCCCCACCCCCCCCCCCCCCCACCCCCCCCCCCCCCCACCCCCCCCCCCCCCCACCCCCCCCCCCCCCCACCCCCCCCCCCCCCCACCCCCCCCCCCCCCCACCCCCCCCCCCCCCCACCCCCCCCCCCCCCCACCCCCCCCCCCCCCCACCCCCCCCCCCCCCCACCCCCCCCCCCCCCCACCCCCCCCCCCCCCCACCCCCCCCCCCCCCCACCCCCCCCCCCCCCCACCCCCCCCCCCCCCCACCCCCCCCCCCCCCCACCCCCCCCCCCCCCCACCCCCCCCCCCCCCCACCCCCCCCCCCCCCCACCCCCCCCCCCCCCCACCCCCCCCCCCCCCCACCCCCCCCCCCCCCCACCCCCCCCCCCCCCCACCCCCCCCCCCCCCCACCCCCCCCCCCCCCCACCCCCCCCCCCCCCCACCCCCCCCCCCCCCCACCCCCCCCCCCCCCCACCCCCCCCCCCCCCCACCCCCCCCCCCCCCCACCCCCCCCCCCCCCCACCCCCCCCCCCCCCCACCCCCCCCCCCCCCCACCCCCCCCCCCCCCCACCCCCCCCCCCCCCCACCCCCCCCCCCCCCCACCCCCCCCCCCCCCCACCCCCCCCCCCCCCCACCCCCCCCCCCCCCCACCCCCCCCCCCCCCCACCCCCCCCCCCCCCCACCCCCCCCCCCCCCCACCCCCCCCCCCCCCCACCCCCCCCCCCCCCCACCCCCCCCCCCCCCCACCCCCCCCCCCCCCCACCCCCCCCCCCCCCCACCCCCCCCCCCCCCCACCCCCCCCCCCCCCCACCCCCCCCCCCCCCCACCCCCCCCCCCCCCCACCCCCCCCCCCCCCCACCCCCCCCCCCCCCCACCCCCCCCCCCCCCCACCCCCCCCCCCCCCCACCCCCCCCCCCCCCCACCCCCCCCCCCCCCCACCCCCCCCCCCCCCCACCCCCCCCCCCCCCCACCCCCCCCCCCCCCCACCCCCCCCCCCCCCCACCCCCCCCCCCCCCCACCCCCCCCCCCCCCCACCCCCCCCCCCCCCCACCCCCCCCCCCCCCCACCCCCCCCCCCCCCCACCCCCCCCCCCCCCCACCCCCCCCCCCCCCCACCCCCCCCCCCCCCCACCCCCCCCCCCCCCCACCCCCCCCCCCCCCCACCCCCCCCCCCCCCCACCCCCCCCCCCCCCCACCCCCCCCCCCCCCCACCCCCCCCCCCCCCCACCCCCCCCCCCCCCCACCCCCCCCCCCCCCCACCCCCCCCCCCCCCCACCCCCCCCCCCCCCCACCCCCCCCCCCCCCCACCCCCCCCCCCCCCCACCCCCCCCCCCCCCCACCCCCCCCCCCCCCCACCCCCCCCCCCCCCCACCCCCCCCCCCCCCCACCCCCCCCCCCCCCCACCCCCCCCCCCCCCCACCCCCCCCCCCCCCCACCCCCCCCCCCCCCCACCCCCCCCCCCCCCCACCCCCCCCCCCCCCCACCCCCCCCCCCCCCCACCCCCCCCCCCCCCCACCCCCCCCCCCCCCCACCCCCCCCCCCCCCCACCCCCCCCCCCCCCCACCCCCCCCCCCCCCCACCCCCCCCCCCCCCCACCCCCCCCCCCCCCCACCCCCCCCCCCCCCCACCCCCCCCCCCCCCCACCCCCCCCCCCCCCCACCCCCCCCCCCCCCCACCCCCCCCCCCCCCCACCCCCCCCCCCCCCCACCCCCCCCCCCCCCCACCCCCCCCCCCCCCCACCCCCCCCCCCCCCCACCCCCCCCCCCCCCCACCCCCCCCCCCCCCCACCCCCCCCCCCCCCCACCCCCCCCCCCCCCCACCCCCCCCCCCCCCCACCCCCCCCCCCCCCCACCCCCCCCCCCCCCCACCCCCCCCCCCCCCCACCCCCCCCCCCCCCCACCCCCCCCCCCCCCCACCCCCCCCCCCCCCCACCCCCCCCCCCCCCCACCCCCCCCCCCCCCCACCCCCCCCCCCCCCCACCCCCCCCCCCCCCCACCCCCCCCCCCCCCCACCCCCCCCCCCCCCCACCCCCCCCCCCCCCCACCCCCCCCCCCCCCCACCCCCCCCCCCCCCCACCCCCCCCCCCCCCCACCCCCCCCCCCCCCCACCCCCCCCCCCCCCCACCCCCCCCCCCCCCCACCCCCCCCCCCCCCCACCCCCCCCCCCCCCCACCCCCCCCCCCCCCCACCCCCCCCCCCCCCCACCCCCCCCCCCCCCCACCCCCCCCCCCCCCCACCCCCCCCCCCCCCCACCCCCCCCCCCCCCCACCCCCCCCCCCCCCCACCCCCCCCCCCCCCCACCCCCCCCCCCCCCCACCCCCCCCCCCCCCCACCCCCCCCCCCCCCCACCCCCCCCCCCCCCCACCCCCCCCCCCCCCCACCCCCCCCCCCCCCCACCCCCCCCCCCCCCCACCCCCCCCCCCCCCCACCCCCCCCCCCCCCCACCCCCCCCCCCCCCCACCCCCCCCCCCCCCCACCCCCCCCCCCCCCCACCCCCCCCCCCCCCCACCCCCCCCCCCCCCCACCCCCCCCCCCCCCCACCCCCCCCCCCCCCCACCCCCCCCCCCCCCCACCCCCCCCCCCCCCCACCCCCCCCCCCCCCCACCCCCCCCCCCCCCCACCCCCCCCCCCCCCCACCCCCCCCCCCCCCCACCCCCCCCCCCCCCCACCCCCCCCCCCCCCCACCCCCCCCCCCCCCCACCCCCCCCCCCCCCCACCCCCCCCCCCCCCCACCCCCCCCCCCCCCCACCCCCCCCCCCCCCCACCCCCCCCCCCCCCCACCCCCCCCCCCCCCCACCCCCCCCCCCCCCCACCCCCCCCCCCCCCCACCCCCCCCCCCCCCCACCCCCCCCCCCCCCCACCCCCCCCCCCCCCCACCCCCCCCCCCCCCCACCCCCCCCCCCCCCCACCCCCCCCCCCCCCCACCCCCCCCCCCCCCCACCCCCCCCCCCCCCCACCCCCCCCCCCCCCCACCCCCCCCCCCCCCCACCCCCCCCCCCCCCCACCCCCCCCCCCCCCCACCCCCCCCCCCCCCCACCCCCCCCCCCCCCCACCCCCCCCCCCCCCCACCCCCCCCCCCCCCCACCCCCCCCCCCCCCCACCCCCCCCCCCCCCCACCCCCCCCCCCCCCCACCCCCCCCCCCCCCCACCCCCCCCCCCCCCCACCCCCCCCCCCCCCCACCCCCCCCCCCCCCCACCCCCCCCCCCCCCCACCCCCCCCCCCCCCCACCCCCCCCCCCCCCCACCCCCCCCCCCCCCCACCCCCCCCCCCCCCCACCCCCCCCCCCCCCCACCCCCCCCCCCCCCCACCCCCCCCCCCCCCCACCCCCCCCCCCCCCCACCCCCCCCCCCCCCCACCCCCCCCCCCCCCCACCCCCCCCCCCCCCCACCCCCCCCCCCCCCCACCCCCCCCCCCCCCCACCCCCCCCCCCCCCCACCCCCCCCCCCCCCCACCCCCCCCCCCCCCCACCCCCCCCCCCCCCCACCCCCCCCCCCCCCCACCCCCCCCCCCCCCCACCCCCCCCCCCCCCCACCCCCCCCCCCCCCCACCCCCCCCCCCCCCCACCCCCCCCCCCCCCCACCCCCCCCCCCCCCCACCCCCCCCCCCCCCCACCCCCCCCCCCCCCCACCCCCCCCCCCCCCCACCCCCCCCCCCCCCCACCCCCCCCCCCCCCCACCCCCCCCCCCCCCCACCCCCCCCCCCCCCCACCCCCCCCCCCCCCCACCCCCCCCCCCCCCCACCCCCCCCCCCCCCCACCCCCCCCCCCCCCCACCCCCCCCCCCCCCCACCCCCCCCCCCCCCCACCCCCCCCCCCCCCCACCCCCCCCCCCCCCCACCCCCCCCCCCCCCCACCCCCCCCCCCCCCCACCCCCCCCCCCCCCCACCCCCCCCCCCCCCCACCCCCCCCCCCCCCCACCCCCCCCCCCCCCCACCCCCCCCCCCCCCCACCCCCCCCCCCCCCCACCCCCCCCCCCCCCCACCCCCCCCCCCCCCCACCCCCCCCCCCCCCCACCCCCCCCCCCCCCCACCCCCCCCCCCCCCCACCCCCCCCCCCCCCCACCCCCCCCCCCCCCCACCCCCCCCCCCCCCCACCCCCCCCCCCCCCCACCCCCCCCCCCCCCCACCCCCCCCCCCCCCCACCCCCCCCCCCCCCCACCCCCCCCCCCCCCCACCCCCCCCCCCCCCCACCCCCCCCCCCCCCCACCCCCCCCCCCCCCCACCCCCCCCCCCCCCCACCCCCCCCCCCCCCCACCCCCCCCCCCCCCCACCCCCCCCCCCCCCCACCCCCCCCCCCCCCCACCCCCCCCCCCCCCCACCCCCCCCCCCCCCCACCCCCCCCCCCCCCCACCCCCCCCCCCCCCCACCCCCCCCCCCCCCCACCCCCCCCCCCCCCCACCCCCCCCCCCCCCCACCCCCCCCCCCCCCCACCCCCCCCCCCCCCCACCCCCCCCCCCCCCCACCCCCCCCCCCCCCCACCCCCCCCCCCCCCCACCCCCCCCCCCCCCCACCCCCCCCCCCCCCCACCCCCCCCCCCCCCCACCCCCCCCCCCCCCCACCCCCCCCCCCCCCCACCCCCCCCCCCCCCCACCCCCCCCCCCCCCCACCCCCCCCCCCCCCCACCCCCCCCCCCCCCCACCCCCCCCCCCCCCCACCCCCCCCCCCCCCCACCCCCCCCCCCCCCCACCCCCCCCCCCCCCCACCCCCCCCCCCCCCCACCCCCCCCCCCCCCCACCCCCCCCCCCCCCCACCCCCCCCCCCCCCCACCCCCCCCCCCCCCCACCCCCCCCCCCCCCCACCCCCCCCCCCCCCCACCCCCCCCCCCCCCCACCCCCCCCCCCCCCCACCCCCCCCCCCCCCCACCCCCCCCCCCCCCCACCCCCCCCCCCCCCCACCCCCCCCCCCCCCCACCCCCCCCCCCCCCCACCCCCCCCCCCCCCCACCCCCCCCCCCCCCCACCCCCCCCCCCCCCCACCCCCCCCCCCCCCCACCCCCCCCCCCCCCCACCCCCCCCCCCCCCCACCCCCCCCCCCCCCCACCCCCCCCCCCCCCCACCCCCCCCCCCCCCCACCCCCCCCCCCCCCCACCCCCCCCCCCCCCCACCCCCCCCCCCCCCCACCCCCCCCCCCCCCCACCCCCCCCCCCCCCCACCCCCCCCCCCCCCCACCCCCCCCCCCCCCCACCCCCCCCCCCCCCCACCCCCCCCCCCCCCCACCCCCCCCCCCCCCCACCCCCCCCCCCCCCCACCCCCCCCCCCCCCCACCCCCCCCCCCCCCCACCCCCCCCCCCCCCCACCCCCCCCCCCCCCCACCCCCCCCCCCCCCCACCCCCCCCCCCCCCCACCCCCCCCCCCCCCCACCCCCCCCCCCCCCCACCCCCCCCCCCCCCCACCCCCCCCCCCCCCCACCCCCCCCCCCCCCCACCCCCCCCCCCCCCCACCCCCCCCCCCCCCCACCCCCCCCCCCCCCCACCCCCCCCCCCCCCCACCCCCCCCCCCCCCCACCCCCCCCCCCCCCCACCCCCCCCCCCCCCCACCCCCCCCCCCCCCCACCCCCCCCCCCCCCCACCCCCCCCCCCCCCCACCCCCCCCCCCCCCCACCCCCCCCCCCCCCCACCCCCCCCCCCCCCCACCCCCCCCCCCCCCCACCCCCCCCCCCCCCCACCCCCCCCCCCCCCCACCCCCCCCCCCCCCCACCCCCCCCCCCCCCCACCCCCCCCCCCCCCCACCCCCCCCCCCCCCCACCCCCCCCCCCCCCCACCCCCCCCCCCCCCCACCCCCCCCCCCCCCCACCCCCCCCCCCCCCCACCCCCCCCCCCCCCCACCCCCCCCCCCCCCCACCCCCCCCCCCCCCCACCCCCCCCCCCCCCCACCCCCCCCCCCCCCCACCCCCCCCCCCCCCCACCCCCCCCCCCCCCCACCCCCCCCCCCCCCCACCCCCCCCCCCCCCCACCCCCCCCCCCCCCCACCCCCCCCCCCCCCCACCCCCCCCCCCCCCCACCCCCCCCCCCCCCCACCCCCCCCCCCCCCCACCCCCCCCCCCCCCCACCCCCCCCCCCCCCCACCCCCCCCCCCCCCCACCCCCCCCCCCCCCCACCCCCCCCCCCCCCCACCCCCCCCCCCCCCCACCCCCCCCCCCCCCCACCCCCCCCCCCCCCCACCCCCCCCCCCCCCCACCCCCCCCCCCCCCCACCCCCCCCCCCCCCCACCCCCCCCCCCCCCCACCCCCCCCCCCCCCCACCCCCCCCCCCCCCCACCCCCCCCCCCCCCCACCCCCCCCCCCCCCCACCCCCCCCCCCCCCCACCCCCCCCCCCCCCCACCCCCCCCCCCCCCCACCCCCCCCCCCCCCCACCCCCCCCCCCCCCCACCCCCCCCCCCCCCCACCCCCCCCCCCCCCCACCCCCCCCCCCCCCCACCCCCCCCCCCCCCCACCCCCCCCCCCCCCCACCCCCCCCCCCCCCCACCCCCCCCCCCCCCCACCCCCCCCCCCCCCCACCCCCCCCCCCCCCCACCCCCCCCCCCCCCCACCCCCCCCCCCCCCCACCCCCCCCCCCCCCCACCCCCCCCCCCCCCCACCCCCCCCCCCCCCCACCCCCCCCCCCCCCCACCCCCCCCCCCCCCCACCCCCCCCCCCCCCCACCCCCCCCCCCCCCCACCCCCCCCCCCCCCCACCCCCCCCCCCCCCCACCCCCCCCCCCCCCCACCCCCCCCCCCCCCCACCCCCCCCCCCCCCCACCCCCCCCCCCCCCCACCCCCCCCCCCCCCCACCCCCCCCCCCCCCCACCCCCCCCCCCCCCCACCCCCCCCCCCCCCCACCCCCCCCCCCCCCCACCCCCCCCCCCCCCCACCCCCCCCCCCCCCCACCCCCCCCCCCCCCCACCCCCCCCCCCCCCCACCCCCCCCCCCCCCCACCCCCCCCCCCCCCCACCCCCCCCCCCCCCCACCCCCCCCCCCCCCCACCCCCCCCCCCCCCCACCCCCCCCCCCCCCCACCCCCCCCCCCCCCCACCCCCCCCCCCCCCCACCCCCCCCCCCCCCCACCCCCCCCCCCCCCCACCCCCCCCCCCCCCCACCCCCCCCCCCCCCCACCCCCCCCCCCCCCCACCCCCCCCCCCCCCCACCCCCCCCCCCCCCCACCCCCCCCCCCCCCCACCCCCCCCCCCCCCCACCCCCCCCCCCCCCCACCCCCCCCCCCCCCCACCCCCCCCCCCCCCCACCCCCCCCCCCCCCCACCCCCCCCCCCCCCCACCCCCCCCCCCCCCCACCCCCCCCCCCCCCCACCCCCCCCCCCCCCCACCCCCCCCCCCCCCCACCCCCCCCCCCCCCCACCCCCCCCCCCCCCCACCCCCCCCCCCCCCCACCCCCCCCCCCCCCCACCCCCCCCCCCCCCCACCCCCCCCCCCCCCCACCCCCCCCCCCCCCCACCCCCCCCCCCCCCCACCCCCCCCCCCCCCCACCCCCCCCCCCCCCCACCCCCCCCCCCCCCCACCCCCCCCCCCCCCCACCCCCCCCCCCCCCCACCCCCCCCCCCCCCCACCCCCCCCCCCCCCCACCCCCCCCCCCCCCCACCCCCCCCCCCCCCCACCCCCCCCCCCCCCCACCCCCCCCCCCCCCCACCCCCCCCCCCCCCCACCCCCCCCCCCCCCCACCCCCCCCCCCCCCCACCCCCCCCCCCCCCCACCCCCCCCCCCCCCCACCCCCCCCCCCCCCCACCCCCCCCCCCCCCCACCCCCCCCCCCCCCCACCCCCCCCCCCCCCCACCCCCCCCCCCCCCCACCCCCCCCCCCCCCCACCCCCCCCCCCCCCCACCCCCCCCCCCCCCCACCCCCCCCCCCCCCCACCCCCCCCCCCCCCCACCCCCCCCCCCCCCCACCCCCCCCCCCCCCCACCCCCCCCCCCCCCCACCCCCCCCCCCCCCCACCCCCCCCCCCCCCCACCCCCCCCCCCCCCCACCCCCCCCCCCCCCCACCCCCCCCCCCCCCCACCCCCCCCCCCCCCCACCCCCCCCCCCCCCCACCCCCCCCCCCCCCCACCCCCCCCCCCCCCCACCCCCCCCCCCCCCCACCCCCCCCCCCCCCCACCCCCCCCCCCCCCCACCCCCCCCCCCCCCCACCCCCCCCCCCCCCCACCCCCCCCCCCCCCCACCCCCCCCCCCCCCCACCCCCCCCCCCCCCCACCCCCCCCCCCCCCCACCCCCCCCCCCCCCCACCCCCCCCCCCCCCCACCCCCCCCCCCCCCCACCCCCCCCCCCCCCCACCCCCCCCCCCCCCCACCCCCCCCCCCCCCCACCCCCCCCCCCCCCCACCCCCCCCCCCCCCCACCCCCCCCCCCCCCCACCCCCCCCCCCCCCCACCCCCCCCCCCCCCCACCCCCCCCCCCCCCCACCCCCCCCCCCCCCCACCCCCCCCCCCCCCCACCCCCCCCCCCCCCCACCCCCCCCCCCCCCCACCCCCCCCCCCCCCCACCCCCCCCCCCCCCCACCCCCCCCCCCCCCCACCCCCCCCCCCCCCCACCCCCCCCCCCCCCCACCCCCCCCCCCCCCCACCCCCCCCCCCCCCCACCCCCCCCCCCCCCCACCCCCCCCCCCCCCCACCCCCCCCCCCCCCCACCCCCCCCCCCCCCCACCCCCCCCCCCCCCCACCCCCCCCCCCCCCCACCCCCCCCCCCCCCCACCCCCCCCCCCCCCCACCCCCCCCCCCCCCCACCCCCCCCCCCCCCCACCCCCCCCCCCCCCCACCCCCCCCCCCCCCCACCCCCCCCCCCCCCCACCCCCCCCCCCCCCCACCCCCCCCCCCCCCCACCCCCCCCCCCCCCCACCCCCCCCCCCCCCCACCCCCCCCCCCCCCCACCCCCCCCCCCCCCCACCCCCCCCCCCCCCCACCCCCCCCCCCCCCCACCCCCCCCCCCCCCCACCCCCCCCCCCCCCCACCCCCCCCCCCCCCCACCCCCCCCCCCCCCCACCCCCCCCCCCCCCCACCCCCCCCCCCCCCCACCCCCCCCCCCCCCCACCCCCCCCCCCCCCCACCCCCCCCCCCCCCCACCCCCCCCCCCCCCCACCCCCCCCCCCCCCCACCCCCCCCCCCCCCCACCCCCCCCCCCCCCCACCCCCCCCCCCCCCCACCCCCCCCCCCCCCCACCCCCCCCCCCCCCCACCCCCCCCCCCCCCCACCCCCCCCCCCCCCCACCCCCCCCCCCCCCCACCCCCCCCCCCCCCCACCCCCCCCCCCCCCCACCCCCCCCCCCCCCCACCCCCCCCCCCCCCCACCCCCCCCCCCCCCCACCCCCCCCCCCCCCCACCCCCCCCCCCCCCCACCCCCCCCCCCCCCCACCCCCCCCCCCCCCCACCCCCCCCCCCCCCCACCCCCCCCCCCCCCCACCCCCCCCCCCCCCCACCCCCCCCCCCCCCCACCCCCCCCCCCCCCCACCCCCCCCCCCCCCCACCCCCCCCCCCCCCCACCCCCCCCCCCCCCCACCCCCCCCCCCCCCCACCCCCCCCCCCCCCCACCCCCCCCCCCCCCCACCCCCCCCCCCCCCCACCCCCCCCCCCCCCCACCCCCCCCCCCCCCCACCCCCCCCCCCCCCCACCCCCCCCCCCCCCCACCCCCCCCCCCCCCCACCCCCCCCCCCCCCCACCCCCCCCCCCCCCCACCCCCCCCCCCCCCCACCCCCCCCCCCCCCCACCCCCCCCCCCCCCCACCCCCCCCCCCCCCCACCCCCCCCCCCCCCCACCCCCCCCCCCCCCCACCCCCCCCCCCCCCCACCCCCCCCCCCCCCCACCCCCCCCCCCCCCCACCCCCCCCCCCCCCCACCCCCCCCCCCCCCCACCCCCCCCCCCCCCCACCCCCCCCCCCCCCCACCCCCCCCCCCCCCCACCCCCCCCCCCCCCCACCCCCCCCCCCCCCCACCCCCCCCCCCCCCCACCCCCCCCCCCCCCCACCCCCCCCCCCCCCCACCCCCCCCCCCCCCCACCCCCCCCCCCCCCCACCCCCCCCCCCCCCCACCCCCCCCCCCCCCCACCCCCCCCCCCCCCCACCCCCCCCCCCCCCCACCCCCCCCCCCCCCCACCCCCCCCCCCCCCCACCCCCCCCCCCCCCCACCCCCCCCCCCCCCCACCCCCCCCCCCCCCCACCCCCCCCCCCCCCCACCCCCCCCCCCCCCCACCCCCCCCCCCCCCCACCCCCCCCCCCCCCCACCCCCCCCCCCCCCCACCCCCCCCCCCCCCCACCCCCCCCCCCCCCCACCCCCCCCCCCCCCCACCCCCCCCCCCCCCCACCCCCCCCCCCCCCCACCCCCCCCCCCCCCCACCCCCCCCCCCCCCCACCCCCCCCCCCCCCCACCCCCCCCCCCCCCCACCCCCCCCCCCCCCCACCCCCCCCCCCCCCCACCCCCCCCCCCCCCCACCCCCCCCCCCCCCCACCCCCCCCCCCCCCCACCCCCCCCCCCCCCCACCCCCCCCCCCCCCCACCCCCCCCCCCCCCCACCCCCCCCCCCCCCCACCCCCCCCCCCCCCCACCCCCCCCCCCCCCCACCCCCCCCCCCCCCCACCCCCCCCCCCCCCCACCCCCCCCCCCCCCCACCCCCCCCCCCCCCCACCCCCCCCCCCCCCCACCCCCCCCCCCCCCCACCCCCCCCCCCCCCCACCCCCCCCCCCCCCCACCCCCCCCCCCCCCCACCCCCCCCCCCCCCCACCCCCCCCCCCCCCCACCCCCCCCCCCCCCCACCCCCCCCCCCCCCCACCCCCCCCCCCCCCCACCCCCCCCCCCCCCCACCCCCCCCCCCCCCCACCCCCCCCCCCCCCCACCCCCCCCCCCCCCCACCCCCCCCCCCCCCCACCCCCCCCCCCCCCCACCCCCCCCCCCCCCCACCCCCCCCCCCCCCCACCCCCCCCCCCCCCCACCCCCCCCCCCCCCCACCCCCCCCCCCCCCCACCCCCCCCCCCCCCCACCCCCCCCCCCCCCCACCCCCCCCCCCCCCCACCCCCCCCCCCCCCCACCCCCCCCCCCCCCCACCCCCCCCCCCCCCCACCCCCCCCCCCCCCCACCCCCCCCCCCCCCCACCCCCCCCCCCCCCCACCCCCCCCCCCCCCCACCCCCCCCCCCCCCCACCCCCCCCCCCCCCCACCCCCCCCCCCCCCCACCCCCCCCCCCCCCCACCCCCCCCCCCCCCCACCCCCCCCCCCCCCCACCCCCCCCCCCCCCCACCCCCCCCCCCCCCCACCCCCCCCCCCCCCCACCCCCCCCCCCCCCCACCCCCCCCCCCCCCCACCCCCCCCCCCCCCCACCCCCCCCCCCCCCCACCCCCCCCCCCCCCCACCCCCCCCCCCCCCCACCCCCCCCCCCCCCCACCCCCCCCCCCCCCCACCCCCCCCCCCCCCCACCCCCCCCCCCCCCCACCCCCCCCCCCCCCCACCCCCCCCCCCCCCCACCCCCCCCCCCCCCCACCCCCCCCCCCCCCCACCCCCCCCCCCCCCCACCCCCCCCCCCCCCCACCCCCCCCCCCCCCCACCCCCCCCCCCCCCCACCCCCCCCCCCCCCCACCCCCCCCCCCCCCCACCCCCCCCCCCCCCCACCCCCCCCCCCCCCCACCCCCCCCCCCCCCCACCCCCCCCCCCCCCCACCCCCCCCCCCCCCCACCCCCCCCCCCCCCCACCCCCCCCCCCCCCCACCCCCCCCCCCCCCCACCCCCCCCCCCCCCCACCCCCCCCCCCCCCCACCCCCCCCCCCCCCCACCCCCCCCCCCCCCCACCCCCCCCCCCCCCCACCCCCCCCCCCCCCCACCCCCCCCCCCCCCCACCCCCCCCCCCCCCCACCCCCCCCCCCCCCCACCCCCCCCCCCCCCCACCCCCCCCCCCCCCCACCCCCCCCCCCCCCCACCCCCCCCCCCCCCCACCCCCCCCCCCCCCCACCCCCCCCCCCCCCCACCCCCCCCCCCCCCCACCCCCCCCCCCCCCCACCCCCCCCCCCCCCCACCCCCCCCCCCCCCCACCCCCCCCCCCCCCCACCCCCCCCCCCCCCCACCCCCCCCCCCCCCCACCCCCCCCCCCCCCCACCCCCCCCCCCCCCCACCCCCCCCCCCCCCCACCCCCCCCCCCCCCCACCCCCCCCCCCCCCCACCCCCCCCCCCCCCCACCCCCCCCCCCCCCCACCCCCCCCCCCCCCCACCCCCCCCCCCCCCCACCCCCCCCCCCCCCCACCCCCCCCCCCCCCCACCCCCCCCCCCCCCCACCCCCCCCCCCCCCCACCCCCCCCCCCCCCCACCCCCCCCCCCCCCCACCCCCCCCCCCCCCCACCCCCCCCCCCCCCCACCCCCCCCCCCCCCCACCCCCCCCCCCCCCCACCCCCCCCCCCCCCCACCCCCCCCCCCCCCCACCCCCCCCCCCCCCCACCCCCCCCCCCCCCCACCCCCCCCCCCCCCCACCCCCCCCCCCCCCCACCCCCCCCCCCCCCCACCCCCCCCCCCCCCCACCCCCCCCCCCCCCCACCCCCCCCCCCCCCCACCCCCCCCCCCCCCCACCCCCCCCCCCCCCCACCCCCCCCCCCCCCCACCCCCCCCCCCCCCCACCCCCCCCCCCCCCCACCCCCCCCCCCCCCCACCCCCCCCCCCCCCCACCCCCCCCCCCCCCCACCCCCCCCCCCCCCCACCCCCCCCCCCCCCCACCCCCCCCCCCCCCCACCCCCCCCCCCCCCCACCCCCCCCCCCCCCCACCCCCCCCCCCCCCCACCCCCCCCCCCCCCCACCCCCCCCCCCCCCCACCCCCCCCCCCCCCCACCCCCCCCCCCCCCCACCCCCCCCCCCCCCCACCCCCCCCCCCCCCCACCCCCCCCCCCCCCCACCCCCCCCCCCCCCCACCCCCCCCCCCCCCCACCCCCCCCCCCCCCCACCCCCCCCCCCCCCCACCCCCCCCCCCCCCCACCCCCCCCCCCCCCCACCCCCCCCCCCCCCCACCCCCCCCCCCCCCCACCCCCCCCCCCCCCCACCCCCCCCCCCCCCCACCCCCCCCCCCCCCCACCCCCCCCCCCCCCCACCCCCCCCCCCCCCCACCCCCCCCCCCCCCCACCCCCCCCCCCCCCCACCCCCCCCCCCCCCCACCCCCCCCCCCCCCCACCCCCCCCCCCCCCCACCCCCCCCCCCCCCCACCCCCCCCCCCCCCCACCCCCCCCCCCCCCCACCCCCCCCCCCCCCCACCCCCCCCCCCCCCCACCCCCCCCCCCCCCCACCCCCCCCCCCCCCCACCCCCCCCCCCCCCCACCCCCCCCCCCCCCCACCCCCCCCCCCCCCCACCCCCCCCCCCCCCCACCCCCCCCCCCCCCCACCCCCCCCCCCCCCCACCCCCCCCCCCCCCCACCCCCCCCCCCCCCCACCCCCCCCCCCCCCCACCCCCCCCCCCCCCCACCCCCCCCCCCCCCCACCCCCCCCCCCCCCCACCCCCCCCCCCCCCCACCCCCCCCCCCCCCCACCCCCCCCCCCCCCCACCCCCCCCCCCCCCCACCCCCCCCCCCCCCCACCCCCCCCCCCCCCCACCCCCCCCCCCCCCCACCCCCCCCCCCCCCCACCCCCCCCCCCCCCCACCCCCCCCCCCCCCCACCCCCCCCCCCCCCCACCCCCCCCCCCCCCCACCCCCCCCCCCCCCCACCCCCCCCCCCCCCCACCCCCCCCCCCCCCCACCCCCCCCCCCCCCCACCCCCCCCCCCCCCCACCCCCCCCCCCCCCCACCCCCCCCCCCCCCCACCCCCCCCCCCCCCCACCCCCCCCCCCCCCCACCCCCCCCCCCCCCCACCCCCCCCCCCCCCCACCCCCCCCCCCCCCCACCCCCCCCCCCCCCCACCCCCCCCCCCCCCCACCCCCCCCCCCCCCCACCCCCCCCCCCCCCCACCCCCCCCCCCCCCCACCCCCCCCCCCCCCCACCCCCCCCCCCCCCCACCCCCCCCCCCCCCCACCCCCCCCCCCCCCCACCCCCCCCCCCCCCCACCCCCCCCCCCCCCCACCCCCCCCCCCCCCCACCCCCCCCCCCCCCCACCCCCCCCCCCCCCCACCCCCCCCCCCCCCCACCCCCCCCCCCCCCCACCCCCCCCCCCCCCCACCCCCCCCCCCCCCCACCCCCCCCCCCCCCCACCCCCCCCCCCCCCCACCCCCCCCCCCCCCCACCCCCCCCCCCCCCCACCCCCCCCCCCCCCCACCCCCCCCCCCCCCCACCCCCCCCCCCCCCCACCCCCCCCCCCCCCCACCCCCCCCCCCCCCCACCCCCCCCCCCCCCCACCCCCCCCCCCCCCCACCCCCCCCCCCCCCCACCCCCCCCCCCCCCCACCCCCCCCCCCCCCCACCCCCCCCCCCCCCCACCCCCCCCCCCCCCCACCCCCCCCCCCCCCCACCCCCCCCCCCCCCCACCCCCCCCCCCCCCCACCCCCCCCCCCCCCCACCCCCCCCCCCCCCCACCCCCCCCCCCCCCCACCCCCCCCCCCCCCCACCCCCCCCCCCCCCCACCCCCCCCCCCCCCCACCCCCCCCCCCCCCCACCCCCCCCCCCCCCCACCCCCCCCCCCCCCCACCCCCCCCCCCCCCCACCCCCCCCCCCCCCCACCCCCCCCCCCCCCCACCCCCCCCCCCCCCCACCCCCCCCCCCCCCCACCCCCCCCCCCCCCCACCCCCCCCCCCCCCCACCCCCCCCCCCCCCCACCCCCCCCCCCCCCCACCCCCCCCCCCCCCCACCCCCCCCCCCCCCCACCCCCCCCCCCCCCCACCCCCCCCCCCCCCCACCCCCCCCCCCCCCCACCCCCCCCCCCCCCCACCCCCCCCCCCCCCCACCCCCCCCCCCCCCCACCCCCCCCCCCCCCCACCCCCCCCCCCCCCCACCCCCCCCCCCCCCCACCCCCCCCCCCCCCCACCCCCCCCCCCCCCCACCCCCCCCCCCCCCCACCCCCCCCCCCCCCCACCCCCCCCCCCCCCCACCCCCCCCCCCCCCCACCCCCCCCCCCCCCCACCCCCCCCCCCCCCCACCCCCCCCCCCCCCCACCCCCCCCCCCCCCCACCCCCCCCCCCCCCCACCCCCCCCCCCCCCCACCCCCCCCCCCCCCCACCCCCCCCCCCCCCCACCCCCCCCCCCCCCCACCCCCCCCCCCCCCCACCCCCCCCCCCCCCCACCCCCCCCCCCCCCCACCCCCCCCCCCCCCCACCCCCCCCCCCCCCCACCCCCCCCCCCCCCCACCCCCCCCCCCCCCCACCCCCCCCCCCCCCCACCCCCCCCCCCCCCCACCCCCCCCCCCCCCCACCCCCCCCCCCCCCCACCCCCCCCCCCCCCCACCCCCCCCCCCCCCCACCCCCCCCCCCCCCCACCCCCCCCCCCCCCCACCCCCCCCCCCCCCCACCCCCCCCCCCCCCCACCCCCCCCCCCCCCCACCCCCCCCCCCCCCCACCCCCCCCCCCCCCCACCCCCCCCCCCCCCCACCCCCCCCCCCCCCCACCCCCCCCCCCCCCCACCCCCCCCCCCCCCCACCCCCCCCCCCCCCCACCCCCCCCCCCCCCCACCCCCCCCCCCCCCCACCCCCCCCCCCCCCCACCCCCCCCCCCCCCCACCCCCCCCCCCCCCCACCCCCCCCCCCCCCCACCCCCCCCCCCCCCCACCCCCCCCCCCCCCCACCCCCCCCCCCCCCCACCCCCCCCCCCCCCCACCCCCCCCCCCCCCCACCCCCCCCCCCCCCCACCCCCCCCCCCCCCCACCCCCCCCCCCCCCCACCCCCCCCCCCCCCCACCCCCCCCCCCCCCCACCCCCCCCCCCCCCCACCCCCCCCCCCCCCCACCCCCCCCCCCCCCCACCCCCCCCCCCCCCCACCCCCCCCCCCCCCCACCCCCCCCCCCCCCCACCCCCCCCCCCCCCCACCCCCCCCCCCCCCCACCCCCCCCCCCCCCCACCCCCCCCCCCCCCCACCCCCCCCCCCCCCCACCCCCCCCCCCCCCCACCCCCCCCCCCCCCCACCCCCCCCCCCCCCCACCCCCCCCCCCCCCCACCCCCCCCCCCCCCCACCCCCCCCCCCCCCCACCCCCCCCCCCCCCCACCCCCCCCCCCCCCCACCCCCCCCCCCCCCCACCCCCCCCCCCCCCCACCCCCCCCCCCCCCCACCCCCCCCCCCCCCCACCCCCCCCCCCCCCCACCCCCCCCCCCCCCCACCCCCCCCCCCCCCCACCCCCCCCCCCCCCCACCCCCCCCCCCCCCCACCCCCCCCCCCCCCCACCCCCCCCCCCCCCCACCCCCCCCCCCCCCCACCCCCCCCCCCCCCCACCCCCCCCCCCCCCCACCCCCCCCCCCCCCCACCCCCCCCCCCCCCCACCCCCCCCCCCCCCCACCCCCCCCCCCCCCCACCCCCCCCCCCCCCCACCCCCCCCCCCCCCCACCCCCCCCCCCCCCCACCCCCCCCCCCCCCCACCCCCCCCCCCCCCCACCCCCCCCCCCCCCCACCCCCCCCCCCCCCCACCCCCCCCCCCCCCCACCCCCCCCCCCCCCCACCCCCCCCCCCCCCCACCCCCCCCCCCCCCCACCCCCCCCCCCCCCCACCCCCCCCCCCCCCCACCCCCCCCCCCCCCCACCCCCCCCCCCCCCCACCCCCCCCCCCCCCCACCCCCCCCCCCCCCCACCCCCCCCCCCCCCCACCCCCCCCCCCCCCCACCCCCCCCCCCCCCCACCCCCCCCCCCCCCCACCCCCCCCCCCCCCCACCCCCCCCCCCCCCCACCCCCCCCCCCCCCCACCCCCCCCCCCCCCCACCCCCCCCCCCCCCCACCCCCCCCCCCCCCCACCCCCCCCCCCCCCCACCCCCCCCCCCCCCCACCCCCCCCCCCCCCCACCCCCCCCCCCCCCCACCCCCCCCCCCCCCCACCCCCCCCCCCCCCCACCCCCCCCCCCCCCCACCCCCCCCCCCCCCCACCCCCCCCCCCCCCCACCCCCCCCCCCCCCCACCCCCCCCCCCCCCCACCCCCCCCCCCCCCCACCCCCCCCCCCCCCCACCCCCCCCCCCCCCCACCCCCCCCCCCCCCCACCCCCCCCCCCCCCCACCCCCCCCCCCCCCCACCCCCCCCCCCCCCCACCCCCCCCCCCCCCCACCCCCCCCCCCCCCCACCCCCCCCCCCCCCCACCCCCCCCCCCCCCCACCCCCCCCCCCCCCCACCCCCCCCCCCCCCCACCCCCCCCCCCCCCCACCCCCCCCCCCCCCCACCCCCCCCCCCCCCCACCCCCCCCCCCCCCCACCCCCCCCCCCCCCCACCCCCCCCCCCCCCCACCCCCCCCCCCCCCCACCCCCCCCCCCCCCCACCCCCCCCCCCCCCCACCCCCCCCCCCCCCCACCCCCCCCCCCCCCCACCCCCCCCCCCCCCCACCCCCCCCCCCCCCCACCCCCCCCCCCCCCCACCCCCCCCCCCCCCCACCCCCCCCCCCCCCCACCCCCCCCCCCCCCCACCCCCCCCCCCCCCCACCCCCCCCCCCCCCCACCCCCCCCCCCCCCCACCCCCCCCCCCCCCCACCCCCCCCCCCCCCCACCCCCCCCCCCCCCCACCCCCCCCCCCCCCCACCCCCCCCCCCCCCCACCCCCCCCCCCCCCCACCCCCCCCCCCCCCCACCCCCCCCCCCCCCCACCCCCCCCCCCCCCCACCCCCCCCCCCCCCCACCCCCCCCCCCCCCCACCCCCCCCCCCCCCCACCCCCCCCCCCCCCCACCCCCCCCCCCCCCCACCCCCCCCCCCCCCCACCCCCCCCCCCCCCCACCCCCCCCCCCCCCCACCCCCCCCCCCCCCCACCCCCCCCCCCCCCCACCCCCCCCCCCCCCCACCCCCCCCCCCCCCCACCCCCCCCCCCCCCCACCCCCCCCCCCCCCCACCCCCCCCCCCCCCCACCCCCCCCCCCCCCCACCCCCCCCCCCCCCCACCCCCCCCCCCCCCCACCCCCCCCCCCCCCCACCCCCCCCCCCCCCCACCCCCCCCCCCCCCCACCCCCCCCCCCCCCCACCCCCCCCCCCCCCCACCCCCCCCCCCCCCCACCCCCCCCCCCCCCCACCCCCCCCCCCCCCCACCCCCCCCCCCCCCCACCCCCCCCCCCCCCCACCCCCCCCCCCCCCCACCCCCCCCCCCCCCCACCCCCCCCCCCCCCCACCCCCCCCCCCCCCCACCCCCCCCCCCCCCCACCCCCCCCCCCCCCCACCCCCCCCCCCCCCCACCCCCCCCCCCCCCCACCCCCCCCCCCCCCCACCCCCCCCCCCCCCCACCCCCCCCCCCCCCCACCCCCCCCCCCCCCCACCCCCCCCCCCCCCCACCCCCCCCCCCCCCCACCCCCCCCCCCCCCCACCCCCCCCCCCCCCCACCCCCCCCCCCCCCCACCCCCCCCCCCCCCCACCCCCCCCCCCCCCCACCCCCCCCCCCCCCCACCCCCCCCCCCCCCCACCCCCCCCCCCCCCCACCCCCCCCCCCCCCCACCCCCCCCCCCCCCCACCCCCCCCCCCCCCCACCCCCCCCCCCCCCCACCCCCCCCCCCCCCCACCCCCCCCCCCCCCCACCCCCCCCCCCCCCCACCCCCCCCCCCCCCCACCCCCCCCCCCCCCCACCCCCCCCCCCCCCCACCCCCCCCCCCCCCCACCCCCCCCCCCCCCCACCCCCCCCCCCCCCCACCCCCCCCCCCCCCCACCCCCCCCCCCCCCCACCCCCCCCCCCCCCCACCCCCCCCCCCCCCCACCCCCCCCCCCCCCCACCCCCCCCCCCCCCCACCCCCCCCCCCCCCCACCCCCCCCCCCCCCCACCCCCCCCCCCCCCCACCCCCCCCCCCCCCCACCCCCCCCCCCCCCCACCCCCCCCCCCCCCCACCCCCCCCCCCCCCCACCCCCCCCCCCCCCCACCCCCCCCCCCCCCCACCCCCCCCCCCCCCCACCCCCCCCCCCCCCCACCCCCCCCCCCCCCCACCCCCCCCCCCCCCCACCCCCCCCCCCCCCCACCCCCCCCCCCCCCCACCCCCCCCCCCCCCCACCCCCCCCCCCCCCCACCCCCCCCCCCCCCCACCCCCCCCCCCCCCCACCCCCCCCCCCCCCCACCCCCCCCCCCCCCCACCCCCCCCCCCCCCCACCCCCCCCCCCCCCCACCCCCCCCCCCCCCCACCCCCCCCCCCCCCCACCCCCCCCCCCCCCCACCCCCCCCCCCCCCCACCCCCCCCCCCCCCCACCCCCCCCCCCCCCCACCCCCCCCCCCCCCCACCCCCCCCCCCCCCCACCCCCCCCCCCCCCCACCCCCCCCCCCCCCCACCCCCCCCCCCCCCCACCCCCCCCCCCCCCCACCCCCCCCCCCCCCCACCCCCCCCCCCCCCCACCCCCCCCCCCCCCCACCCCCCCCCCCCCCCACCCCCCCCCCCCCCCACCCCCCCCCCCCCCCACCCCCCCCCCCCCCCACCCCCCCCCCCCCCCACCCCCCCCCCCCCCCACCCCCCCCCCCCCCCACCCCCCCCCCCCCCCACCCCCCCCCCCCCCCACCCCCCCCCCCCCCCACCCCCCCCCCCCCCCACCCCCCCCCCCCCCCACCCCCCCCCCCCCCCACCCCCCCCCCCCCCCACCCCCCCCCCCCCCCACCCCCCCCCCCCCCCACCCCCCCCCCCCCCCACCCCCCCCCCCCCCCACCCCCCCCCCCCCCCACCCCCCCCCCCCCCCACCCCCCCCCCCCCCCACCCCCCCCCCCCCCCACCCCCCCCCCCCCCCACCCCCCCCCCCCCCCACCCCCCCCCCCCCCCACCCCCCCCCCCCCCCACCCCCCCCCCCCCCCACCCCCCCCCCCCCCCACCCCCCCCCCCCCCCACCCCCCCCCCCCCCCACCCCCCCCCCCCCCCACCCCCCCCCCCCCCCACCCCCCCCCCCCCCCACCCCCCCCCCCCCCCACCCCCCCCCCCCCCCACCCCCCCCCCCCCCCACCCCCCCCCCCCCCCACCCCCCCCCCCCCCCACCCCCCCCCCCCCCCACCCCCCCCCCCCCCCACCCCCCCCCCCCCCCACCCCCCCCCCCCCCCACCCCCCCCCCCCCCCACCCCCCCCCCCCCCCACCCCCCCCCCCCCCCACCCCCCCCCCCCCCCACCCCCCCCCCCCCCCACCCCCCCCCCCCCCCACCCCCCCCCCCCCCCACCCCCCCCCCCCCCCACCCCCCCCCCCCCCCACCCCCCCCCCCCCCCACCCCCCCCCCCCCCCACCCCCCCCCCCCCCCACCCCCCCCCCCCCCCACCCCCCCCCCCCCCCACCCCCCCCCCCCCCCACCCCCCCCCCCCCCCACCCCCCCCCCCCCCCACCCCCCCCCCCCCCCACCCCCCCCCCCCCCCACCCCCCCCCCCCCCCACCCCCCCCCCCCCCCACCCCCCCCCCCCCCCACCCCCCCCCCCCCCCACCCCCCCCCCCCCCCACCCCCCCCCCCCCCCACCCCCCCCCCCCCCCACCCCCCCCCCCCCCCACCCCCCCCCCCCCCCACCCCCCCCCCCCCCCACCCCCCCCCCCCCCCACCCCCCCCCCCCCCCACCCCCCCCCCCCCCCACCCCCCCCCCCCCCCACCCCCCCCCCCCCCCACCCCCCCCCCCCCCCACCCCCCCCCCCCCCCACCCCCCCCCCCCCCCACCCCCCCCCCCCCCCACCCCCCCCCCCCCCCACCCCCCCCCCCCCCCACCCCCCCCCCCCCCCACCCCCCCCCCCCCCCACCCCCCCCCCCCCCCACCCCCCCCCCCCCCCACCCCCCCCCCCCCCCACCCCCCCCCCCCCCCACCCCCCCCCCCCCCCACCCCCCCCCCCCCCCACCCCCCCCCCCCCCCACCCCCCCCCCCCCCCACCCCCCCCCCCCCCCACCCCCCCCCCCCCCCACCCCCCCCCCCCCCCACCCCCCCCCCCCCCCACCCCCCCCCCCCCCCACCCCCCCCCCCCCCCACCCCCCCCCCCCCCCACCCCCCCCCCCCCCCACCCCCCCCCCCCCCCACCCCCCCCCCCCCCCACCCCCCCCCCCCCCCACCCCCCCCCCCCCCCACCCCCCCCCCCCCCCACCCCCCCCCCCCCCCACCCCCCCCCCCCCCCACCCCCCCCCCCCCCCACCCCCCCCCCCCCCCACCCCCCCCCCCCCCCACCCCCCCCCCCCCCCACCCCCCCCCCCCCCCACCCCCCCCCCCCCCCACCCCCCCCCCCCCCCACCCCCCCCCCCCCCCACCCCCCCCCCCCCCCACCCCCCCCCCCCCCCACCCCCCCCCCCCCCCACCCCCCCCCCCCCCCACCCCCCCCCCCCCCCACCCCCCCCCCCCCCCACCCCCCCCCCCCCCCACCCCCCCCCCCCCCCACCCCCCCCCCCCCCCACCCCCCCCCCCCCCCACCCCCCCCCCCCCCCACCCCCCCCCCCCCCCACCCCCCCCCCCCCCCACCCCCCCCCCCCCCCACCCCCCCCCCCCCCCACCCCCCCCCCCCCCCACCCCCCCCCCCCCCCACCCCCCCCCCCCCCCACCCCCCCCCCCCCCCACCCCCCCCCCCCCCCACCCCCCCCCCCCCCCACCCCCCCCCCCCCCCACCCCCCCCCCCCCCCACCCCCCCCCCCCCCCACCCCCCCCCCCCCCCACCCCCCCCCCCCCCCACCCCCCCCCCCCCCCACCCCCCCCCCCCCCCACCCCCCCCCCCCCCCACCCCCCCCCCCCCCCACCCCCCCCCCCCCCCACCCCCCCCCCCCCCCACCCCCCCCCCCCCCCACCCCCCCCCCCCCCCACCCCCCCCCCCCCCCACCCCCCCCCCCCCCCACCCCCCCCCCCCCCCACCCCCCCCCCCCCCCACCCCCCCCCCCCCCCACCCCCCCCCCCCCCCACCCCCCCCCCCCCCCACCCCCCCCCCCCCCCACCCCCCCCCCCCCCCACCCCCCCCCCCCCCCACCCCCCCCCCCCCCCACCCCCCCCCCCCCCCACCCCCCCCCCCCCCCACCCCCCCCCCCCCCCACCCCCCCCCCCCCCCACCCCCCCCCCCCCCCACCCCCCCCCCCCCCCACCCCCCCCCCCCCCCACCCCCCCCCCCCCCCACCCCCCCCCCCCCCCACCCCCCCCCCCCCCCACCCCCCCCCCCCCCCACCCCCCCCCCCCCCCACCCCCCCCCCCCCCCACCCCCCCCCCCCCCCACCCCCCCCCCCCCCCACCCCCCCCCCCCCCCACCCCCCCCCCCCCCCACCCCCCCCCCCCCCCACCCCCCCCCCCCCCCACCCCCCCCCCCCCCCACCCCCCCCCCCCCCCACCCCCCCCCCCCCCCACCCCCCCCCCCCCCCACCCCCCCCCCCCCCCACCCCCCCCCCCCCCCACCCCCCCCCCCCCCCACCCCCCCCCCCCCCCACCCCCCCCCCCCCCCACCCCCCCCCCCCCCCACCCCCCCCCCCCCCCACCCCCCCCCCCCCCCACCCCCCCCCCCCCCCACCCCCCCCCCCCCCCACCCCCCCCCCCCCCCACCCCCCCCCCCCCCCACCCCCCCCCCCCCCCACCCCCCCCCCCCCCCACCCCCCCCCCCCCCCACCCCCCCCCCCCCCCACCCCCCCCCCCCCCCACCCCCCCCCCCCCCCACCCCCCCCCCCCCCCACCCCCCCCCCCCCCCACCCCCCCCCCCCCCCACCCCCCCCCCCCCCCACCCCCCCCCCCCCCCACCCCCCCCCCCCCCCACCCCCCCCCCCCCCCACCCCCCCCCCCCCCCACCCCCCCCCCCCCCCACCCCCCCCCCCCCCCACCCCCCCCCCCCCCCACCCCCCCCCCCCCCCACCCCCCCCCCCCCCCACCCCCCCCCCCCCCCACCCCCCCCCCCCCCCACCCCCCCCCCCCCCCACCCCCCCCCCCCCCCACCCCCCCCCCCCCCCACCCCCCCCCCCCCCCACCCCCCCCCCCCCCCACCCCCCCCCCCCCCCACCCCCCCCCCCCCCCACCCCCCCCCCCCCCCACCCCCCCCCCCCCCCACCCCCCCCCCCCCCCACCCCCCCCCCCCCCCACCCCCCCCCCCCCCCACCCCCCCCCCCCCCCACCCCCCCCCCCCCCCACCCCCCCCCCCCCCCACCCCCCCCCCCCCCCACCCCCCCCCCCCCCCACCCCCCCCCCCCCCCACCCCCCCCCCCCCCCACCCCCCCCCCCCCCCACCCCCCCCCCCCCCCACCCCCCCCCCCCCCCACCCCCCCCCCCCCCCACCCCCCCCCCCCCCCACCCCCCCCCCCCCCCACCCCCCCCCCCCCCCACCCCCCCCCCCCCCCACCCCCCCCCCCCCCCACCCCCCCCCCCCCCCACCCCCCCCCCCCCCCACCCCCCCCCCCCCCCACCCCCCCCCCCCCCCACCCCCCCCCCCCCCCACCCCCCCCCCCCCCCACCCCCCCCCCCCCCCACCCCCCCCCCCCCCCACCCCCCCCCCCCCCCACCCCCCCCCCCCCCCACCCCCCCCCCCCCCCACCCCCCCCCCCCCCCACCCCCCCCCCCCCCCACCCCCCCCCCCCCCCACCCCCCCCCCCCCCCACCCCCCCCCCCCCCCACCCCCCCCCCCCCCCACCCCCCCCCCCCCCCACCCCCCCCCCCCCCCACCCCCCCCCCCCCCCACCCCCCCCCCCCCCCACCCCCCCCCCCCCCCACCCCCCCCCCCCCCCACCCCCCCCCCCCCCCACCCCCCCCCCCCCCCACCCCCCCCCCCCCCCACCCCCCCCCCCCCCCACCCCCCCCCCCCCCCACCCCCCCCCCCCCCCACCCCCCCCCCCCCCCACCCCCCCCCCCCCCCACCCCCCCCCCCCCCCACCCCCCCCCCCCCCCACCCCCCCCCCCCCCCACCCCCCCCCCCCCCCACCCCCCCCCCCCCCCACCCCCCCCCCCCCCCACCCCCCCCCCCCCCCACCCCCCCCCCCCCCCACCCCCCCCCCCCCCCACCCCCCCCCCCCCCCACCCCCCCCCCCCCCCACCCCCCCCCCCCCCCACCCCCCCCCCCCCCCACCCCCCCCCCCCCCCACCCCCCCCCCCCCCCACCCCCCCCCCCCCCCACCCCCCCCCCCCCCCACCCCCCCCCCCCCCCACCCCCCCCCCCCCCCACCCCCCCCCCCCCCCACCCCCCCCCCCCCCCACCCCCCCCCCCCCCCACCCCCCCCCCCCCCCACCCCCCCCCCCCCCCACCCCCCCCCCCCCCCACCCCCCCCCCCCCCCACCCCCCCCCCCCCCCACCCCCCCCCCCCCCCACCCCCCCCCCCCCCCACCCCCCCCCCCCCCCACCCCCCCCCCCCCCCACCCCCCCCCCCCCCCACCCCCCCCCCCCCCCACCCCCCCCCCCCCCCACCCCCCCCCCCCCCCACCCCCCCCCCCCCCCACCCCCCCCCCCCCCCACCCCCCCCCCCCCCCACCCCCCCCCCCCCCCACCCCCCCCCCCCCCCACCCCCCCCCCCCCCCACCCCCCCCCCCCCCCACCCCCCCCCCCCCCCACCCCCCCCCCCCCCCACCCCCCCCCCCCCCCACCCCCCCCCCCCCCCACCCCCCCCCCCCCCCACCCCCCCCCCCCCCCACCCCCCCCCCCCCCCACCCCCCCCCCCCCCCACCCCCCCCCCCCCCCACCCCCCCCCCCCCCCACCCCCCCCCCCCCCCACCCCCCCCCCCCCCCACCCCCCCCCCCCCCCACCCCCCCCCCCCCCCACCCCCCCCCCCCCCCACCCCCCCCCCCCCCCACCCCCCCCCCCCCCCACCCCCCCCCCCCCCCACCCCCCCCCCCCCCCACCCCCCCCCCCCCCCACCCCCCCCCCCCCCCACCCCCCCCCCCCCCCACCCCCCCCCCCCCCCACCCCCCCCCCCCCCCACCCCCCCCCCCCCCCACCCCCCCCCCCCCCCACCCCCCCCCCCCCCCACCCCCCCCCCCCCCCACCCCCCCCCCCCCCCACCCCCCCCCCCCCCCACCCCCCCCCCCCCCCACCCCCCCCCCCCCCCACCCCCCCCCCCCCCCACCCCCCCCCCCCCCCACCCCCCCCCCCCCCCACCCCCCCCCCCCCCCACCCCCCCCCCCCCCCACCCCCCCCCCCCCCCACCCCCCCCCCCCCCCACCCCCCCCCCCCCCCACCCCCCCCCCCCCCCACCCCCCCCCCCCCCCACCCCCCCCCCCCCCCACCCCCCCCCCCCCCCACCCCCCCCCCCCCCCACCCCCCCCCCCCCCCACCCCCCCCCCCCCCCACCCCCCCCCCCCCCCACCCCCCCCCCCCCCCACCCCCCCCCCCCCCCACCCCCCCCCCCCCCCACCCCCCCCCCCCCCCACCCCCCCCCCCCCCCACCCCCCCCCCCCCCCACCCCCCCCCCCCCCCACCCCCCCCCCCCCCCACCCCCCCCCCCCCCCACCCCCCCCCCCCCCCACCCCCCCCCCCCCCCACCCCCCCCCCCCCCCACCCCCCCCCCCCCCCACCCCCCCCCCCCCCCACCCCCCCCCCCCCCCACCCCCCCCCCCCCCCACCCCCCCCCCCCCCCACCCCCCCCCCCCCCCACCCCCCCCCCCCCCCACCCCCCCCCCCCCCCACCCCCCCCCCCCCCCACCCCCCCCCCCCCCCACCCCCCCCCCCCCCCACCCCCCCCCCCCCCCACCCCCCCCCCCCCCCACCCCCCCCCCCCCCCACCCCCCCCCCCCCCCACCCCCCCCCCCCCCCACCCCCCCCCCCCCCCACCCCCCCCCCCCCCCACCCCCCCCCCCCCCCACCCCCCCCCCCCCCCACCCCCCCCCCCCCCCACCCCCCCCCCCCCCCACCCCCCCCCCCCCCCACCCCCCCCCCCCCCCACCCCCCCCCCCCCCCACCCCCCCCCCCCCCCACCCCCCCCCCCCCCCACCCCCCCCCCCCCCCACCCCCCCCCCCCCCCACCCCCCCCCCCCCCCACCCCCCCCCCCCCCCACCCCCCCCCCCCCCCACCCCCCCCCCCCCCCACCCCCCCCCCCCCCCACCCCCCCCCCCCCCCACCCCCCCCCCCCCCCACCCCCCCCCCCCCCCACCCCCCCCCCCCCCCACCCCCCCCCCCCCCCACCCCCCCCCCCCCCCACCCCCCCCCCCCCCCACCCCCCCCCCCCCCCACCCCCCCCCCCCCCCACCCCCCCCCCCCCCCACCCCCCCCCCCCCCCACCCCCCCCCCCCCCCACCCCCCCCCCCCCCCACCCCCCCCCCCCCCCACCCCCCCCCCCCCCCACCCCCCCCCCCCCCCACCCCCCCCCCCCCCCACCCCCCCCCCCCCCCACCCCCCCCCCCCCCCACCCCCCCCCCCCCCCACCCCCCCCCCCCCCCACCCCCCCCCCCCCCCACCCCCCCCCCCCCCCACCCCCCCCCCCCCCCACCCCCCCCCCCCCCCACCCCCCCCCCCCCCCACCCCCCCCCCCCCCCACCCCCCCCCCCCCCCACCCCCCCCCCCCCCCACCCCCCCCCCCCCCCACCCCCCCCCCCCCCCACCCCCCCCCCCCCCCACCCCCCCCCCCCCCCACCCCCCCCCCCCCCCACCCCCCCCCCCCCCCACCCCCCCCCCCCCCCACCCCCCCCCCCCCCCACCCCCCCCCCCCCCCACCCCCCCCCCCCCCCACCCCCCCCCCCCCCCACCCCCCCCCCCCCCCACCCCCCCCCCCCCCCACCCCCCCCCCCCCCCACCCCCCCCCCCCCCCACCCCCCCCCCCCCCCACCCCCCCCCCCCCCCACCCCCCCCCCCCCCCACCCCCCCCCCCCCCCACCCCCCCCCCCCCCCACCCCCCCCCCCCCCCACCCCCCCCCCCCCCCACCCCCCCCCCCCCCCACCCCCCCCCCCCCCCACCCCCCCCCCCCCCCACCCCCCCCCCCCCCCACCCCCCCCCCCCCCCACCCCCCCC